>NC_056739.1:516561136-516758636 GCF_019279795.1 Protopterus annectens | reverse complement strand
GCCCTGCTCCAAATCCTAGGTTTTTACACAGTTGCTGCTCTATGTAGTTGTAGGTATGCTGTGACTGGGGTAAGAGATGTAACACCACACACAGAGTTACGGACTTCACACCTCTGACTGTACCTGTTTTGCAGGCTGTCCAGCATAGTGCCCCATACATCTGCATTGGTCCTCAGATGTTTTGTGTTGTACTATTATTATAAGGTTACATGTTGCCCATACCTGTTATACTCTTACAGCCATTAATGTGGACAGGGTCATACATAACAGTGGGAGATAGGCCCAAACATGGGGACAGGATTTTAATATTGCTCTTACAAACCTAGACAGTTGGTGGAATAGTTTTGTATTAGCATGCATTTTCCAATGTGTATGAAGTCTGCATTTCAACTGTCTGTCATTAGTTTTTCACTGCAACCTTTAGTTATTTGCCAGTAGTTTGCAAGAAAATTGCAAATGTTATGAAAAACAGAACAGATATACGAGCCATAAATGTGGGCATTTTGTTAAATTCTGTACATTTGTGGGGTATAGATGGTGCCCACTGACTTGTTGTAAGTACGGACACAGTTATGTGACAGCCTTTATATCCTGTAGCTACACTGCCTTGTTACAAGCTGCTGTTCTACTAGCCACTGTCTAGGTTGCTGAGGGCTCTGTAGTGACCATATCAGTGGACCCCTGTCCCTCCATTGTGTCTGTCTTTGTCCAGCTTTTTTGTGGTAACAAACACTGATGGATGGTCAGTCTGTAGAAGCCTTACCATAGGTGTAGCTCACATGTAAAACAGTAGGTGCAGCCAGTCTCGAACCATGTACCCCATCAACCATGGTAATATACTTACCCACTAAGCCACAACAGCCAACAGACAGTGCAGTTTACTTTCTGACACTAGCAACCACAGACAAACATAGCACTTTGACCCCCGCATATTGGGGAAATGGTACATCACCAGGTTGATTGGGATAACCCAGGGATTGTGTGGTCTGCTGCTATTACCTTGAAAACATACTGTGGCTGCAGTATGTGGGGACATGGGTGTGTTGGGGGTAGGGGGACTCTAGCATTGACAGGTAAGCATCTGTCCTGTGACCTCACTGTATATCATTCTCTCACATAGTGCATTGGGTTTTGCTGGTTTGGGGTCTACTGCTTATTAAGGTTTGGCTAATATTGGACGGAGAATTCATGTTGTCCCACACAGCTGTCAGTTGTCTGCAGCTATCCCGATATCCTGCTCTATTCCCTTGCATACATGTGGCAGGTCCATACATTTGCTACCAGAGTGTACTACCCCATTCATTTTTTGTAAAGAAGAGTGACTTACCTTATGCCATCAGCAGTTGAGGTAACCATGCTTCAGGGCTCTGTCTGTCTGATGCATGCCATACACAGTCAATACATGGCAAGGTACAGGTTGTGTAGTGTGGCTGGCATTTTTTTTTACTATGTATGTGAGTTGGAGTGAAGTGCCAGTCCCTAGGTTGTCAGTGCATGTGCTATGCGTTGCGTCTTTGCCAAGGCCAGGGCATACTGGGCATGCCTATGTCTGGGATAGGCTTGGGGGTTCATCCTCAGAGTCCCCCTGTGACTGTGGTGACCTGGGCACTGGTGGGAGGCTGTGTGTCCTTCCCTCTGATGTCCCTGTCACAGCTGTTTCCACTGGATCATATTGTGTAGCATAGGTTCATAGGTTCATAGGTAGGCACTAGGCTATCTGCCTGAGGGCATTTATAAGCCTAGCCAGAGTGTGTTGGCTTTTGCCGTCCCATTGATTAATTAACTGAGCCTCTGTCAAGCAGAGCCAATGAAATGATCCCAGTGGTGTATTTTCTGTTACCCATCCACTCATCAGGGCTTCTCTCGAAGAGTGTTAGTGAGGGGCTCTGCCTAATGTAGTTAGGAATTTTGTTCCAAAGCATGGGCAGTCTCTGTGACAGGAATCTATCCCTCCAGCATGTTCTATTTATTGTTGTGGTGAGGTTTAGCTCACTAGAGTGTGTGGCTCGCAGTGACTTGGATTTCTTTAGGTGGAGCATGTCCATCAATTCTTAGTTGGACATGGCTTTGTAAGTCAGGCAGAGATCACCTCTGAGTAAGTGATATGTCACTGAGTACAGCCAGAGTTTTTTTCAGTCGGACTGCATAGGACATATGTTTGAGACCAGTAATCCTCTTGGTGAGGTGCTTTTGTGGTCTTTCCAGCTGTTGGAAGTGTCTTGTGAGGTACATCCCAAATGGGGCATTGTACTCTATGATGGGTCTGATGAGTAACGAGTAGAGGGGCACTATAACCTCTTTATTTCTAGATGTGCACCCCTTAGTAATTAGATGGGCCACATAGAAGGATTTCCTAACTACTTTGGCATTATGATTGTCAAAGGAGAGATTACTATCTACCTGGGTCCCCAGATCTCTTATTACCTCTTCTTTATTAAGGGGGCTGCCGCCTATGTGGTAATTCATGGGTGTTTTGTTTTTCCCAAATGGGATGATTATGAATTTTTTGGCATTTAGCTTGAGGCCACGACTTTGACACCAGGTGTCTGTCTCAGTACGGCCTTTTTGAAGGATGTCCATGTCAGCCGGAGAGTCAGTTATGGCTCCAAGTTTGCAGCCATCAGGGAACTTGGTTAGCCATAGTCCTCCTGTGTTTGCCTGTACTTCTTAGAAATATATGCCGAACAGTAGGGAGCCCAGAACCGAGCCTTGCGGGACACCACTTGTGACTGGTTTAGAGTCAGATCTGGAGCCTGCTATTCTTACCGTGTGAGTTCTGTCTGTAAGCCAGTTGGCAACCCATCTTGTGACGTAGGGGTTTATGTTCAGGCTGATGTGTTTTTCTATAATACCCGAGTGAGGAATGGTGTCAAATGCCTTGACGAGATCAAGGTAGGCTGTGTGAACCACCTTTCCCTCATCTATGGCCTTGGTGATTGTCTTGAATAAGTCAACCAGGTTTAGTAGGCATGATCTGCCCTTAACAAGGCCGAACTGGGTTGGGTCAAGTGTTTGGTGGTTCCCAATGTCTTTGATAATGAGTTCCATGATGATGCGATCCATAGCCTTGCAGACCAAGCTAGTCAGGTTTATGGGGCAATAGTTACCAGGGTCAGTTGTGGCCCCTCCTTTGTGGAGCGGAATAACCATTGTTGTGCACCATTCTATGGGCTCGTAGCCTGTGGAGAGGCTGAGGTTGAACAGCATGTTTAGGTGGGGGGTTAGTTTGTTCTGTAGTTCATGCAAGACACAGCCTGGGACACCTTCCGACCCCATTGATGCTGTGTTTTTGGCTTTTGAAAGGGCTGTTTTCACCTGTGCTTCTGTGATTTCCGGGACACTACACTTTTCCGGTATTGTTGTGGGCCCTTTTGAAGGTGAGAGGGAGGTGAAGTTTGCACTGAATCTATCTGCCAGGATGTTGGCAATATCAGTAGGTTCAGTATATTTTGTGCTATTTTGCACTAGCTCAGAACATATCTGTGAGTTGCCACTTAGATTCTTGACATAGCTAAAGAAGGCTTTGTGGTTATCTTTCGAACCCTTGACTATTTTTCTTTCAAAGTTAGCCTTGGATGATTTTATGAAGGACCTTAGTTTCTTACTGATACTGATCAGGGATGTCTTTCCTTCTTGGGATTTGCTTTTTTTTCTAAACTAGTTTCCTCCTTTTGTTGTATAACCTGTTTATGGCAGGGGTCCACCAGACTGGTTTCCTTCTTCTAGGGGAGTGAGTCTTGGTTTTGCTAGGGATGGCACAATCCATGCATCCTTGTAGGTGCTCATAGAGTGCAATTGTAAAGGATTCCGCATCTTGGGCAGTGTTATCCTTTAGCATAGGGACTGTGAAACTTACCACCTCTTCCTTAAGTAAGGTGAAGTTTGCTTTAGAAAAGTTTTTCACTGTGGTTTCCTTGCTTGGGGGTGGTGGTGGAGTGTGGACATCCAGGGTGATTAGTTTAAGGTCTGATCTAACCAGTGATGGATTGACCTCTGGTATGGAACACCTGTCGCCCATATTGGTGATGACCAGGTCCAATATGTTGTGGCCTCTGGTAGGGGAGTTTACCAGCTGATCCAGGACATTTGAGTTGATAAATTCCAGGAAGCGCTGAGCCTGGGAGTTTGTACTCAAGTATTTTTCCCAGTTATTGGTAGGGTAATTGAAATCGCCCAATATCAGGGTGTTCGGTAGGACCTTCATGTTTTCCAGTGTCTCCAGAAAGGCAGAGTGGTGGTCCTGGGTCATGGAGGGTGATCTGTAGCAGGCCACTATTTGCATTGCAGATTTGCTAGATGTTAGCTGCACATGGATGATCTCAGAGGTATCATGCTGTGCCACTAATCTGGAGGTGTGGGTATCCTTGATGAATATGGATACACCCCCTCATTTTGTGTTTCGGTCCGTGTTCTGTGGCCGAAACGTGTGGTATGAGTTATAGCCCAGTAGTGCTGGAGTGCTCTCTGGAGCCTTGAACCAGGTTTCAGTTACTGCACAGATGTCAACGTTTTCCATACTTAGGAGTGCTTCGAGCTCATGCATTTTGAGATTTAAACTCCTGGCATTGAGTAGCATAACCCTCATTTTTTTACTTGTGCTTTTTACGGAGGTGGGTTTGAATTTTGAGCCTTGCCTGAAAAAGGCACAATTGGGCAGCAAGAGCCTTGGCCAGTATTCGAAAGCCAAGGTTTGACAGGTGCAAGCCGTCTCTTGTGAAACAACGCGGCTTGTCGAGCATGTCATCCCAGGCTGACAGACACTGGATCCCCTTTGAATGACACCAGAAGCTTAGCCAATTGTTGAAATTGATCATTTTTTCTTTATACTGAGGTATCATTCTTGGTGAGGGCAGGATGCTACTCAGGGCACATACTGTGAACATATGTGCACATGTGGCTGGAGAGTACTGCAGGGCTCTACCAGATATATCGAGGCAGCAGAACCGTGATGTGAGCAGCCAAAACAGATGCTCTATGATGTTCCTAGTTTGTGCGTGTGCCTCATTATGGCATTCTTCAGTAAGTGTGTGTGCATTTCTGATGACTGTCATCATTCACGGTTTTAGTACATAGCCAGCATCCCCCAGTAGATGGTCATGTGGGATATCCCCCCTGGGAAACGTCTGGTACAACTGTGAGGCATGCCAGATGTGGGAGTGGTGATAGCTGCCAGGGCTGCCAGCACACACATTCATGGTAATGCCCTGGGCATTGCACATGACCTGGAAGTTGATGGAGTGATACCCCTTGCAGTTGATGTACACCCTACCCTTTTCATCGGGTGGTGCTTTGATGTACACATGAGTGCAGTCTATGGCACCCAGTAACTTAGGGTAGTGTGCTACATGGTGGAAGAGACCCATATTGCTGACCCTTTTCTCAGGGGTGGAGGGTAAATAAATGGGCTCACTGGCATGTGCTTGCATGACATCCAGGAACTGGTGGAGTACCCTGGATGCAGATGCCTGTGAGATCCCCATTATATCCTCAGCTGGTCTTTGAAAAGTACTTGTAGCTAATATTCTAAGGGCTACACATACCTTTGTTTCCACTGGGATGATTTCCCATCTGTTGGCTTTGGGTCTGAGTTGAGGGTGGCAGAGCTCGGTGAGTTCTTGTAGTATGTCCCTGTCCACCCTGTAATGCTCTACAATCTCCAGCTCATGTAGCCCCTGGAAGGTCACCGTGGGCCTGAACACTCTTCTCCTTCTCAGTCTGGGCCTATTGTCAGCATCATCATCTTCGCTGTCCTCAGCCTCAAGTGCATACAGATACAGCAGAGCAGCAGCAGCCCCTATCATTTTGTCAGTTAAAATTCCCAAGTCTGTACTCCAATGGTGCAGAGTATGTGGGAAAATCAGATTGTAGGGTGTATGCATACTTTATAGTGCTGTGCTGCAGTTGCAGCCTGTGTGATTGGCTCATTATGCTGCATTCCACCTGATAGGTATATCATTGAGGGTTTGAATGGGCCAGTGTCTGTTGAACAGGGGTTATCAGTTATTTCTACCTGATTGACTTTCCCAGGCAATTTTTCTTTCCTATTTCTTTCACTGTTAAGCAGTGCAGCACACTGAGCAAACCCATGGCACTAGTGTAAACAGTGCTCAGCAGATGTCCTTCATGGTTCACTGTTGCAGTCATGACTGTAGGGTTCTTCCTGCCATCAGCAGCCCTCAATCAGCCAGAATCCCAAAGTCTGGAGTGGGCGTCAGCTGAGGTCGCTTTTATCCTGATGTCAATGCGCCAGGAAGTATAAAGACCTCAGCCGACACCATTACCCCAGTCTTTCTTGCCGCACGGTGCCCTGAGCAGTTCGCTGATGCTGGTCGGCCTACTCCTGTCTGTTTTTGGATTTACTTCCAGGATTTTTCATTTTATAAGATAAGTACCCCATTGGGGAGGTTTTTTTCTTGCTCCAGTCAGATGTCAGAAAAAGTTAATAATTGTATTTCTTGTGGGAAACAAATATCTCATAGGGATTTTCACTATTATTGTATTCCCTGCCTGGAGCCTGACCACGACGTTGCTAATTGTGGGTTTTGTGGTAGATTTAATCAGCATACTATTAGACATAGGTACAACTTTGCCTTCTACTATTTTGGTAAAAGGTTTAATTATAATATGTCTTCGGATTCTTTTCCAGCTTCTGGTGTGTGTAAGAAGATAAGACAGGCCTCCGAGGTCCAAAGCAGAGGATATTACTCAGTTATTGCCAGTTGCTGGTTCGTCGGTCATCAGTGAGGTGCCTTTGCAGACCCTGTCATCTGCCTCTTTTGAACCAATTGCCTGTACCAATTCCAGTGTGGAGCTGATGGGGCCTTCAGAATTACCAGGGAATGGGCCTTCGGATACTACTTCCTCAGTTGGGTCCGGAGCCGGTAGGCAGGTACCGGCTTCTGAGGGAGTTTTCAGGCCTTCACTGCTTCATGTAAATATGGATTCAGTTTTGCATTCTAAGACAATGACTAAGGCTCCAGCTAAAAAGAAATGGCAAGCACAGACACCTTTTGATCAGGGTCCTAGGCCTCAAAGGCAGATGCTTAAGATGGCTGAAGATTTGTTATCTATGATCAGGGGTTCTCATCCCCCTCCTGACAAAAAGCCTAGATTACTGTCCGATTATGATTCTTCAGACCAAATTTCTGTTTCTTCTGCTTCTTCCCTTGAGCAGGATTGTTCCTTTCCTCCTTATGAGGATTCTGATGCTGAAGATTCCTTTCTTTCAGCCTCTCCTCCTGAGGATTATTCTTTTGGTAAAACTTTGCATGATATGAGGGAGCATTTTCCTTGGGAAGGGCAGCAATTCTCTGAAACCAAGAAAAGGCTTAGGGATTTTCTTCTTCTCCCTCAGCATAAGCCTCTTGCTATTCCCCCTGTATTGGACATTGTAGATGATGTTTTTTCAGAAGCTTCCCTCTCTCCTGATTCTTTTCCCCCTGCTCCGGTCAAACCAGATAGGTATTATAGGGTTCCAGATTCTCACAAGTTTCTTTTTAAGAATCTTTCACCTGATCCAGAAACAATTTCTCAGGGCCCTAAGGGTGTTAAAGCGGCCTCTGCTAAACATCCTATTCCCTCTGACCGAGAGTCCAGGGCTTTGGAAAGATGGGGTAAAAAAGTTTATACTTCTGCTACATTGTCTATTAGAACTTTGAACTGTCAATTTCATATGCTAAAGTATCAGCAATACCTTTTGTCTGTATTTAAACAAACAATGTCAGCTGTTTCTATTGGTGTGGATAATAAGGAGTTACAGGATTTATTGCATGCTATTGAGCAAGTGGGTAAGCATACCCTGCATTGTGGTTTTTATTCTTTGGAAGCTTCTTGTAGGGCTGCAACAACTGGTGCAGTTATTAGAAGACATGCTTGGTTAAAGGAACAAAGCTTGCCAGATCAGGTTAAAGCCAAACTTTTGGATGCCCCTTTGCAGCTCGATGTTTTGTTTGGGGCCGAAGCTGAAGAGGTATTAAAGAAAATGGAGGACAAAGCCAAATCTATGCAGACAGTTAAGGATTTTCTACAGGTGCAACCTTCTAGATTTAGCAGGCACTGGCCAGCTAAACCTTGGTCCTTTCCGAGCTCGGACAGGCCTCACAGAAGCAGATTCAGGCATTCCAGAGGTAGGGGACAGGCACAAACCCTTTTTAGGAATAGGCAGTGGATTGCCCCCTCTCCCAAAGGAGGTGAAGATAAGTCTCAACCTTACCGGAAACAGTCTTTATGACTCTCCCTTTCTGGTTCCAGGGGCTCCTCTCCTGGAAGCACCTTTGGGATGAACGATTTCTCTTTTTTATCAAAATTGGGGCCGCATAACCCAGGACAAATGGGTTCTGGACATAGTCTCAAGAGGTTACAGATTTCATTTCCACACCTTGCCAAAACCGAACAGTTGGCCAGATCTGCCAAATCATCAATGGGCAGAGGCACAACTGCAGGTTCAGTCCCTCTTAGCTATGAGGACCATAGAATTGGTACCAAATTTAGAAATAGGACAAGGTTTTTATTCAAGACTTTTCCTGGTTCCCAGGAAGGAAAATTTGTGGAGACCAATCCTGGACCTTTCTGTACTAAACACTTTCTTAGATGTACCAAAATTCAAGATGCTCACTCTGCAGCAGCTGCTGCCTATGTTGGGCAAGAATGCTTGGATGGTGACTCTGGACTTAAAGGAAGCTTACCTGCATATTCCTATAAGGTGAGAGTGCAGAAGGTATCTGAGATTCAAAGTGGGCTCGAAGCATTACCAGTTCTCTGTGCTGCCCTTTGGCTTATCTACTGTGCCCAGGGTCTTTACAAAGTGCCTGGCACCAGTAATGGCGTTTTGCAGACAGAAGGGGATTCAAATATACCCTTATCTGGACGACTGTCTTATTCAAGTGGACGGCAAAGACACTCTACTTCAGCATCTAGCTTTTGTGCAGCATCTTCTACAGTACATCAGATTCACAGTGAATCTAAATAAGTCAAATCTGGTGCCCACACAACAAATTACTTTCCTGTGTGCTCTTCTGAGTACTATAACCCAGATGGCTTCCTTGACACCAGACAAAAAAGTGCAACTGGCTTCTACTTTCCAACACCTGGCTTCAATGAAACAGCTGACTGCAAGAAAGGTTCTGCAGGCTTTAGGTTACATGGCTTCCTGCATTCTCCTAATACCATGTGCAAGACTGCATATGAGAAAACTACAGTGGTACCTCAAGAGTGTGTGGTCTCAGCATTACCACAGTTTGGAAACAGTGATCACGATTTTGCCTTGTCTACAGCAAGAGTTTCTTTGGTGGGCCGAAGCCTGTCTCCAGAACAAGGGGAGGCCTTTTTGTCCTCCACCAACCAACCAAGTTCTGACAACGGATGCTTCAGATTATGCCTGGGGAGCCCACATGCATGGGAGATGTCTTCAGGGTGTTTGGACAAAGGAGCAAATTCACCTGCACATAAATTTGAAGGGGATGCTCATTGTACAGAATGCTCTGATAGCCTTCAGGGACTTTCTTCTACCAGGGCAATTGCTGATAAAGACAGACAACATTACAGTGATGTGGTACATAAACAAGCAGGGGGGCTCTCACTCTTACCCCCTGTGCAGGTTAGCTATGGCTCTGTGGTACACTGCACTGACCTGCAGAGTCCACCTATAGGCACAATTCCTGCCAGGAAAAGACAACACTCTGGCAGACACATTGAGCAGGACACTTTCGGATCCACACGAATGGATGTTGGATGTTCGGATATTCAGGATGATAGTACAGGCATGGGAATGTCCGGACATAGATCTTTTTGCATCCCCTCAGAATCATCAACTTCCAACATTCTGCACCAGGACCTACCACAAACTAGCATGACAAGTGGATGCCCTCTCATTCAGTTGGAAACACCTCTCAGTATATGCTTTTCCTCCTTTTCCACTTCTACCTCGGGTACTTCTGAAGATAAAACAGGACAGACCACAAATAATTTTACTGGCTCCCAATTGGCCTCAACAATTCTGGTATTCCACTCTGATGAACCTAATTCAGGAGCCTCCCTGGATTCTGCCTCAAATCCCTCATCTACTGTCTCAACAGGATGGATGGATCCTGCACAGTCATGTCAAAACTCTGAATCTAGCTGCCTGGCGGATCCAGGGTCTGTAAACACCTCTACTCTTTCCAAACAGGTAATGGATGTAATCCTTGAAGCTAGACGGCCCAGCACTAGGAAATCTTATGCAGGTAAATGGAAAAGATTTTGCTCCTGGAATCAAGTCCAAGGTGGTGATTCTACTGTTCCGAACATTCCTCTGATTTTAAAGTATCTGGCAGAGTTGTTATATACAGACCTATCTTTTTCATCTATTCAGCTTCATGCTTCTGCTATTTCTGCACATTACAATATGGATCCTCCGATTTTTTTCTCATCCATTACTTAAACAATTTCTTAGAGGGGCTAAGAATGTTCGGCCCCCTATAAGAGCACTTGTTCCCACTTGGGATCTTAACTATGTTTTGGAAAAATTAACCTTGTCTCCTTTTGAACCTGCAGCTTTCACGGATTTTAAATTTTTGTCTTGGAAAACTGCTTTTCTTTTAGCTATAACCTCTGCTAGAAGAATTTCGGAATTGCAAGCACTCATGGCTGTGGAACCCTTCCTTATTTTTCATCAGGACAGGGTTTCCCTAAGGACTAATCCCACCTTTATGCCTAAGGTGGTTTCGGCAGTGGCCTTGAATCAGTCTATTCATTTGCCTACTTTTTATCCTAATCCTCAAAGTGAGGAAGAAAATCTTTTGTACTCTTTGGACGTGCACAGGCAGCTTCATTTTTACCTGGACAGGGACAAGATATTCAGAAAATCTCACCAATTGTTTGTCGCTTATGCTCCTACTGTTCTAGGGAAAGCAATCACTAAGCAAACTATTTCTAAGTGGATTGCCCACTGCATCAAGTTCTGTTACTCTTTTCATGGCAATCCAGTTCCTGTTAATATTAGGACTTATTCTACCCGGGCTACTGTTACTTCAGCAGCCTTTCTTTGTGGGGTTCCTACCAAGGATATTTTAGAGGCTGCTACTTGGAGTTCTGTACATACTTTTTCTAAGCATTACAACCTCCCTCTCCATTCTAAATCTAGGGCCGGTTTTGCTTTTGCGGTTTTACAAGGTTTTGTGTTTCTCCTTCTGTTTCTCCTCCAGCCACCCTTTCTTAGCTTTGGTACTCAACCCTACAGTCACGACTGCAACAGTGAACCACGAAGGACATAGTACAGTTGTGTACTCTTACCATAAATGTAGATGTTCGAGTGTGTTCACTGTTGCAGTCTGAGTTACCCTCCCTCCTACCCCCTCTTTTGTTTTTTCTTTGAGTATTGTCTGTTATGAGGTATTTTGGCTACTGAGGTTTTGGGCACCTGACATCTGGGGCAAGAAAAACTGGGGTAATGGCATCAGCTGAGGTCTTTATACTTCCTGGCGCATTGACGTCAGGATAAAAGCGACCTCAGCTGATGCCCAATCCAGACTTTGGGCTTCTGGCCAATCGAGGGCTGCTGCTGGCAGGAAGAACCCTACAGTCATGACTGCAACAGTGAACACACTCGAACATCTACATTTATGGTAAGAGTACACAACTGTACTTTCTGACACTCCCAAAACCATGGCCACACTCAGCTTTTCTTAAACCAGCTAAAACACGCTCAGCAGCATCAGACACTCCCCTAGCTTAGCTGTGCTTAACATGAGTGCAAACAGGCACTGCTAAGCTCCAATCCACTTTAACATAATGTGACACACCCCTTTTTGATGTCAGCTACCACTACCTATGTGGTTCTAGCCTGGCCATGGTTTGTATCTGCATACACTGTAGCCCTTTTTGCTATTCAGTAACCCCAGCTTATTTACATACAGCTAACTGAGTATACCCTGTATACTGCACTTCTCCAGGGCCTGCCTCCATAGCAACCACTGACACCTGCCATTGTAATATTCTGCATCCTGGGAACTATAATGCATTATATTGGCAAATGTGTACTTTTGGCTTTTCTGCACTTTTTACTTTTTTTTCCATAATGGCATGTTTGCACAGCATGTAGCACTGCCCAAACATAATATATGTATAAAAAAATATTAATTTTTAATAATTTGCATTGCTTTCAGGACTCACTGGCCATAGTAAAGGCCATTTGCATGCCTACAGTACCATAGCCACATGTTTTCCTAGCCTTTTACAGCCCCTGTGTGATTTTAGCAGTCCAGTGTACAGTTTGTATCCTCGTATATTTCTTCCACCAACACAGCGCCTACACTAGTGCCTTTCTTCTTACTGGATCACAAATCAACCTCATTTGCATGGTTTTCACCAGCTTATGAGGTGATTTGCTCGTGCACGCCCCTCAGTCGTGTTTCCTGGATCGCTCAGTTGGCCATGTTCCATGTTTGGGCCATTACACTATGCCTACACTGAGAATCACTCCATGTAGGGTTTATTGAATTACCCCCTTTATGTTCTTAACAGTTTGTTCTTTCTTGTTCAGTAGAAAATGAAGGTAAAAATACTTTTACTTTATGTATAAGAATGACAATATATCAAAATGTATGAATACATGTTATAACAATAAACAGTGTAAGCAAACAAGCTGGGAATAGATCATGCAGGAAATGACAAGAAGGTTAAACTGTTATTATATTCAAAAAGATGACTAAAGACCAGTTATAAAAGCTTTTTTTTTCCATTTTACTTTGTTTTGTCTTTTTTTATAATATGGCAAGACCTTGGATTTTATTATAAGTGGAGATACGTCAGAGTTGCCTCCTGTATGGGTCTATGGGAGGCTGGTTCTATATTAAAACATTGAAATCCTGAAAATCTCAAAGCTTACAGCATTGAACACATGCTCTAGCTTGTAGACTCAAAAAAGAAAAAAAGCCATTTCTTTTTACTCATTCTAGCATACAAGATTTGAGCATTTTGGCTTGAAATGGAAACATCTATTACTATGAGAGCATTTTATAAAAAAAAATTCTGAATTGTGGATGATATTTAAGGAAAAATATAAAAAACATTTTTTTTGCAGTGACAATATGATGTAAGAAAAGTAGAGAGAAAAACTGTAAAGGAACATATAATGATGCATTGGAAAATTTAGAACATTATGATAGAAAGTACTTTGGCAAAGAAAAAGAATTATATGAAATAAATCAAGAAACATTACAAAACTGTTATATAAGCCAAGATATTTTTACAAGGAAAAAGGAAAAAATATTGAGTTACTTAAGTAGATTAGTAAAGGAAAATGTTAGTGGAATGAGAGAAATAAAAAAATGTAGAAGAAATAGAAAGAACTTATGAAAATATTAAAAATAGTATAGTGCAACATGTACAAGAAATGTTTAAAGAAAAAAGAAAGCAGTGAAAAAACATGGAAACTAAAAAAAGTTAACAGAAAAAGAAAAAGTTGAAAAAGGAGAGTTCTTTAAATGAGCTAGATAAAGTATTAGGAGAAGTAAATATACCCCGGGATTCAATAAATCACTGTGCAGGAACAGTGTAGCCATTCCTGCATGGAATGTTGCCGAACAATTCAGTAAACTACTGTTCTGATGTGCATGTGCCTGCCTACACTATTCCTGCACGGACACCACTGCATAATGCTAATTAACTCATTTGCTGGTGAGAACCATGCAAATAGAGGTGAATTAGCGATTCAGCAGGCAGGCAGGCATCCGTGCAAGAATAGTGTTAGTTGCAGAAATGTATTCGGCTACTAGCCGAATACATTTCTGAAAAAATTAAAACGGATGCATAATGGCTCAAATAGAAATATGTATTATACTCTTTAGGCATGCCAATGCCCAAATATATGGCCACTGGCATGGAAAAGTGTTTCATTTTCCTAAAAAGAAAAGTTAAATTTTTTTGGCTGATCTCAGCCGTTTAAGCATAGGGCAGTGGCAAGCAAATGGAATCATGCTGAAAATATTAAAAAAAAAGTTGAAATGGCATTTTTATGTGGAATCTGCATTTTGCCATTATAGTCTATGGCATGCAGAATCAAAACAATACCAGAGAACAGTGGTTGCTAACGGTAAAGGCTCTGGTGTAGTACAGTAACTAGAGATTAAGGCAGTGGGGTATGCAAAGGAGGGAATTTTACTGAATCACAAAAAATTTCTAAGTGCCAAACTGCACCTAACCGTGTAGGTGCTATAAGGCAGTGGTGTATGCAGGAGTAGCAGCAGACATGAAAAGGGGTGTGTGTGTCATGCTTGGTATAAGCACATTGGAGCTCCATGACCCCCAGATAAGCTTAGCTAAGCACAGCTAAGCAAGGGTGTGTGTCTGAGGCTGTATTGACTTATTCCATAAAATGAAGAGCATATTCTAGTCCAGGGAAGGCCATTTCTCAGTGTTTACATTAGCTAAATGGGTTTGCATGGCATGTGCTGGGTCTAAAACAAAAAAAAAAGAAAAAAAAAACAGAAATAGTAGGACTGTTTAGATTTGGGCACCGAGTTGCGTGGTGTGCCTCAGGGCTTAAGAGGGGAGGAAATGGGAAAGGAAAAAAGGTAAAAAAGGAAAATAGCAGAATAAAAGCAATCAAGTACAAATTACAAAGCTAGCAGGTGGAATGCATCATAGTCAGCCAATCATACAGGCAGCATCTGTAGCACAATATAAACTATGGAAACACCTTACAGTCTGTTTTTTCTCACAAACTTTGCACCATTGGTGTACACATGCATTGGAATTTTAACCGGAAAAATGTTAGGGGCTGCCATTGATTTGATCCAGCAGTATGTGCTAGAGGCTAAGGGCAGTGAGGAGGATAATGCTGACAACCTCCACAGACTGAGGAGGAGGAGAAGAGTGTTCAGACCCAGGGTAACTTTCCAGGGGCTATATGATCTGGAGATAGTAGAGTGCTACAAGGTGGACAGAGACATACTGCAGCAAATGATTGAGCTGTGCCAGCCTCAACTCAGACACAGAGCCAATAGAGGTGAACCCATCCCAGTGGATATCAAGGTATGTGTAGCCTTAAGAATACTAGCACAGGTACTTTCCAAAGACCTACTGGGGACATCATGGGGGTCTCACAGACATCCGCATCCAGGGTACTCCATCAGTTCCTGGATGTCACCCTACCACATGATGGTGAACACATTTACTTCCCCAACACCCATGAGGAGAGGACCAGCAATATGCATCTCTTCCACAGTGTAGCAGAATACCTGGAGGTCCTGGGTGCGATAGACTGCATGCACATCCACATCAAAGCACCACCCAGTGAACAGAGTAGGGTCTACATAAACTGCAAGGGCTTCCCCTCCATCAACTGCCAAGTTGTGTGCAATGCCCAGGGCATTATCATGAATGTATGTGCTGGCAACCCTGGAAGCTATCATGACTCCCACATCTGGCATTCGTCACAGCTGTACCAGGCATTTTCCAGTGGAGACATCCTGTATGGCCATCTGGTGGGGGAATGCTGGCTATGCACTGGAGCTGTGGATGATGACACCCATCAGAAATGCACACACACCTACTCAAGAATGCCATAATGAGGCACATGCACAAACCATGATCATTATAGAGCATGTGTTTGGGATGCTCAAGTCACGGTTCCACTGCCTTGACATATTTGGTGGAGACTTGCAGTACTCTCCAGCCACATGTGCACACATGTTCATAGTATGTGCCACGCTACACAATATGATCTTGTGGAAACAGCTGCAGCAGGAACAGCACGGGGAAGGGCCACACAGCCCACCACTATTGCCAAGGTCTCCACAGGCACAGAGGGACTCGGAGGAGGAGGCCCCTGAGCCTGCTCCCGTAGGCAGATGGAGACATGCCCAGTATGCCCAGGCTTTGGCAAAGAGGCAACGCATAGCACACACACTGACATGTAGGGACCCAGAGACTGACACCTCTCTCTCTGACTCGCACACACAGTAAAATGGATGACACACACATCATATTACCTGTAAATTACCATGTGTGGGCAGTGTACTGTGTGCATCCAACATGGGTGGCCCTCAAGCACCATCCTCACAACTGCAGTGGGCACAAGGTATGTCAATCTTCTTAACAATAATCGAATGGATTAGTATGTTTTGGTAGCATATCTATGGTAATGCTGCATACATGCAAGGGAATGGGGTTGCCTACTGGGATAGCAGCAGACAACTGACAGCTGTGTGGGGCGCCAGGAAATGTCTACACAATACTGGCTTCCCCACACTATGCAGTATCATTTAAGGTGACAAATTCCACTGGAGTATATGTGGGGGGGCAACTAAGGGGGGGTCATAGGTCACATGCATGGATGTCACTGTGGGGATCCCATACTCACTCACAGACTCACACAGCAAGTCAGCCATAGAAAACCATAAAGGAATGTCTGGTAAAAGGCACACAAATGGTGAAAATGATGGAATACCCCCTACAGACTTACACAGTGATATCACAGCAGGCCTTGCAGTAAGACTCTCGGAAGGGTAAGAAGTCTGAAACTCAGTTGTGTGGCATTACAATCTAACCTGTGGTCTCTAGTGATATGCCTCTGTTCTCAAAGACAGGGTACAATACTATGCTAAATGGAACCAAAATATAAAGCCAGTACCAGCACAGTCCATGGAAATGTGTACTGTTGACAGGTGTGCCTCCCCCATATTCACATAGAAATGCAGTAATATGTAAGTTTGTAGGGTAATAGCAGCAGATCACACATCACCAGGGCTGTTCCAATCAACATGATAACTTGTTGCATGTCAACAATATGCAGGGGTCAATGAGCTATGCACATGTATGGGGAATACTTGTCAGGATGTGGTCGGCAACTTTTCATGGCTGTTGTGTCCTACTGGCCTAGGTACAGTACTGTAGTAGACAGGGCCATGTACCACGAACTGCAGTGCCAACTATTTTGCATGTCAGTTACACCTACGGTGGGAGTTGTACACACTGTCCAGATGTCAATATCCATTACTGTTGGGAAGCTGGACAGGTCATGTACAGGGAGCCACACATATGAACAGTACACAGGTTGGAGTAACCTACATAGTGGCTAACATACCTCACAACTGTACAGACCTTTTGCAGAATGTACACAGGTTTGCATCATATCTGTGGTGTCTTTATTCTGAAATAGTGGTTGCCTGGCAAATATTGTCAAACAAAGAAAGTCTAAAGTCAGAAAATATTGATGGATTGTAGTATCTCAGACCTCATACCCCATAGAAAAATGAATGCTAATGCAAAATCTGTTATTGTATCACCCTTCCAGGTTTGTAAGGCCAGTAGTTACAATGGTCTGTATATTTAGGCCTTTGTCACCCAATGACTCATGGCTTTGTCCAGATGTCTGGCTCACATATGTAGAGACGTATGGTACCTAGTAGCACAGCAGTGCATTCTGTCACTTACCACTGTCACTCCGGGGGGGGGGGGGTCCACTGCCTGGCAGCCTGGGAACATATGAGTGACAAAACGCACTGCCTCACCACAGATGTCCAGCAGCAGTCTCACATGGCCTACAGGCCTCTGGCAAAGGCCATGTCTCACCCATAGTGCCTTTGTAGGGAATGTCATGGGGTCCATACTACTAACATAACACAATCAACAAAATGCAAATGTAAGGCCATGCCGCTAAATGCTAGTAACATACCTCTTAACCTTGTAGAGGAAGAAATCTGGACAAAGCCATCCATAATGGTGGGATAAAGGCCCAACTATAGGGACAAATAACAGAGGGGGTGTGTAGTAGCATGGATGTCATCAAGGGTGTGAAGTCTGAAACTCTGATGTTCTGTCAGTATTCCTTGAGTGCAACCCTGACTGATTTGCAACAAATGTGCTAGAAAACCACAATGTTAAGGAAAAGCAACCAGATATATGAGGCATGCATCTGAATAATCTGTGAGAATCAGTACAGTTGACAAGTATGGCCACACCAGTATATCATCTGTCAGGCAAGAAGACTACTGCACAACCAGGAGATCCCCAGCCAGTATATCACCAAGGCACTGGACCTTTTACACAGCTTTATCAGTCATTTGGCTGGAGCCACACCTCCCAACTGGCTAGATTGTTCAGGAATGTCTAGCCTTTACCTCATAATATAGGTCTGTGCATCATCCATCTTGCATTTCTCTGGTAAATAACTGTGATAATCCGATTATATATGTCAGTAGGTAATGACACAATATAGTACAGTGTCAAACATTACATATGTCAGAAAATGTCTGCTAAAACAAATCCTGTCACTCAAGCAACTCATACATTGATAACAGCAATAGTTACAGTCGCCCCCTATGTTTGGCCTATTGTTTCCCGTTGTAAGGTATGGCTGTAGCATACAACATCCTGGACTGGAATACAACTATCCCTGGAATGGATTTCCACACTTACTATAGAAGGTCATAGTGAGCATGCTCCTACACTTAGAGAAGTGAAGCCCATGTTTGAAACCACATCGGATTATATATTTCAGTATTGTGCAAATGTCTTTGCATACACACAGCTATGTAAACCTAACTGTCTCCACACACACATCAGACATGATCACCCACAGCCAGCTGTAGGTGCCACATATGTGGTCAATCTGCATCTGTTGTGTGTGATACACACAAATATCTATGGGCAACATATTGCAATATGTCAAGCATACACACACATATAGACATGGGGAAAGAGAGGGACAGACAGTAATAGAGTGAGACGCACAGGGAGATACACACAGACAGAGTGGGTCATACACATGGATACCCTGAATGGTATAAAGTGATATCCTACTGCAGACAGTTGCATACCAGTTCTAAACACTGGCATGTGCAAGCATGAAGATGAGATTCATTGTCTGATGGTATTGAGGTGGGGGCTGGAATATCACATCACCTACCTTTGTGTGTGTGTGTGTGTGTGTGTGTGTGTGTGTGTGTGTGTGTGTGTGTGTGTGTGTGTGTGTGTGTGTGGGTGTCTGTAGATCTAAGTATTATGATGCCTTACCCACCCAGTACAGTTCCCATTGCCCTACTTTACAACATCTGCCAGTGTAATTCACCTTAGAAGTACCTTTGGCCTGGCTTCAGTCTTGTAAGCTCCATAGCACATGTGATAACTGTGTAACACTATCAGAAAAAAATAACTAGATAGGTAGAGGTTGTAATCACAGTCCCAGCAAATTGTGTGTGTGTGTGTGTGTGTGTGTGTGTGTGTGTGTGTGTGTGTGTGTGTGTGTGTGTGTGTGTGTGTGTGTGTGTAGGAATAGTACACCTCCCATTGCCCTACTTCACAAGATCTGCTGATTTCATTCTCTGTAGAAGTACTGTTTGACTGGCCTCTCCCCTATAAGCTTTGTGTTGTGTGTAATAACTGCAAAACACTATAGCACCAATAACTATTTAGGTAGGGATTCTATTCTCAGTCCTGGCAAATGTAAAAGTGTGTGCATGTGTGTGTGTGTGTGTGTGTGTGTGTGTGTGTGTGTGTGTGTGTGTGTGTGTGTGTGTGTGTTTGTAGATTAAAGATTTTAAGCCTATTTACAACCAGTACACTTCCCATTGCCCTATTTTAGCAGTCCTGCTGATGTCAGTCACCTTAGAATTACCTTTGGGCAGCCCTCAGCCCTATAAGTTCTGTCCCCATGCAATAATTGCGTAACACTATAGTACAAATAACTAGTTAGGTAGGGGGTTTAGTCTCAGTCTTGACAAATGTAAAGGTGTGTGTGTTTGTAGGTTAAAGATTTTGAGCCTGCTCACATCAAGTACTCTTCCCATTGGCCTACTTTAGCAGTCCTGCTGATGTCAGTCACCTTAGAAGTACCTTTGGGCATGCTTCAGTCTTATAAGCTCTGTGGTACTTGCAATAATTGCATAACACTGTAGTAGAAATGACTAGTTAGATAGGGATTCTAATTTCAGTCCTGACAAATGTAAAGGTGGGTGTGTGTGTTTGTAAGTTAAAGATTTTGAGCCTGTTCACACTCAGTACACTTCCCATTGCCCTACTTTAGCAGTCCTGCTGATGTCACTCACCTTTTAGAAGTACCTTTGGCTAGGTCTCAGCCCTGTAAGCTTTGTGGCATGTGCAATAATTGTGTAACACTATGGTACAGATAACTAAGTAGGGGTTCTAATCTAAGTTCTGGCAAATGTGTGTGCAAGTGTATATATGTTAAAGTATTTGTGGCCTCTCTCACCTGTTACATCACACATTGCCATACTTTACAAGGGCCGGTGATGTTCCCCACCTTAGAAGTACCTTGGGACAGCCTTCATCCTATAAACTCCATGACACAAATGATAAATGCATAGCACTGCAGAAGCAGTAACTAGGTAGGTAGGGGTTGTAACCTCAGTTTTGGCAAGTGTGTGTGTGAGAACCACATCCATTGTGGGGGGTTGGGTTTTGATTTTTTGCTGTCCCCCACACAGTGCACATCCCAATGTCCACTTTACAAGGCCCACTGTTGTCATCCACTGTAGAGGTAGCTGTAGACACTCTGCAGCCCTAAAAACTCTGTGCCAAGTGCAATAATTATGTAACAGTATGGAATAAGTAACAAGATAGGTGGCCCTTATAATCTTTGCATACCATTCCCCACTCAGGAATCATGGACAAACACACTCAGGTAGGCCTCAACCCCTATATCACTAGGTGGCTTGCAAACTGGCTCACAGATAGAACCCACAGTGTGAAAGCAGCAAACTCCATATCAGACTGCTGACCAGTCACAAGTGGAGTCACACAGGGTTTGGTCTTGGATCCCCTTGCGTTTGGAACCTACACTTCTGAAGTCCAGCCCAACATGAAGGGACTCTGGCTGACAATGTTCGCAGTCGTCTGCAAGGTGAGTGCTATTATTACCTCCCCACATGATGTTGACATCCTGCACAAATGCCTCATTGAGACCTATGACTGGTGTAAGAACCCTGGACTTTAGCTCAATGCTAGAAAATGTGCCACCAATCCCATTGGGAACAACATGGTTCCCATGAATTGCTACATTGATGGTAGTCCACTGAACACTGACATTGTTATAAGAGAACTGGGAACACAGGTTAACAGTAAGCTCTCTGTTGACCACCGCAGTGCCACTGTGTTCAGAAAGTCCTATGTGTCACATCTCCTGACTAAGAGTGTTGCATCCAGGAAGTAAGATGTCATTGTCTCCCTGTACTCTCCCCTCATTAGGCCAATCAATGAGTACAATGGCTCATTTGGCATGTACCCCAATGGACACCTGCAACAACAGCAGAGCCTGCAAAAGTACCTCACAAGGAGGATCCTAGGCCTTAAACACTTGCCCTATATGGACAGATTCCAATAAGTCTAACTATTCTCTGTGTCATATTGGCTACTTACAGGTGATCTCTGCCTGATGTACATGGCCATGTCTGAGTCAGCTCTGTCAGGAATGCTACATCTGAAGAAACCAATTCGTCCACACCACATGCCCCAGAGACCCCAACCCCATTTCCACAATCAACAGAACATGCTGGAGGGACAAGTTCACAACCCAGAGACTGCCCACGCTTTGGAATGGACTTCACATACATGTCAAGCAGAGCACCTCACTGGCCCTCTTCAAGAGAAATCTGAATGACTGGATGATGAATGGAAATCCCACACAAGGGATCACTCCAGTGACTATACTCATTAGACATGCTGGGGACTATTATCAGGTGGCATGATGTCAGGGTATTCCCATGGGCTAGGCTTGTAAAACTTCCCTGGTCATTTGCCTAGTACACACCTATGAAGCTATGAACCTATGGTTCTCAGTACTGACAAACGTGTGTGTGTGTGTGTGTGTGTGTGTGTGTGTGTGTGTGCATGCATTAGTGTGTGTAAAAGTGTTTGTGAGTGTGTAAATATATGGGTGAAAGTAGTTTGAGGCCCTTCTCACCCTGTACACCTATTGCCATACCTTATGGCCTAAAGATGTAAAACCAACCCTCCCAATGAATATAGTTCTCAGACACATACACAAGATATGGTTCTCACACTCACACATTTGCCAGGACTGAGATTAGAACTCCTACCTATCTAGTTATTGGTAATACAGTTTTATGCATTTATCGCATGTGCCACAGAGCTTATAGTGTGCAGTGTTCCACAGTTCTTCTAAGATGAACATCACCAGTCAGGGGTTCTAATCTCAGTCCTGGCAAATGTGTGTGTGTGTGTGTGTGTGTGTGTGTGTGTGTGTGTGTGTGTGTGTGTGTGTGTGTGTGTGTGTGTGTGTGTGTGTGTGTGTGTGTGTGTGTGTGTGTGTGTGTGTGTGAGAACCATAACTTGTGTATGCGTCCGAGTGAAAACTATATCCATTGTGGGGGTTGGTTTTACATTTTTAGGCCATAGTACTCCCAGTACATGTCCCAAGGTCCACTTTACAAGGCCTGCTATCTTCATCAACCATAGAGTTATCTATTGACACTCTTCAGCCCAATAAGCCCCATGCTGCATGCAGGAACTATGTAACAGTATGGACTGACTAACAAGATAGTGTATTTGTGTGTGTAAGTGTGTATAACTGTAGGTTTAAGTATTTTGGGTCCACTCTCACCCAGTAAACCACCCATTGCAATACTTTACAAGGCCTGATAATGTTGTTCACCTTGGAATTACCTTGGGACTACATTCACCCTGTAACCTTTGTGGCACATGTGATAAATGCATAATACTGTAGTAGCAGTAACTAGATAGGTAGGGGTTCTAATCTCAGTGCTGGTAAATGTGTGTGCATGTGTGTAAGAACAGTGCCCTGTGTGTGCGTTTGAGTGAGAACTATATCCATTGGGTGGCCATGGTTTACAATTTTAGATCATGGTACTCCAAGTACACATCCCAAGGTCCACTTTACAAGGGCTACTGTTCAAATCCACTATAGAGATATTTGTAGATACTTTTCAGCCCTATATTCCCCATGCCACATGCAACAGTTTTGTAACAGTATGGAATGAATAACATGATAGGCAAGGCTGCTAATGTCAGTACTAGCAATTGTGTGTGCATTGGTGTGTATAGCAGTGTTTGTGAGTGTATAGACTCATAGGTGACAGTCTAATGAGTCCTCCACACCCAGTACACACCTCATTGCTATACCTCACAAGGGCAAATAATGTTATTCACTTTACAGGTACCTGTGAACATTCATCACACTATTAGTTCTGTGCCACCTATGATAGCAGCATAACACTGTAGTATCACTAACTAGATGGGTAGGAATTCCAAACACAACACAGGCAGCTGTGATCATGTGTGTGTGTGTGTGTGTGTGTGTGTGTGTGTGTGTGTGTGTGTGTGTGTGTGTGTGTGTGTGTGTGTGTGTGTGTGTGTGTGTGTGTGTGTGTGTGTGTGTGTGGGAACAGTATTCTCTGGGTGTTTGGTCAACACAATATCTTCTGGGGGGTGTGGGTTTTACCAATCTAAGGTGTGTTCCACCAAATACACTTACCATTGTCCACCTTACAAGGCCTACCAACGTCAACCAGCATGGACTTACATGTATACACCCCTCAGCCCTATAAGCCCTGTGACGCATGCAATAACTGTTGCACAGACCTGGTAAATGTGTACATATGCAACCTTATCTCAGCTCTGACACAATCAATGTGTTACCACTCTGCCATACCCCTCATTGCCAATTTCTGCAGGTCCACCTCCTGCTGATGCACAAACACCTAGAACACAAATAGAATACATCATGTGAGACTACATTCAGTCAGTACTACTAACACCAATAATGCATCATGGCTGAAAAAGTACACACACACACTGAAGTGTATCCTTTACAATTGCAAGCTGACAGCACCTTACACAGCATTACATAACTAAACTGTACTTAATTGACCCTATGCATCAGAACCATATTAGCATGCCCCTGCATCAGTGGTATGGATGACAGGGATGTGGCAAAGGTATCATCATATGCACAGGGTGTTGTGTGGGTTTGCCAGAGGCCTAGGCTGGGCCATATGTTTGATATCATGTGTGTGTGTTTGGAGGGGTGTTCTATGAATGGGCCATGCAGAGGTGGTGTGTGTGTGTGTGTGTGTGTGTGTGTGTGTGTGTGTGTGTGTGTGTGTGTGTGTGTGTGTGTGTGTGTGTGTGTGTGTGTGTGTGTGTGTGTGTGTGTGTCTGGAGGTGACCTGGCTGTGATGCTGATGTGTATGTGTATGTATTCACACAGTCACGCTATGTGGCTTCCCTACATAGGGGGTATGTTGGACAGCTGTAGACCATATATGGCAGGGTGTACAGTTCACCGTCTCCAGCCACGGACATGGGAACTGGTACTGCCAGGGTCTCACTGGCACCACCAGACCCAAGGCCAGATGCAGTACTGCTTCCTGATGGTGACAGCTGTCTGCTGGATCCGTGTCCCTGATGGGACTGACCAGGACCATGTGCCCATGGTCTGCTCTGTTGTGTTGTGGACAGCACCCCCCTTCAGTAGTGCTGGTGGTACTGCCACCATGGGTGTGTGAAGGTACATGGTCCCATACACTTTCAGCTGGTGTTGGTGCTGACCTACATCCACGTGGCCAGCGCCCATCTGCCACAACATGCTCTAGCACAGACATGCCACAGTCAAGGACTGCCAAGGTATCACCCCACTGTCTATTCATGACCTCAGTATTTTGATGTGTGGCCTCAACAAGGTCATGTCACCACGTAGGCCAGGAAGAGTTGCATTCAAGACCCTGAGTATTTGCCTGGTGTTGCATTCACTATGTGCCTATACATCCATGACAGCCCGAAACATGCGTCTGGTGACACCTGCTGTGGCACTTGCGACAGCGACTTAAGGTGCAGCAGTTCTCTTTTGAGTACCCCTGTCCATCCATTTGTGTGGGACCTCATCTGCACTCTGGCTATGGCTAGTGGCTACACTCACACTTGCCATAGTCACCACAATAGCCTGTTCCATGCCACCACCTGCACTGTTCATTATCTGTGGTTGCTGGGGGTGGGGTATGTGTGGGCATTGTGACTGTGTGTGGGGACATTGTGGATGACTGTGTAATGCCAACTGATGGCACAGATTCAGCCCCTGACAACCTCACCTGTGCCGCACTATGACCACCATCATTGTCAGAGTCTGCACAGACACTGACATCAGATTCTGAGCAGGAGGGACCACGACCACCATGTCCACCTGTGAGGGGAAGACAACATATGTAAATTAATACCTGCACTACAAGGTTTGCTACTACACACACACACACACACACACACACACACACACACACACACACACACGCACACACATGCACACGCACACGTACACACACACACACACGGACACACAGACACATTCAGGTGAGGTGGCACAAAGGCATTACACAGCCCTCGCAATAGCCAACTGGTGACATTCAGGACAACATAGACACTATGGACAGGCCCTCAACATCATCCAGTGCAGCCCTTTCCACTTAATGTTACTACTAATATACACCTCTTGGATATGTGAGTAGTGTTAGTAGGTGATGTGCCTTTACCTAGCACACACTGCAGCCATGTACACATTATTGCTGTTCACCTGTATATCGCTGTGCCAACTCCTACAGAACATACCTCTCAACTGTACAGAGTTTCGCTGAATGTCTTAGATGTGTGGCTCATATATTTGGTCTGTATCACATAAATCCTGTGCTTGTTTGGCACATTACTGGGATGATCTGAGGATTGGCATCACTATTTAATGACATGGTTTGAGTTTCACACTTCAGCACATTCGGTACATGCATGTTAAAAC
Organism: Protopterus annectens; assembly: GCF_019279795.1. Taxonomy (NCBI): domain Eukaryota; kingdom Metazoa; phylum Chordata; order Ceratodontiformes; family Protopteridae; genus Protopterus; species Protopterus annectens. Next base: position 516,732,883 of record NC_056739.1, on the reverse strand, counting down.
AAAACCGTTACACTAACAACCTGCTAAGCTTACAGTGGATATAATAAGTGTACACACCCCTGCTAATATGCCAGGTTTTTCTGCTATATAACATGAGACCGTAGAAATCATGCCATGACATTTCCCACCTTTAATGTGACTTATAACCTGTGCAATCCAATTGAAGAACAAACACATCAGTTAGGAGTAACATATAGATGGTGAAATATGTACCATAGGCTGGTTGCATGAGTGTGCACACCCTTAAACTAATACATTGTTAAAGCACCTATGGATGTAATAACAGCAGTCAGTCCTCTTGGGAAGCTGTCTATCAGCATGGCACATCTTGACTTTGCAATATTTACACACTCCCCTTACAGAAGTCCTCCAACTCTGTCAGATTATGTGGGCATCTCTTTTGCACAGCCCTCTTCAGGGCACCCCACATATTTTCTGTTGGATGTAGGTGTGGACTGTGGCTGGGCCATTCCAAAATGTTCATTGTCTTCTGATGAAGCCATTTGTTGTGATGTTGATGTTTGTTTTGGGTGATTGTAATGTGGAAAGGTGTAATTCCTCTTCATCTACAGCTTTCTACCTGACACATGAAGATTTTTGGCTAAAAGGGATTGGTATTTGGAGCTGTTCATAATCCCCTCCACCTTGGTTAAAGGCCCACTTCCAGCTTATGAACAACAACTCCAAAGCAGGACCCTGCCATCACCATGCTTCACCATGGGGATGGTGTGATTTTGGTAATGCACAGTGTTGTTATTGTGCCAAACAAACCTTTTGGAATTGTGGCCAAAAAGTGAAACCTTGGTCTCATTACACCATAACACATTTTCCCACATGCTTTTGGGAGACCTGATGTATTGTACTTGAGAATTTTGCCAGACCTGGATGTTTTTCTGTATGAGAAAAGGCTTCCATCTTCCAAACCAACCCATAGGCCAGACATGTGTTGAATACGGGAGATTGTTGTCACATGTAGTACAAAACCAGTACTTGCCGGAGATTCCTGCAACTCCTTTAGTGTTGCTGAAGGTCTCTTGGCAGCCTCCCTGACTGGTTTGGGTCTTGTGTCTTCAACACATTTGGAGGGATGTCGTCTTCTTTGCAATGTCACTGTTACTCCATATTTCCACCACCTTTTGATGACTGTCTTCACTGTGTTCCATGGCATATGCCATGCTGTGGAAATGTTTTTGTGTCCTTCTCTGGGCTGATACCTTTCAAAAATGAGATCCCTTTGCTGCTTCTTAAGCTCTATACAAAGTATGGCTGTTGCTGTGGCAGGCAGCTGAGTAAATGTCAGGTAAATCCTCGTAGGACAGCTGACTGTTATTTGCTGTTTATCAAGAAGTCTTTGTAATTGATGGCAGGTCTGTACCCAAGAGGATGTAATGCTGTAATTATATGAAAAGCTGCTTCAACACAGTATTAGCTTCAGCCTGTGCACACTTATGCATCTAGCTTCTTGTATGTTTTTCATTTGTCATAATTGTTCCCTAACAGATTTGTTTGTTTTACAATTGAATTGTACAGGTTATAGGTCACATGAAAGGTTGGAAGAGTTTGGAAATGTTTTATTGTGATCTAATTTTTGTATATCACAAATACCTTGCATTTTAACAGGTATGTGTACACCAGTTATATGTACTGTATAACACTAATTTATAGAATATGTCCCTAGTTTTGGGTCTTTGTCCCTCCATTTTGTCAGTTTTTGTCCAGATTTCTTGCAATGACAGGTTGTGAGGTATGCTACAGATATGTGGGTCTATATTAAAATCGCAAAACCTCACTTACGCGAATACAGAAATGTCAACACATATATAGCGAACCGCAAAAACACTGAATGTCCTGAAGCGCGAAATTCGAGATGTCGAGTCATCATAGCTGGCCCTTGTCCAGTATAGCTCCCAACATAAGTGTGCAATAGTTACGGACCTTAGGGCTAGGGTGCGGGTTAAGGTAAGTGCATACATAGTAATACATGCAACCTTTACTTTAGGGTTAGAAATAGGGTTATGTTAAGTGTATGTATAGTAATATAGTTGTGTAGCTGAATGCATACGTAATTTATACTTTTCCTATAGTTGGGTGTTGTTGGTTTATAGTTAGATACATTTGTGTGTAGTGAATGTTTGATTAAGATATGGGATATATGGGTGAAGTGTAGATATGGGGAAGTGTGGATTATTTATTTTGTTAGGTTGGGTAGTACATAGCAGGCAGTGGGGTTGGCCAACTATGATGATTCGACATTTTGAATTTCGCACTTCAGGACATTCGATGTTTTTGTGGTTTGCTATATATGTGTCAATGTTTCTGTATTCACGTAATTGAGATTTCACAATTTTAATATAGACCTAGATATGTTACATCTCCTGCAAATAGCCCCTGTGATGACCACTGTGATGCAATGCAGTTAACCCCACCACAAGTGAACATGCAGATATCACAATATGGTTGAGAGTAACAGCTGTGTGCATGGTAAAATGCATGACCTTAACATGCTTGGGGTACTGGTGGGCCACAACAGGACAATCCCATACTCACCAGCTTCAGGCTGCTGTCCTACATCCAGACCAGAGGTACCTATGTAGTTGTGGTGAGAGGTATTGTCAGCAGACTTACATTTGACATTGGTACAAGATGAATGCTACTTTCCTGCACATGTTCTTTACAAGCTCTGATAGTACACAATTTGCTGTCCGTCACCATAGATGTGCACTTGTGTGCATTACTAAACCCCACCCACAAATGCAATTTGACTTCACATATGCATCTAGATACTCTACAGAAGCCAGTATGACTGCTACATGATTGAATTGATGTGCACTGTGGCCTTACCTGGACAGTTCTCACCTGTTTTCTGGGTGACACTCACCTCCACGACTTGTGTTTCTTGTGTTGGATGGTGTGTGGGAGCTACCCCAAGGTTGGCAAGGAGCTTATCTGTTGCTGTAAGTGGGGCATGTGTGGCAAGATCCCCACCTGTAATGTTACAGTCCCTGGCCATGGCAGCAGCCCTTTGCTAGGCACGACATATCAGGTCGGTTGCACAATGCCTGACCTGATCGTATGTGTGGCCATGGTGGCCAGTGCTGTTCATCCTGTGGACCAGCTTGTCCCACAGGGCAGTCCACTCCTGCAGATCCTGTGGCCTACAGCCAAACATCACCCCATGGTGCTGGATGATTAGGTTAATGATAGCCTAATTTATAGCTGCAGAGTACTGTGGCTAACGTATACGTGGCATGTCACCTGGAAGACATAAACAGGGAAACACATTACAGGACCTCATACATTGGTCAATGTTCTTTACAGAACCTAAACATCAACATTTTTTATCATTAGCTACCACGTACGACCACATCATACCCCTGTCATCTATCAGCACAGTATGAGCTTGTATTGCACGCCTGGTCCTGATGTGTCATGTTCCTCTCATTGAGAGCCAGTAAATTGCAGAATCCAACATTCATCTTTCACCTTTGTGTAGTGGGATGACAGTAGCCATCTTACTTGCAGATGGAATGGCAATGGTGCTTAGGCTTTGCTTGAGTACAGTGTGTAATGGAGCTTGGACTATATGCCTGAGTTGATGTATCATGCAGACAGGATATCAGGTCCCATGGAGACTTATTTTGTTGCCTTTGAGTATACATTATGTACCTGCTTCCTGATGATGACGGGAGGGGTGTGGGTGCTGTGCATATCCACCTATACTGATAGTGGGACAGGGGGGTGATGTTTTCCTTTAATCTGTCTGCAACAGGATGGCTATAGCTATGCTGTGTGTATGTAGTGTGACTGGCCACCAGTACAGGGTGGGTTGGGTTGTTGCCTCTGAGATGGAAGACATATGTGAAGACAGCCTTGTGATTGGCCTTGGTGGACGTGTCCAATTTGTACTCATAGTTAGCCTTACAGTGACACACCTGTGATCTTATATCCTTGTTCAGACAAAGGTTGACTTGCTTCCAAGTTGGTGCCTACTACTAATTTTCCTTGTACAGCCAATATAGTGACCGATTATGTGGTTTGTGTATTGCTGCTGTCCACCAAAGGGGATTACTCCACTATGGTGGAGGCAGGTTTTACAAGTCAGGGATTGCTGAGTCCATACAGCTATGTAGGTGCTTATATAGCTGTTTCTAGTAGGCATGGACACATGGTCATAACACAGTTGGACACCTCTCCAATTTCAACTGGATAATCATGCTTATTCTAGTATCCATGTGTGTGTTACAGCTTTGCAACAACCAGTAGTTGTGAAAAATCTATGTCTGTTGAACGCACTGAAACTAAGATTACACACATGTACAACATGTATAGCTTATTTACCTGACTTTTGCATCTCATGTCTGTTGTTTTGAGGCTTCCAGCTATACCTACTCATACACACATGTGCACAGGTGATACCTGATATACATTTCTGTTCTGTGTCAGTATGGCACACTGTATTTACACTCTTCCCGCTCAGTCATATCTCTCGACCTGTTAGAGCAGGACATCTGGAGGATGGCACACATAAATGGGGACAATGGTCCAAAGTTATTGACACTTTGAAAATATTGCTGTAATGCACTTAAGTCAGTTGATAGCACAGTAGGCTTTGCATGCATAGAAATACCCTGGAGGATGTCTGACACTCATACGTATGCTATTATATTCTAATTTCAGTCTTCACAGATTTGCCAATGATTTGCAGGACATAACCAAACTCTTATGAGTAAATGATTACAAATGTGAGGCACACATATGGTCAGTATGAATAACACTGGACAGTTGAATGGTCATACCACATGTGTATGTGGTGTGGTTCAACACACACATCTGTGAAAGTAGTTTACTATGCACATACCCTATATTGGTCTATCAGATTTGTGAGACAAACATGTTTATCATAGCTGTTTTCAGAAGTAACAAATGGATATCTACAACATCCCAGTAGCTGGCCTAGCAGTGTCATAATCAGTATTTTCCAACAGATACTACAGTAGTAGTCATATGTGAGCCATCCTTTCCTGGGGTGACTCAGGGCCATGAGCTGTGATCTATGTCACTGCAGACAGACCCAGATGCTATGGCCATAGTTGCTGATCAGCAATATATCAGTAGACCAAGTCTTGTTGAGACATATTTGTTAAACTTCCTATTTCCCATTGTTGCATACCCCCTACTGCATTCCATTACATGCTTACTTGTTTGACATACCTTTTTTATTCCAAGTATAGTTTCCGAGTCTTTTTATCTTATTCAAGGTGTGTGTGTGTGTGTGTGTGTGTGTGTGTGTGTGTGTGTGTGTGTGTGTTTGCTTGTCTCTCTCTCTCTCTCGCTTTTTCTCTCTCAGATGTAAGGTATACATCAGTTTTGCATAGACAGCAGCTTGCCTTCTGTAGGTCATGCTCATGAGCAGCTGATGGCCTGAGCACCAGTTGGTGACCCCTACTTGCTAATTGCATGCAGAACATCTGTGTTGTTATTCCTATTGCTAATGGAATGGCAACAAACTCCTGTAATTGAGTACTTCATATGGGCATTGCCCCTTTTCCTTGCCTGTGAAGAAGACTTCATGGAGGTGTGTGAACAACAGCATCACAGAGGGAAGTTGGAAATACCTCTTACAACTTTAACTGTGGTGACAGCCCAACAACACTGGGGAGGAAGTTCCAGACTTAGGGACAGAATGTATGTATTGCTGTTATACATCTGGATTCATGCTATTTTAACAAGGTTTGTGTGGACATGGATGTTCTACATGGGTCTCAGTCTGAAAGTGTTATGTGTTTGATATAATTCTTAACTGTAGGGCTATCCGCAGAATGTCTAGAGGTTGGACTCTTATGTTTGGTCTGTTCCTCCAACAGTTGTTGTCCTTGGCAAATCAGTAGCATACCCTGGGTATTGCAGTAAGTACATGATAACTTCCATTTGTGTTTCTGACTTCATATCCCTCAGTTAAGATAGGTTACATCAAACCCTGTAACATCAACAACTTTTGCAGTTTATAACAGCAATATTTCAATTATGCCCCCGTGTTTGGGCCTCTGTCCCCAGTTATGTCATGCTTTGTCCAGATGTGATGCAGTAAAAGGTTGATAGCTATTGTATATCATTAGATAGTGCCTTCCTTCCTGATTTCATCCCAGTGATGTAGCAGAATGCCAGACATGTTATGAGGAAGGGGCCATATATATGAGGACAGAGTCTGGACATTCTGTGTGAATCTATACAGTTGGGTGTCTGTGTATTGTGTAACAATTGTTAACAGACTGTCAGGATTGTGTAGCAGTGTAGTGTTTGCTGTGGTGTGTAGGGAGGGGGATACATTTAAGTGTCAAGGCTCCTTTTCTATCTGACTGTGCATGCTGCTCCAGTTTCTGGTGGTCTATCAGCTGTATATGTTTGAAGGGGCAGACTGAGACATGTTCCATACCACTGCAGGAGTCATACTATACTGTGTGACTTGGGGCAGTATATGTAGGGGTACTGTTTGAATGTCAGACATGATATTTATGTTCACACAGTCATTATACTCTATTGTTCATTTGGCTTACCAGTGTGTCACTGTGACTGTGTTGAAATTGATTGTGGGTATGCAGGCTCACACCAGTGACTATTCTTCACTACTGTTACATCCCTGTAGTGGCTATTATATTTTCAAATACATGTGTAATTCCCCATAGCTGACTTGGGGTAAAGTTGTGTCAATCTGTCTGTAGTTTGGATGGTGCTTGGTGACATGCTAAGCAGCTCAGTGTACTTTCCCTAATGTCATGTTATATCCAGATATTTGTAGGATGCCCAGTTGTCTGGCTCATATCTTTGTTATGGTCCCCATAGCTGTTGTGTATGTCTGACAAATCAGTGGGATGGTGTGAGGATTTCAGGCACTAACTACTGAGAAGGAATTGAGTCTTAGAGTTGTGCTATTTCAGTCAATATATGTTAGAACAGACGCTGTTACTGTAGTAACTGTCTCAGGTTATCTAGTCAGGTATTTCAGATATGTACCTATTGTCATGGCTTTCTCTCCCCACTTTGTCAGGCTTGGTCTAGATTTGTTGCACTAAGGGGTTCTGAGCATACCTCTTAACTGGCCAGATTGTTGCTGAACATCCAGGTTTATTGCTCATATTTTGTCTCTGTTCCATGATTTATTCTGATTTCTCTGGTAAATCGCTGAGATGATCTGAGGATGTCTATCAGTAAATGATGACATAATTTCAGTTCCAGACCTTATATCCTTCAGAACATGTATGCTAAAAAACACTGTTACTCCAGCAACTTTCTACATTTCTAAGGGCAATATTTCAAATATGTCCCTAGTTGTGGCCCATGGTCCCCCATTCTTACAGCCGTGGCCCAGATTTCTTGCACTAACAGGTTGGGAGGTATGGTGCTGAGATATGAGTATACTACATGTTATGAGCATGTATGTATGTATATATATATATATATATATATATATATATATATATATGAAAAAAATATATATATATTAATATATTTTTCATATTCATGGATATCCATACATATATATCTGTATATGTATATATAAAAAACCTGAGTGGTTCCACAGAGCTTTTTGCCTACTGTTGAATGACTCTACTGCAGGATATTTTTGAAAAAGCTTTAGAAATTGTCACAGCTCAAGTGGTGTAGTGGTACATTGCTCTTGCAGTAGTGCGCAGAGCACTGGGTTTGATATCTGGCAGGGCTGATTGTTTTCTTGCTAGGCAGAACAGTGGCTGATGGAGACAGACTGGTTAAAGCAGTTATCAGCAGTTTTAACTGCCTTTTTGCTGTGTACACCCATGCTAATTCCTTTAAAAGAAAAGAAAAAGGGGTTATAGGATAGTGGCGAGAAAAGGGCACACAGAGGGAAAACAATATGACAGGTAGCTAGGATGTGCAGGACAGGAGTAGGGAAGGTCCATAGCTGTCCATTTCTTAGACAGCAACAGCTGTGCATTTTTACAGAATTTGGAGGTGAATTTGGACACTCAAATCAGAGAGAGAGGGGTGAGGACAACAGAAATGTGTTGTCAAGACAATTGGACCAGATTACATGTGTCCCATGGACACATGTGCAAAATGGACAGCTATGTAGGGGGCAATAATATTTTTGGGGACAGATGCCTTTTTTTGTCTTTGTTAAGGTGAGATTGTGATGTTGGGGAAGGATTATTGATACATCTGAGGAGGTAGGTTGAGTAGGGAGACAGACAAGACACACATGACAGCAGACAGGAGTGGTATATGACACATTTGTGTGGTAAACACCTTGGATGCGGAGGGTGTTCGGGAATCAGAGGCCCATGAGCTCTCATATGGATACAGTGAGATTGACATCCCCACCTGTGGGCAGTCATGACTGCACCTTCACAGCCTCAACAGGGCTATTGTCCTGTACCTCACATACATATATCTCATACAGTAGAGGCCCACAGACCAATCCTTGGGGTACACCATTGTGGAATGTACTATTAGAGGTGGGTTCTACTACTTTGACTGAGTGGCTACTATCATTGGGGCAGTTAGCTACCCATCTGCTAACCTACAGTTTGGTGCCTAGCTATGTAGGCTTATGTATCCTGTCCACCTGGGGATTAGTGTGAGAGGATTGGGCTAGGTGAAGGTAGGCATTTTTCACCATCTTCCCCACGTCCTTGTGTTTGTTGACTACTGTAGAGTGGTCAGTCAGGTTTCACAGGCCTGATCTCCCTTTGACAATACCATGGTGTGTGTGATCCCAGCCATTTGGATGTTGCTGATGTCCTTGTTCATAATGTCCTCAATATCACCTTCCATGCCCTTGCAGAGCAGGCTACTTAGGCTGATGTGCATCATATTGGCTGGGTTGGTGGAATGCTTCATCCTTGTGTATAGGGATGACAGTGGCTGTCCTCTGTGCAGGTGGGATGAGACCAGTGCTCAGGCTGTGGTTGACTACATTGCAGAATGGATCTGACAGCCCATGCCTGTGTTCATGTGGGATGCAGCCAGGGATGGTATCATGACTATGGAGACCTCTGTGTGCTGCGTTTGATAAATTATTACGGACCTGCTTCCTGATGATGAGGGGAAGGGGGCAAATACTGTACATGCACATGCATACCACTGGGGGGACAGGGGTTTGATGTTTACACTTTACCTGTCTGCAGCTGGTTGCCTATATCTCTGCCATATGTGCATGTGGTGTTATTGACCACCACTACAGAGCAGATTTGTATGTTGCCTCTGGAATTGCAGACACATGTGGAAGGCCTAGTGATTTTCCTTGGTAGATGTGTCTGATTTGCACTCAAAGACAGCCTTAGGGTACATCACATGTGCCACTATTTGCTTGTACAGACCAAGGTGGCATTACTTCCAATGAGGCACCTGTTCCTTCTTGGCCTGTCCAGCAATTAGTTCCACCTATTATGTTATTTGTGTATTGCTGCCATCCACCACAGGTGTTTTCCATACCTTAAGGAGGATGATGTCCTGTCAGGTACTGCTGAGTCCATACAGCTATGTCGGGCCCAGTGCCCACATAGTATTGTGGTGTGGGCCTGGACACTGCTCTAGTTCCAAGAAATGGGACATTGGCTGTACAGCTACTTCTACCTACTTTGAGGGCATTTATAGTTATTTGTGTATAGTTAATTCTGTTTGACACTGTAAGGGGGGCAGCAGGGGAGATGGTGACCTGAACAGTGATGGCTATGTGGTCAGATATTACCAAGGAGGATGGCACTGTATGAGTGCTACAGTGACTACTCATGTTGGTTAGGACCAGGTACATGAGATTCCCACCTGCCGTAGGGGTGTTGGCAGGCTGATCCACTGCATTGCCATTGACAAAGCCAAGGAATCTATGTGCATTCATGTTCCAGTGGCATAGGTCAGGCACACAATGGTTGGGTATTTGAAGTCACCCAGGAGCAGGATAGATGATTGAATCCTGACAGATACCAGCAGGTGTGGTGGGTGCCCATAGTCATGTTTGAATGGCCTATAGCTAGCTATGAATTGAGTAGGTGGTTGGTCAACTGTTAACTGCACTCAGGATGTCACCCATGCAACATATTATTTGTTCAGCCTGGTGGTGTGTATGTGTGTGCTAATATTCAATACTCTACCTCCTGTGGCTTTGCAGGCCTCCATTTAGGGTCTACACGTATGATGGGATGAGTGACCTGGCAAGGCTGGTGTGCTGTCCACAGCTAGAAAGCAAGTGTAAGTGACTATACAAATGTCAGCATCCTAAAGGACAAGGTATGCTTGTATTGACATGGGTGTGATGTTAAGACACCTAGCTCCTATTAGAGCAAGACACCAGCACAAAGGCACACATCACCTGGAGGGCAAAGGCCAGTAAACAGTGACACTTTATGAATCTAGCTAAAACTCACTTAGTTGCCAGCAAAGACAGTGTCACATTCACGTGTGTACTCTGCAGAATATGACATCTGACAATTAAATGTATGCTAATTTGTTATGACTTCAGTCTTTAATGGATTGCCACTGATGTGCCAGACAATACTCAACTGTCTGAGGCATTGACTACAAATATGAGGCAGACATGTGGTCAGTCTGCAATACTCTGGACAGTTGTCAGGTATGGGCTCAGTATATCACATACAGTTCAACACACACATCTGCACCTGTCATGTAGTAAGCACATACCCTTTGTACATCTCTTACATTTGTAAAGCAAGCATATGCATCAGAGTAGCATTCATAGGTGACATCTGAGTAATTACAACATCCCAGGTGGCTGGCCTACCAGTGACACACTCAGTAATGGACAACAGAGACCCTGGTATTAATAATACATGACCTGACCTTTGCTGGGGTGACTCTGGGGCCAGAGGTGTTCTACATGTCAATGCAGGTAGGGCAAGCAGTAACGGCCATAGGTGCTGGACACCAGCATTTGAGTCCAGCAGGTCTTGTTGTGGGCTAGAATTTAATGTCCCATTTGACATCATTGCATCCCCCCTTCTGCATTCCATTACATGCTTACTTGATTGACATACCTGTTATAGTACTCAGGAGTTCCCTCACAACATTGCAAATAGATAGGTTTGTGTAGTCGCAGTCTGTCTTTGTGTAGATGGGTTGAGACCTGTGTTGCATAGGCAACAGCTTGCCTTTTGTAGGTACTGCTCATGAGCAGGTGATGGACTGTGCACCAATCGGTGTCTCCCACTTGCTAATTTCATCCAGAGCAGCTGTGTTGTCTTGCCATTTGCCAATGCCATAGCAACAGAGAGCTATAATTACATCCTTCATGTGTGCCTTGCCTCTTTTTCTTCCCTGTGTGGAGGACATTATGGAGGCGTAGGGGTACAGCTTCACAAACAGTAGGTGGGAATATCTCTGAGAAGAGGACATGTGGAGACAGCCTAGCAACATGGGGAACAAAGCTCCAGAACTGGGTACAGATTGTAGGTCAGTAGTGCTGTTATACACATAAAAGGTTGCTAATTTAACAGGGTTCATCTGGATATACATTTTCTGTGTGACTTGACACCTGAGAGTGATATGTCTCTGACATACCTCTAAACTGTCTTGATGTCCACACACTGCCCAGGGGTTTGCCTGCTATGTTTGGTCTGTTCCTCAGACTACATCTGTTTTTATGGAAGCAGTGGGATAAAATGAGGATTGTGGTCAGAATAACTGTTGACATCCACTGGTGTTTCAGACATCACATCCTTCAGGGATTTTATGTTACAACAAAGCTCATGACACTGTCAACTGTTTCAGTTTGCAACACCGTTATGTGAGATATCTCCATCTTTCCAGTCCCCGGTCCCCCAAGTATGTCATGCTTTGTCCAAATGTCTTGCAGTAAGAGGGTCAGGGGTATGTGATTTCATCAGTTATTGACTGCACTCAAGGTCTCATCCCATTGACTTAGCAGACTCCTGGAAGTGGTATGCAGCAGTGGCCATGAACATGGTCTCACACCCTGGGCATTCTGTGGAAATTTGTACATATGAGAGTTATGTATGTCTGGCCATTGTGAAGCAACTGCCAAGATTGTGTATCAGTGTTGTGTGTAAATGTTTGTTAGGCTGGGTAGGGAGAGTAGCTGATGTGAGTGTCACAGATCCTTTTTCTATCTGACTGTGCATGCTGCTATGGGTGCTGGTGGTCTATCAGGTGTGTATGTTTGTTGGGGCAGACTGAGAATGGTCCTGTAACACCTCAGGATTCACAGTACACCGTGAGCTGGGCTAGTATCTGTCAATGTATTTTGTGACTGGAAATCAGCATATGTTCGTTCAAACAGGCGTTCTACTCTAGAGTTCATTTGTGGTACTGGTATGTTGCTGTGACTGTAGTGCAAATGGTTGTAGGTGGACAATTATGCACTACTATCTGCTTTTCCCTATGGTCTCATCCCTGTAGTGCATGGTATATTTTGATATACATGGGTAATTGGCCAGAGCTGATTTTGGTTAGTGTCATGTTGGTCTTACTTTGGTGTAGAAGTTGCTGATTGACACTGTTGCTGGCTGTCACAGGTTTTTCCATTCTGTTACATGACTGCAATCATACCTCTGCACTGTCCAGATGTCTATACATTGTCCTGATGTGTGACTCATATTTTTGTCTGTTGGCCACAACAATTGTGGATTTCTGAGAAATCACTGGGATGATGTGAGAATTGACATCAGTAAATTTTGACATTCATTTGTGTTTCAGACCTGGAATCTGTCTGACATTGAATGTAAAAGTACACCATGTCACTGTAGTAGACTTCTATGCATATGAAAGCCATATTTCAAATATGTCACTATCGTTTGCCCTTTATCCCCCCATTTGATAGGCTTTTTGCAGATATGTTGAAATAAGAGGTTGGTTATATGTCTATATATCTCTGTATGACAAATATATATATATATATATATATATATATATATATATATATATATATATATATATTGGTAAGTATATATACATATATTTGTCAAAAACAGTACTATCAATATATAATTCCCCCTTATGTTGACTGATTGTTGTGCATGATATGTTTGTAAAAGCATTACAAATTCCCACAGCTTAGATGTTGTAGAGGTATGTTGCTGTGATTGTTATGCTTAGGGTCCTGGGTTTCAGACTAACAAGTTATTATTTTTCTTCATTAATGTTAAATGACCAGAATGAATGATATGTTTATAAAACCATTACAGATTCCCACAGCTCAGACGGTATAGTGGTATGTTGCTATGATTGTTGTGCACAGCATCCTGGGTTTGAGACTTGGCAGAGCTGATTATTTTGTTGTTGGGCAGAACAAGGGCTGATGGAGACAGAGGGATTAAGGCACTTTTAAGCAGTTGTAAGTGGGTTTGTGCTGTTTTGTGTGAAGCTAAGTGATGCTAAGAGACGGTTAAACCCTCTTAGCTTGATTTAGCACCGCTTACTCCTTACATTGCTTAACAGCACACAAATCTGTTTAGCTGAGCTACCTGCTGCTTAGAAATCATGGTTAAGTGATGCTTAAACTAGTAAGCATAGCTGGGCATTGCTGACAATTGCTTACTTTTTATTTTAAAAAATATCAAGATGATGGCTTCATTTAGCAGGTGTATGATTTACTTTACATGACATCTCTCTATGTGCTTTCATTACATTAGCAAGTGGTATGACTATACTGTATGGGACACTTGTGTATACATGGGTGATTTCACATGTTATATTCACACACACTTCCATTTTAAACCAGCTACACTTCCCTGTTTGACAAAAATCATTTACTATATAATTTAAGTGTAAAGATAATTTTAACACTGCTTTCCCATATAAAAATAACTTGTCTCTTTTGGTACTCAAACCATGACATTTGCATGTAAAGCCAGGACTCTAACCACTAGACTATCTTGGCTTAGCAAGTTCAGTTGTATATTTTTATTTATCTCCTATGGGATGTTTAAACAATGCTAGACGGAGGGCCTTAATGTGCACACCCACTTAGCTATGCTTAAACATTCCTTAGAATGTAAAAAAATCTTTATTATATTATTATGTTATTATATTATATAGTGAGTATTGTGATTTTCTGACAAGACATTGAGGACTGCAGTTAGGAAATAATGGCATACATTTGACTTTCAGGCTTCTATCCTTCAGAAATTCATGCTAATGCATATCCTGTTTTCTATCCACTTTTCTAAGTGTGTATGGGCAATATTTAATTGGTGTCTCTATTTTTAGTGTTTTGTCCTCCCATTATTTTTGCTTTTGTCCACATGGACTGCTGTCAGGGAATATTGGCATACATTTGACTTTCAGACTTCTATCCTTTGGAAATTCAGGCTAATGCATGACCTGTTTTCTATCAACTTTCTAAGTTTGTGAGGGCAATATGTAAGATGTGTGCCTTTTCAGGGCTTTATTCCCCATTATTTGTGCCTTTGTATACATTTCCTGCTTTAGCAGGTTACGAGAGGTCATACGGCACTTTTACAATGCAGGAGGTTTGTCACAGAACCTGTCACATACTCCCTGCATTGCTTTCTTGCTGCCATATGTATTTCAATGTCCACAGACGCTGACACATTATGCTGGATTGTGATTATAAAGTGCTGTATGGCTGCACTATAAAGTATGCATACACCCTACAATCTGATTTTTCCCCATACGCTGCACCATTGGAGTACAAACTTGGGAATTTTAACTGAGAGAATGATGAGCACTGCTGCAGTTCTGCTACATCTGTATGTGCAAGATGCTAAGGTCAGTGCTGATGCTGCTGCTGACAATAGGCCTAGACTGAGAAGGAGAAGAGTATTCAGGCCCAAGGTAACCTTCCAGGAGCTACATGAGCTGGAGATTGTAGAGTGCTACAGGATGGACAGGGACATACTACAAGAACTCACTGAGCTCTGCCGCCCTCAACTCAGACCCAGAGTCATCAGAGGGGAACCCAACCCAGTAGAAACAAATATATGTGTAGCCCTTAGGATACTAGCTACAGGGACCTTTCAATGACCAACTGGGGATGTGATGGGAGTCTCACAGTCATCAGCATCCAGAGTACTCCACCAGTTCCTGGATGCCATACAAACACATACCAGTGAGCACATTTATTTACCCTGCACCCATGAGGAGGGTACCAGTAGTATGCATCTCTTCTACCCTGAGGTACTGGGTGCCATAGACTGTAAAACATCACAAAGTGAACCAATGATAAAGTGGAACCAACAGCAAAAGCATAAAACTCCAAAACAAAAGACAGTTCCACAGCGTTGTACCAGTATTCTTTTAATAAAAACAAAGCTTTCAAACAAAAGTCCTTCTTCAGTGTTAATAAAATTCTCATCTAGATAATACATCCTTTATAATTAAAAATCCAATAAACACATGACACAGTCTACCTATCATAAATCAGGCTTAATCAAGCCATTAAAAACAGCAATTAATCAGAATTTGCACTGAAAGATCTTAAAGAAATATATAACATTCAATGAATTCAGTGACTTTGAAAATATTTGTTAATACTAAATATGCTTAACATAAGCATATTTACTTACATATATTCTTCATAAATGGCTATATATATATATATATATATATATATATATATATATATATATATACATACATATATATATATATATATATATGTGTGTGTGTTTGTGTGTGTGTGTGTGTGTGTGTGTGTGTGTGTGTGTGTGTGTGTGTGTGTGTGTGTGTGTTTGTGTGTGTGTGCTTACCTGAACCTCTGAGCGTTGGCCTTCCATTTTCAAGATGTCACAGCCTACTATTACTTCTAAAGATGTTCTCAAAACCCTGAGAATTTGCTGGTGAGAGATAATCCATTGCTGGATTGTATAGTTACAACGGTGGAAGGAACTACAAAGGATATGCACACAATGTTTGAGAAAAATGAACTTTTGTCTCTATTAAAAACCCTGGAGAATAAGGTAAAAATCTTTAAAAAATTGCAATTACAGAGGTTTAGCTTTAATATGTACTTGGAGCTAGGTATAGTTCCACGAGGGCTTCATGTTTTAAACATGCCCTCTTATGGTAACTTGTATCCAGATCTCCTTAAAAAATGTCAAGAACTGAATATCAACCTCAGCCTAAACTATATGTGACTGATGAATGATTTTTTTCTGCCTAAAGAGGATGAATTATGTAAAGAAATTGAAGAAATGGAAAGGAATATTTCTAGCTCAGCCTTGTTTTAACAGCATATGGACTTTTATAATGAAATGCTGAAAAGACTAATTGCAAGTGGTGCAAAAGGATCGCAATGGCTGCAGACCTCGTTCACAATCCAGGGGAAGACCGAGACAAGGTCTAGTCACCCACAGCAGGCACAACAAGTAGTAGCAGAGACTGGTGAGACTAATACCTATAAGACTTTTGAAACAAATTGTTTAAATGATTTTTTTGTATCTAAATGCGCACAATCTGTTGTCTATTGGGACACTGAATCAAATGAACCATGTACAAATTTAGTATGTGAGCGAACTAACTTTGTAGAGTTGCCTGACATTGTTTGTAACAAAATTTTTGATGGTATAAGAAAGGTAAAAATGGCCGTAAATATTTTAGTGGAAAATACAGCTTAAATGATGGAAACAAATGCAATGTAGAGAATTCCAACATTAATGAAGTGAAATGGAGCTCTATGAATGTTATTGATAATAATATAGAAAGAGGTAAAGAAAGTGAGTTAGTGAACTTTTTGTTTTGAAACGCATACAATCTGAAACTTATAGTATGGCTGAACAAGGTATACTAACAAATGCGCATGCTCTAAACCATTTTGATGGAATTAATTCATGTATAGATTTAGTACAGGAACAAACTAATTTAGTAGAGTTGTCTGACATTATTTGCAACACAAGTTTCGATCGCATATGAAAAGTAGAAATGGCTGTAAATATCTTAAAGGAAAAAAACAGGTTTAAATGATGGAAATGAGTATAATATACAGAACTCTAATCCTAATGAAGGGATACGAAGTTATACAAATGCCATTTATAATATTATAGAAAGATAGAATAAAAATGCGTCTAGTGCATTTTTTGTACTAAAATATATACAACCTGTAACTCATAGCATGGATGAACAAGATATATTAACAATTGTACATGCTTTAAACCAACATAATAGAAATAATTCCATTATTAAGGAAACAAATTTAATTCTCTGACGTCTCGGCCGTAGCCTTCAAGGAGTAAAAAACTCATGAACACAAGCACATTATATATAATACATATCAATTAATAAAACAATTATACAATAAATCAATTAAATATAAAACAATCATTACATCAAATAAATACTCTCCAATTTAATTCTTCATTAAGACCATTTGGATGCATAGTATTAAATTTCAAAATATAAATAGCTTCTTTATGTAATAAAACTTGTTTGATATTCAGACTATCATGCCAGGAACAATTTATTTTTTCTAAAACTGTACCTTGCAAACCCTCATTTCTACTATTACGAAAATTCCTAAAATGTACAGCTACAGAACTCTCTTCCTTATTATTAGTAATGTCCCTCGCATGTTCCATAAGCCTGAGCTTAAAAGCTCTTTTAGTTTCCCCAATGTAAAATTTATTACATGGGCATTTAAGGGCATATATCACACCCTCAGAATTACAACTAAAGTTATTACATACATTAAAACTAACATTATTAATATAAGGAAAACTAGTAACTATAAAACTACAAGCCTTACATTTCCCACATTTATGCGTACCACTTATAGGTAAACTACGATGTATATAAGCAATAGGCATAACAAATCTACTTTTTACTAAAAAGTCCTTTATATTCCTACCTCTTTTGTAGGAAAACTTTAATTTGGCATTTAGCCAAGATGACACATTATTCAGAGAATTAAAAAAAATCCATTAACGGTTGACTAACTTAACCAATTCAACACTAAAACAACCATAAGTTGAAAATATAAATCATCCTTTTGCTCATGAATTTTACCATTATATTCAACCGGATGACTAATATACAACTTATTAACAACTTTATTACATCTATATCCAGAAAACTTCATATAGCTATTTTTAATTATTTCTTCATTGTAACCCCTTTGACGAAACATGTTTATCAATAAGTTCAATTCCTTGTTGAACACATCTTCATTATTACATAATCTGGAAATTCGAACAATTTCCCCATATGGCAAAGCTTCCAAAGTATGGGGGGGTGGCAACTAGTGCCATGAACATATTGTACACCCCCATCAAATTTTCTATTAACAGATGTAACTAAACTTCTTCCATCAACAATATTCAAAATAATGTCAAGAAAAGGAATGGATGTACCTTTTTTTGAGCCCATCAAACTCTAAAGAAAATCTGTTTTTATGTAAATCTGAAATGAAATTATCTATCAAAACTTCACCATCTTCCATCAAAAAAATCAAGTCACCCACAAACCTATAATACTTAATGACAGTTTGTGAAAAAAATGACTTCTATACAAAACTTCTGACTCAAAAAGGCCCATGGCAAAATTTGCATACATGGGGGCAAAAGCTGCCTCCATGGCTGTGCCCTGTTTTTGTCTATACAAACAATCATTAAACTCAAAAAAATTATGAGTCAAAGAAAAATAAATGAGCTCTAAAATGTACTCAGAGGCAGGGTGTTCTCCTAAAAAGAATCTCAAGGCCTCCATACCAAATTGATGACTAATATTAGTATAGAGGCTTTTAACATCAACTGTAACCCAATACATACGTTCATTCCACTTAACATCTTTAATCTTTTCTAAAAAATCAAAACCATCAGTAATATATGATGGTAAAGTTTTTACTTTAGTCAATAAAAAATTATGTAGGAAAATACCTAAATTATGTAAAAAATAATTACGACCAGAGACAATAGGTCTCCCTGGTGGTGTTCTCAAATTTTTATGTATTTTAAGGAGACAATAGAAGGTAGCCATTTTGCATCCTTCTATACTGAATTTATTCTTTAAATCTGATTGTGAAAAATATCTTAACTTCTCACCCTTCTTAAGTAACTCATTATATTCCCTTAGGGCAGTACTATACAAATTTTGTTCTACCTTTTCATAAATATCATGATTGTCTAAATGGTCATTATACATTTTAAGATATTGAGAATAATGCATGATAATAAGTTTATTGCCCTTGTCAGATGGTTTAAAAATAATTTCATCCTTTTTACTCAACGATAACAAAGCTTTCCATTCTGTAGAACAAAGATTATATTGTATATTAGCTCTATATTTCGTATATTCCTTAAAAGCAGGTTCAATAGAAAAATTTAACAAATTGACCAAATGTACAACCTCATTATTTAAAACTGGGGGTACAAAGGAATATTTTCTGTATTGCTTGTTTGGCATATGGACTTTTATAATGAAATGCTGAAAAGACTAACTGCCTTTGATAGTCAGCTTGAAGGCATTAAGTGCAAAAAATACATAGAGACATATCAAATTTCAATAATGGCCGGACTTTTTTTCTGGCCAAAATGTAATGTGACTAATCAACCTCAAGTTCACTTGAATTCTAATGCTCGTGGCTCTGTGTATGAGCTAGATACTTTCACTGTTGAAATAAATCAACCTGCATCTTCGACCAACACTTCAGCAGTTCATCAGAGTGAGATTGCTTCTGGCCAATCAAATGAAGAGGGGGAGGTTACAAGTGAGGCTTCAGCATCAGCACCTCCAGTTGAATGTATAGAACGAAGGAAGGAAGGAGAAAACTGACCAATATTTTTTTATAACCAACAATAATGAAAACCACAAAGTAGGACAGAATCCTACTTTTTTTAGAGGGGAACCAACACATTGCCATCAAGCTACTGGTGCAGGTGGTGAGAAAGGATTGCGATGGCTCCAGACCTCGTTCACTATCCAGGGGAAGACCAAGACAAGGTCTAGTCACCCGCAGCAAGCACAACAAGTAGTAGCAGAGACTGGTGAGACTAATACCTATAAGACTTTTGAAACAAATTGTTTAAATGTTTTTTTTGTATCTAAATGCGCACAATCTGTTGTCTATTGGGACACTGAATCAAATGAACCATGTACAAATTTAGTATGTGAGCGAACTAACTTTGTAGAGTTGCCTGACATTGTTTGTAACAAAATTTTTGATGGTATAAGAAAGGTAAAAATGTCCGCAAATATTTTAGTGGAAAATACAGATTAAATGATGGAAACAAATGCAATGTAGAGAATTCCAACATTAATGAAGTGAAATGGAGCTCTATGAATGTTATTGATAATAATATAGAAAGAGGTAAAGAAAGTGAGTTAGTGAACTTTTTGTTTTGAAACGCATACAATCTGAAACTTATAGTATGGCTGAACAAGGTATACTAACGAATGCACATGCTCTAAACCATTTTGATGGAATTAATTAATGTATAGATTTAGTACAGGAACAAACTAATTTAGTAGAGTTGTCTGACATTATTTGCAACACAAGTTTCGATCGCATATGAAAAGTAGAAATGGCTGTAAATATCTTAAAGGAAAAAAACAGGTTTAAATGATGGAAATGAGTATAATATACAGAACTCTAATCCTAATGAAGGGATACGGAGTTATACAAATGCCATTTATAATAATATAGAAAGATAGAATAAAAATGCGTCTAGTGCATTTTTTGTACTAAAACATATACAACCTGTAACTCATAGCATGGATGAACAAGATATATTAACAATTGTACATGCTTTAAACCAACTTAATAGAAATAATTCCATTATTAAGGAAACAAATTTAATTCTCTGACGTCTCAGCCGTAGCCTTCAAGGAGTAAAAAACTCATGAACACAAGCACATTATATATAATACATATCAATTAATAAAACAATTATACAATAAATCAATTAAATATAAAACAATCATTACATCAAATAAATACTCTCCAATTTAATTCTTCATTAAGACCATTTGGATGCATAGTATTAAATTTAAAAATATAAATAGCTTCTTTATGTAATAAAACTTGTTTGATATTCAGACTATCATGCCAGGAACAATTTATTTTTTCTAAAACTGTACCTTGCAAACCTTCATTTCTACTATTATGAAAATTCCTAAAATGTACAGCTACAGAACTCTCTTCCTTATTATTAGTAATGTCCCTTGCATGTTCCATACGCCTGAGCTTAAAAGCCCTTTTAGTTTCCCCAATGTAAAATTTATTACATGGGCATTTAAGGGCATATATCACCCCCTCAGAATTACAACTAAAATTATTACATACATTAAAACTAACATTATTAATATAAGGAAAACTAGTAACTATAAAACTATAAGCCTTACATTTTCCACATTTATGCGTACCACTTATAGGTAAACTACGATGTATATAAGCAATAGGCATAACAAATCTACTTTTTACTAAAAAGTCCTTTATATTCCTACCTCTTTTGTAGGAAAACTTTAATTTGGCATTTAGCCAAGATGACACATTATTCAGAGAATTAAAAAATTCCAATAATGGTTGACTAACTTAACCAATTCAACACTAAAACAACCATAAGTTGTAACAAAATATAAATCATCCTTTTGCTCGTGAATTTTACCATTATATTCAGCCGGATGACTAATATACAACTTATTAACAACTTTATTACATCTATATCCAGAAAACTTCATATAGCTATTTTTAATTATTTCTTCATTGTAACCCCTTTGACGAAACATGTTCATCAATAAGTTCAATTCCTTGTTGAACACATCTTCATTATTACATAATCTGGAAATTCGAACAATTTCCCCATATGGCAAAGCTTCCAAAGTATGGGGGGATGGCAACTAGTGCCATGAACATATTGTACACCCCCATCAAATTTTCTATTAACAGATGTAACTAAACTTCTTCCATCAACAATATTCAAAATAATGTCAAGAAAAGGAATGGCTGTACCTTTTTTGAGCCCATCAAACTCTAAAGAAAATCTGTTTTTATGTAAATCTGAAATGAAATTATCTATCAAAACTTCACCATCTTCCATCAAAAAAATCAAGTCATCCACAAACCTATAATACTTAATGACATGTTTGTGAAAAAAATGACTTCTATACAAAACTTCTGACTCAAAAAGGCCCATGGCAAGATTTGCATACATGGGGGCAAAAGCTGCCTCCATGGCTGTGCCCTGTTTTTGTCGATACAAACAATCATTAAACTCAAAAAAATTATGAGTCAAAGAAAAATAAATGAGCTCTAAAATGTACTCAGAGGCAGGGTGTTCTCCTAAAAAGAATCTCAAGGCCTCCATACCAAATTGATGACTAATATTAGTATAGAGGCTTTTAACATCAACTGTAACCCAATACATATGTTCATTCCACTTAACATCTTTAATCTTTTCTAAAAAATCAAAACCATCAGTAATATATGATGGTAAAGTTTTTACTTTAGTCAATAAAAAATTATGTAGGAAAATACCTAAATTATGTAAAAAATAATTACGCCCCGAGACAATAGGTCTCCCTGGTGGTGTTCTCAAATTTTTATGTATTTTAGGGAGACAATAGAAGGTAGCCATTTTGCATCCTTCTATACTGAATTTATTCTTTAAATCTGATTGTGAAAAGTATCCTAACCTCTCACCCTTCTTAAGTAACTCATTATATTCCCTTAGTGCAGTACTATACAAATTTTGTTCTACCTTTTCATAAATATCATGATTATCTAAATGGTCATTACACATTTTAAGATATTGAGAATAATGCATGATAATACGTTTATTGCCCTTGTCAGATGGTTTAAAAATAATTTCATCCTCTTTACTCAACAATAACAAAGCTTTCCATTCTGTAGAACAAAGATTATATTGTATATTAGCTCTATATTTCATATATTCCTTAAAAGCAGATTCAATAGAAAAATTTAACAAACTGACCAAATGTACAACCTCATTATTTAAAACTGGGGGTACAAAACGGCTAACAGATTTAACACATTGAGTATCAAATTTATAATATGCATCATACACATCATCCGATGTGCACAAATAAAAACTATCCACAGATGTATATAAACTATCCACAGAAGATACTGAACTTAAACGTTCCTTTAAATTACAAAAAAAACTTTTTAAATGAAGTTTTCTGCCAAATCTATACACATCACTTTTCATGTCATATACACGTGGAATCACAGTTGGAATACATTTCAGTCCCCGATTAAGAACAGCAAATTCTATATCTGTAAAAAAATGTCCCAATAAATTAACAACATAATCTTGTATAGGAGGTAAAAAAGGAAAATTGTCACCATTTACCTCTTTTATGTCCCCCCTGTGCAAATTGTTCTCTTTGTGGAAGGCCATACATTTCACGTTGGTGTTTCCTCCCCTGTAGACCTCCGTTTGAGCTATTGGCCTCTCCACAAAAAGTTTGATGAAATCTATCAGCTTGTTGCCACGCTGGTAATACAGGAAACTCTGTATGGGAATTATCCATCTCTTCATAGGAAGTATAACTGCCCTCAGACGCTGAATGCGAGGAATTGTAAGAACCCTCACTTTTAGAATCTTTATGAAACTGCACCCACTTATGTGGCTTCCTGCGATTGGCTCTCGACAAGAAAGCCTTGTTGTTCTCATAGTCCCGTATATCTCTTAGTAGTTTCACCTTCTTTCTTTCTACTAACAAAGTCTCATGCTCTTTAAGTTTTACATTCATGTTACTAAGAAAATCATCCATAATAGAAGCAGAAGTACATACTGTGAGATTTTCACATAGTTTTTTTATCTCCAGGCTTAATTCTTTTTGTTTAATTTTATCCCGCTCTATCAATATGTGTACCCATTCGGAAACACATTTGTGAGCCGCTGCAACCCAACGCTTGTGAAAAGCCACATCTGAATCTTTCTGCAAATCAAAAGGGGTAGTTGGATCTTTGTAAACTCTAAGCCCCCTCGGTGTTATGTCCAACTCAACATATTTTTGTAAACCACAAATGTTAAAAAATGTAGCAGTCTCTTTCCACATATTTTTCTCCAATTCATCAGAGACTTACTTTCAATACTAATAGATGCCGGTAACTTGCGTCCCACGTTATTAAAGGGATTGGGAAAATGTTTGAGTCTATCATCTTCCCATCTATCCCATACATTAGCTGTATGTCCAACCATATTTCTTTGTGAAGAATTACGTTCCCCACGATCTGAGGAAGTTGCTAAAAAATTATCTAGAGACATTTATTTGCATGCCATCCACAGTCTCTCGAAAAATACGTGGCAAATGTAGAGGTGGATCACTTGACATGAAAATTGATAATCACCAAAGCAAACACGAGTATAACTGGAAGAACAACAGACAAATCCACAACTAAGGAAACAAATTTAATTCTCTGACGTTGTTTCCTTAGTTGTGGATTTGTCTGTTGTTCTTCCAGTTATACTCGTGTTTGCTTTGGTGGTTATCAAATAATTCCATTATACCCAGCCTTTCTGATTTTGTTGTGAGTAATACTGCAGCCAAAAATGTTCAAGTTTGTTTTGGAGATGAGCAGAATGAGTTAGCTAGTGCACATGCTACAAGTCAAGCACATGGAAATGAAAATTATGCTATGATTAATTCGTTTGGTTTGATGAATGGCACAGAATTAATTAGTGTTACGACTGTAGGTGGTCTCTCTCAACAGTGTATAATGAATAGAAATGCAAGAACATCTCTGGAAAATAGTGCCATACAGAATAATCATAATAACGTTACATAATGATTTACCCTTTGATTTAACAAGAAGAAATTTTGTGATAAACTTATCTGATTATCAGTTAAATGGAACTGAATTTTCTTTGCATTCAAATGGCCTTAAATTTATTCCAATGTGTACAGATAATGTGGTAAATGCAATGACTGACTTAAAATTTTTCACATGCAATTTAAACTTGAAAAATATCTATAAAGATTTGGGTCCCAGTACAACTAATGAATGCAAAATAAGTAGTATGTTTATACCCTGTAGTGATCCAGTAATCACTGTATTCAATGATATATGTGAGAAACAAATTAGGGAAATATATGATTTCAATCATTATAAAAAAACGTACACTTTGACTAGAGAAGAAACTGCAGCACTTAAAAACTTGCAGAGTCAGAAGAACTTGATAATCAAAGAAGCTGATAAAGGTGGCAGTATAGTGCTTATGAACACAACAGATTACTTTAGGGCTATGGATGATTTACTTTCTGACAGAGCTACATTTAAACTGATAGATAAAAATATTAGTGAAATTATTACTAAAATTAATATGGCTATATATGATCTACAATTATTAGGTGATATAGATATTGACACATTTAATTTCTTCACTGTTCCATGTCTTACTATACCCATTCTATATGGCCTCCCAAAGGTACATAAATCAAGGGATAAATCACCCATGAGACCCATTGTTTCAGGTCGGGAATGGGCTACTGAGCCTTTATCTGTATATCTTGAGAAACATCTGAAAGGCTACTTGACTAATGTCTCCAGTTATATTAAAGATACAGGAGATTTCCTCACACAGCTATAAAAATGGTATAATGAAAATCTAGAAAAAGATTTCTTATTAGTGACATTGGATACAAAATCCCTTTTTACTGTGATTCCAAATTAGTATGGTATAGAGAAAATAAGAGAAATACTCTTGGGATGTGGTCACCTTTCTGCCAGATGTATAGAAACAATATGTGAGCTTTTGGACTTAGTCCTACAGAATAATGTATTTATGTTTAATAAACAACTATACCAACAAGTGTCTGGTATAGCTATGGGGGCAGTAATTGCTAATACTTATGCAAATCTAACTTTAAGTAGATGGGAAGAAGAAAATGTGTTTGGTCAAGCTAATAAAGATGCATGTAAAATATTATTCTACAAACACTTTGTAGATTATATTTTTCTATCATGGCACAGTGCAGGTGATGAATTAATAAGTTTCCATTCTTATTTGAATAACGTAAATGATTTTCTGAAATTTGAAATAAACTATTCAGAAACAAGTATAAACTTTTGGATGTTACTCTGTCTAAAAAAGACACTGGATTAGATACCAGTATTTATAAGAAAGATACACAAGTCAATAAATATTTACACAAAACCAGTATGCATGCTAGGCATGTATTCAAGGGTATGCCCAGAGGGCAATACCTATGTGTAAGCAGGTTATATACTTGAGATGAGGTTAACCTTAAACAGATGCAAGATATGACAGATGAACTCTTAGAAAGAGGATACAACTCAAATGATTTATAGACGGCAAGAAATGAGGTCTTGTCTATGAGGCAAGGAAGAACGAGGCCTTATTTCTCCAACCAAGGTAGTACTATGACTACACAGTCAATGCTTGATAGTAACCTGAGATATTTAATGACCTATGTAGAAAAAGCAAAAGTATAGAACAAGTTATTAGGAATAACTGGTACATACTGAAGGCCTTGCCAGGTTATGGCAAATGGATTCCAGATAGACCATATTTTACCTATAGAAACTGTAATAGTATTAAGAAATGTTTATGTTATAAAGATTTTGGTTTAAATAGAACAAAACTTATAAAGTATAACAAGAAGGGGACTCATCCTTGCCACAGCTGTGCATGTTGTGTTAACATAACTACAATAACTTAATTTATACATCCCAGCAATGGGAAGAGATTTGAACTTCATTGTACAGCTACATGCAACATCAACAATGTGGTTTATTTAGCATTATGCTAACAGTGTTCATGTTTTTATGTTGGTAAATCAACCAGAAGGCTGAGAGATAGGATAACCGAACATAAATCAGAAATAAGAAGGAAAGTGGTTACAAACACTCTAGCCCAACACATACAAGAGACAGATACATCACATTGTTTTTCTTTTTGTGTAATAGATATTCTAACTGCTAATATTAGGCATGGAGATTTAGTAAATAGATTAGATAATAGGGAGTATGAGTGGATTACTCACTTACATGCTGAGAAATATCCTGGTTTGAATAAGCAAGTTACCATCAAACCCATTTTGAAAAAAAAAAAAGCAACAACAAATAAAATAATTGAGGAATGAGTACTTCCATATTTTATAAAAAACTTTCATA
The DNA here is from genome assembly GCF_019279795.1 of Protopterus annectens. Classification (NCBI taxonomy): domain Eukaryota; kingdom Metazoa; phylum Chordata; order Ceratodontiformes; family Protopteridae; genus Protopterus; species Protopterus annectens. Next base: position 516,705,819 of record NC_056739.1, on the reverse strand, counting down.
TACACTTTTGCATACCTGATATGGTGTATTATATATTATATATTAGAATGGATGTTTATCTGTATTTATGTGAACTACTTTTGTTCAGTTTAGTACATATATGACTTCACATAATGTTCAATAATATAATATGCTTGCTATTAATTCTATACCATCGAATGTTTAGTTTTATAACCAAATGTTTATGGATGCATTATATATATATATATATATATATATATATATATATATTTTTATATTTATATATATATATATATATATTTTTTTTTTTTTAATATATATGTCTCTGGCCATTTATGAAGAGTATATGTAAGTAAATATGATTATGTTAAGCATATTTAGTATTAACAAATATTTTCAAAGTCACTGAGTGAACAGAATGTTATATATTTCTTTAAGATCTTTCAGTGCAAAATTTGATTAATTGCTGTTTTTAATGGCTTGATTAAGCCTAATTTATGATAGGTAGGCTGTGTCATGTGTTTATTGGATTTTTAATTATAAAGGATGTATTATCCAGATGAGAATTTTATTAACACTGAAGAAGGACTTTTGTCTGAAAGCTTTGTTTTTATTAAAAGTATACTGGTACAACACTGTGGAACTTTCTTTTGTTTTGGAGTTTTATGCCATAGACTGCACACATGTCCACATCAAAGCACTGCTCAGTGAGGAGGGTAGAGTCTATGTCAACCACAAGGGGTATCGCTCCATCAACTGCCAGGTCATGTGTAATGATCAGGGCAATATCTTGAATGTGTGTGCTGGCAGCCCTGGTAGTTATCAGGACTCCCATATCCGGTACGCAGCATAGCTGTACCAGATATTACCAGGGGGGACATACCATACAGCCATCTACTGGGGAATGCTGGCTATGCACTGGAACCATGGATGATGACACCCATCAGAAATGCACACACACCTACCAAAGAATGCCATAATGAGGCACACGCACAAACTAAGAACATAATAGAGTGTGTGCTTTGGTCACTCAAGTCACAGTTCTGGTGCCTTAAAATATCTGGTGGAGCCCTTCAGTACTCTTCAGCCACATGTGAATAGATGTTCACAGTATGTGTCATGCTACACAATATGATCCTGCTGTGGCAGGATCATCACAGGGAAGGGACACACAGCCCCCCATCAGTGCCTAGGACCCTACGTCTATACCCATAGGGGGACTCGGAGGAGGAAACCCCCTGAGGCTGTCCCTGTAAGCAGATGTAGGAGTTCTCAGTATGCCCTGGCCTTGGCCAAGAGGCAATGCATAGCACATGCACTGACAACCCAGGGTCCTAGGGATTGACAACTTACTCCGACTCACATACATAGTAAAAATGATGCCAGCCACACCACATATCCTGTACCTAACCATGTACTGGCTGTCTACTGTGTGCATCAGACAGAATCAGCCCTGAAACACAGGTCTCTCAACTGCTGTGTTCACAAGGAAAGTCACTCTGCTATACAACAAATGTATGGGGTACTAGACTATGGTAGCACATGTATGGACCTGCTGAATGTATGCAAGTGAATAGAGTGGGCCACTGGGCAACTTGCAGACATCTAGCAGCCACCTGGGACAACAGGTACTCTGTCCAATACTGAGTGCCCCATAATACTCATTAGGCCACATGGCTGTAAACCCCACTGGATTATGCAAGGGAAATTCCAACTGTGGGGTCATAGGACAGACACACGACTGTAAATGCCAGAGTCCCCTACCCCCAACACATCTGTGTTCCCATATAATTGCAATAACAGAGTATGTTTGCAAGGATATATCAGCAGACCACACATTTCCAGGGCTGTTACATACAACCTGCCCACATATTTTACCTACAAAATGCAGGGATCAGTGTATGTCTGTATGCTGTTGATAGTGTCAGGAATTAAATCTCCCCCTCTCTCTAGTGGGTGGTGTGGCTCACTGTACTAAGGACATTAGCATGGGTGATGGTGTTGATGGTCCAAAACTGGCAGCGTCTATAACTTTTGCGTGTGAGTTACTCATATGGTAGGAGTCCCAGAGACTGTCTTAACACCGCAATCTGTGACTGAAAGACAGTTGGAGAAAGCCAGAGAAAATGGGGGGACAGAGGGCCAAACATACAAACATTATACATGGTCTGAATAACGTAGAAGTTAACTAGTATAATGGCAGGTTGCACCAGGTCAGATTAGCTGCAGTATGTAAAGGCCATCACTTAAATGTCTCAGTAGTTACAACACTTCAGTGCCTGCATTTTATAGTATAGTACCAGACAACCACAACTGTATGAATAACAGAACAGACATATGGGGCAATAGGCTGCACATTTTGCAAAAACATGTACAGGGAGAGGTATGCAAATTGTCACCATGTATGTTATGTTACAGCATGTATCCCAGTGCATCAAACCTCTTAACCTGTTACAGCAACAAATATGGCCACAGCCATGAATATAAGTGTGACAAAGGCCCAGAAATAGAGACAAGTGGTAAATATTGCACTTACAAATGTAAAGAATTGATTGACTAACAAGTCTTGCATTACCATGAATCTCCTGAAGTGTCTGTAGTGTGAATCTCAAATGTCTGTCATTATTTCCTAATGTCACTCTTTAACGATTTGCCACTAATGTGGCAGAAAACCACTATGTTATGTAACACGGACCAAAGATATGAAGCAAATATCTGGACATTCTATCCCAATTTGTACAGTTGAGAGCTATGAGTCACATATTACATTCAGCAAGCAACCAGGGAATGCCTTGCACAAAATATCAGGGAGGTGCTGGAGTGTAGAAAGAGGTGCAGCAGCCAATTGCCTGTAGCACACAAAATCTCGGACTAGAGTACAAGTAGGTCGGGTCTAGAGTCACCTTGTAAGTACTGACAGTCACACTGGGCATGGCCCTACATTTACCTAACCTGACCCCATGTCTCTTGACTCTTCTGCCCAAAGAACAGCTATGTGAAAATATGTCTGTGCATACAGACAGCTAGGAATGTCTCTCCTATCCCCCTCAGACATGACTACCCTAGCTATCAGTATGTGGCATATATATGATAACAAGATATGTACACATGCATATACATATAATATATATATAATATATATATATATATATATATATATATATATATATATATATATATATATATAGCTAAATAAGGTGTGGATTGACATAGTCTTCTCACATATCTACATAACACATTTACATAACATACACACACAGCAAAAGTTAAGATGACATCCGTTATACACACACACACACACACACACACACACACACACACACACACCTGTATATATGTATATATATATATATATATATATATATATATATATATATATATATATATATATATATTATATGTGTGTGTATGGGGTGTAGAAATGTCCCCACTTATATGCAGAATGTTGTGCTGGGGTTATCTGCACCTACACATCACAACAGCTGTCTGATGGTAGCAGACCAAGGCTGCAAAAGGACAGACTCCACACACCCACAGAACTCTGTGTCTGTGAAATGTCACCCTGTAGGCAGGCAACGATGAGCAGGTGGTGTAATGTGCACTGGGTGTAACGCAGTCCTTGGACAGGCCATATTGTCCATGGCTAATTGCCCACCTTCCAAACTACAACCAGCCACACATGGGTATACTGGGAACTGTACACCCATAGCAGGGGTATTAACAGGTAACCCACTCCTATGACACTAGAGGCAATAATAGCAGCATGCTAGAGCACTCTGTAGGCCACACATGCTGTGTAATACAAGGCCACTTTACGTAGGCCACAAGTACTGTGGCTGCAACCCCAAATGCAACAGACATAAACTGTGGTGTATGCAATAAGTACCGCGAGCTTTAGTGTCTACAAATAGATAGGCAGGGGTTCTAATCTCACTGCAGGTAATTCTCTGTGTGTGTATAAAGAAATATCCACTGCAGCAGGAAAGACATGCCCATCCAGCCCATGTCTGTGTAATGATAACATGTTATGGCCCTATGACTAGCTGCTTACCTCAACAGTGGCCTCTTTTACTTTTATTGATGTCATCCAACTTAATAGCATTGGCTAACAATCCACATTCAAGTAATTTTCATGGCACATGTGATAAATACTGCAAGCTGTAGTTTGTATTACTACCTTAGGTAGGGGTTCAAATCTCACAACAGTCAACTCTGTGTGTCTCTGTTTGGAAATATCACCCCTTGCTGTAGTACAGACATACCAGTCTCTGAGGAATGGTTATACATTTTAAAGCCCTTTGACTACATGAGGGCCTCTATATTGGGCTTCTTTACAAAGCCTGCTGATGTCATCCACCTTATCAGGACTGGCTGACCGTCTACTGTCAAGTAATTTACATGGCACATGCGATAAGTACTGCAAGCTGTAGTGTGTACTACTAGTTAGGTAGGGGTTCTAATCTCACAACAGCCAACTGTGTGTGTGTGTGTGTGTGTGTGTGTGTGTGTGTGTGTGTGTGTGTGTGTGTGTGTGTGTGTGTGTGTGTGTGTGTGTGTGTGTGTGTGTGTGTGTGTGTGTGTGTGTCTCACTGTATGAAAATATCACCCCTTGCTGTAGTGCATGCCTGTCTCTGAGGAATGGTTATACATTTTTTGGCCCTTTGACTACCTGAGGGCCTCTATATTGGGTTCTTTTACAAAGCCTGCTAATGCCATCCACCTTATCCACACTATGTGACAATCTACTGTCAAGTAATCTCTGTAGCACATGCGATAAGTACTGCAAGTTATAGTGTACACTATTAGTCAGGTAATGGTCTAATCTCACAACAGCCAAGTCTGTATGTATGTGTATCTATCTGCAACACCATAGACAAGCACATATAGGCAATTTCTGTGCAATGGTTATGCATTTTATGGGCCTAAGACTAGCTGCTGGCCTCTAAATGCCCTCTCCTACAAGACCTGCTGATGTTAACCACCTTAAGAGTACTAGTTGACAGTGCAAACTCAGATAAACTCCATGGAGCATGCAATAACTACTGCAAGCTATACTCTGTAATAATAAATAGGTAGGGGTTATAGTCTCCCACCAGCTAACTCTGTGGGTGTGTTTGTGTCCATGTGTGTAGTTACAGATATATCTCTTAGTATCACTATGGACATGCCTATATGGATATTTCTGTGCAAGAGTTATGCAATTTACAGCCCTGTGACAAGCCTGCGGTCCTACATATATATATATATATATTTTGAATTTCTTATTATATTACTATGTTCAGCATACATAATGTAACCTGCTTTGTGTACTATGCTGGATGTACTGTATTTGTATAACTTGATGCCAGAGGTTTTCTCCCCAGGCCTCCGTTGAAAATGGACCTGTTCCAGTCGAAATTTCCTGGTTAACAAATGTAAAATAAAATAAAATAAATATAAGCATCACTGATGTCCATCATCTAGGTTTGTATGGCCAGAAAACTCAGGTGACATGTATAAATGGTAGCAGACCTTCTCACAAAGTATGAATTTATAATTATGCCAGCTGCCCCCATTGTCCCACACTGACCTTCTACACCTATGCACCTATGGAAACATGCACAAATACTGCCATACCTTGCTTACATCATATTTCTATTGTACGGCCATGCCATCTTGTGCCACTGTACTGCCATCATATATCCATAGAATAAGCACTCAAATCCCTGGAACAGACACATACACAGGTCTGTGATACACCTGCATTCTGTCACACTAACACCAGTCTAACATCATGCACCTAAGATACTCAATTTTGCTGTGTAGTCAAGACACATGCCAGCACATAGTACCTGTTGTGGCCCACAACATCTGCAATGGCATAACAATACTGCACTACACAACTACATTGACAGTAATATAGTCACCCTGTGTATCAGATACATATTTGCATGTCCCTGCCTCAATGGCACTGATGGCAGGGATGTGGCACAGCTATCATCACATGCACAGGGTGTGGTGTTGGAGTGCCAAAGACCTAGGCTGTGTCATACAGTTGGCAGCATGTGTGAGTCAGGAAGGGGTGCTGGTCATGTGTGCTGTGGAGAGGTGCCATGTGTGTATGTGGGTGACCTGCATGTGACAGTGATGTTTGAGGGTGTGCATGTACACAGTCAAGCTCAGTGCTAGCCCTACATGTGTGTATGTTGGACAGCTGTGAACTGTACATAGCAGAGTGTACAGTGCACCATCTCCAGCCATGAACACAGGAACTTGCTGTGTCAGGAGTGGCAGTGGCACCACCATGCCCAAGGTCAGATGTGGTGCTTGTACCTGATGGTGACTGCTGTCTTCTGGGACTGTGTCCACCACAGGACCACCCAGGGCCACATGCCCATGGCCTGCCACATTGTGGTGTGGATAGCCCATTTCCCTCTGTAGTGCTGGAGGTACTGCCACTATGGTGTGTAAGGGTGCATAGACATGTGGTCTCCCAGGAGATGGTGTTGCTGGCCTACTTTTATGTGCCCAATGTTCTACCCCAACCAGATGTTCTAGCACAGACAATGTGTGAGCAAAGACAGACACTGTCTCAGGCCACCGTCTGTCCACTACATCAGTGAAATGATCCATGGAATCACCAAAGCAGTGGAGGCAATCATGGATATTAGACTGTGCTCCATGCATGACCATGAGCATCCATGTGGTGTTGCATTTGGCATGTGCATGTACCTCCATGATGGCCTGAAACATGCGGTGAGTGACCCGTGATGTTTGACACCTGTGACAGGAGGTGGATGGACAGCAGTTCCCCTTCGATCACCCCTGTCAATCTGCCTGTGTGGGACCTTGCCAGCTGTCTAGTTATGGGCAATGTCTACACACACTAATGCCATAGTTGTCACACTGTCCTGTTCAACATTGACACCATGTGACTGTCCAGAATATGTGGCCTCTGGGGACTGGGTAAGTGTGGGCATACTGACTGTGTGTGGGGACAATGGGGGCAGAAGAGGGATGTCAACCTCTGGGACATATTCAGCTTCCGACAACCCCACCTGTGCCTCACTATGGCCGCCATCATCATCATCAGAGCCCAATGGGACAATGGCATCAGGTTGTGAGGGGGACAGACTCCAACTCCCCTGTTCACCTGTGAGGAAGAAGACAAAATCAGTACATTATTACCTACACTATTATGTATGGTAATCTACACAGACTCATACAGATGAGGAGCCACAACTGCATTACAAGTCACACATCTCTTCACTGATGTCATGCACAACACACAAACACACAACATACACAAACAAGACAGGCCATTTCTAACTGCATGTCAGCTACATCCAGTGAATGTTGGCAGTACACTACACCTGTGGGGTATGCAATATGACAATGTATGTGATAGAACTACACATAATACCCAGTACACCTATCCTGAGAATGATATGCCTGCTGTAGTATCACTGCTGCAGGTATGTACCATCTCCTGTAGTGAGTGAACAGGCATCCTGGGGTCATTGCCTCCTGTATAGCAAGCTGCATACTTCATCATGACTATAACTGCAAATGTGTTAGTGTTTGTACAAATACACAGCTGTGATTATCCATTGTATGCACTGTAGTCAACTGCTCCAATATGGAACATGCAACTGTTCCACTCGGGCTAAGCATAACAGCTGTGCCTTGGGCTAAATGGCAGGCCTTAATGTTCATATGGTATATATAAGCCATAAAACAATAGTATCACACTTAACAGGTACAAGACCACAGATTTTAGCCACACCTGATGTACCTATGGAAATGTGAGGGAGAGGGATTATCAGCAATACCACATGTTGCACTGTTAGACAGTAATATGTGCATATATCAACATGTACAGTACCTAATGTGATACTGCCTACATTGGTGATATGCTGAGTATGTGTGCACAGCTGTGCATGAAAACAGCCCCCCCATGCAGTAGACCTGACACCCATGTACGGGTATGCAGAGCCTGCCACAATAACTGATACAGTATTACACTGGTGAACAAAGTAAGCTTACCTGGATGGTCCTCTAATGTGGATGCTGTGGCACCCATCTCCAGGATGTATGCGGTGATGGATGCATGGGAGTAGGTGGTTGATTCCAGGTTTGCCAGGACTTTCTCTGTGGCTGTGACTGGTTGTTCTGTTGCAGGCCCTCCACCGGTGGCAGCACGATTCCTGACTACAGCAGCTGCCCTTTGATGTGCAGCATTGAGCAAATCTGTGGCCCTGTGTTGGGTCTACTCGTAGGTCCTGTCCTGACGTCCACTTTGGTTAACCACCCTAACAAGGTCACTCACAATGCTGCATGCTGGTCATGATGTTGTCGACCCCTTAACAGCAGAATGTGATGATGCAGTCTGAGGCCATCCAGGATAACAGCATTCTCAGCAGCTGTGAATGGGGAATGCCTCCTGTGATACATTATTCCTGACAAACAAGAGGGGGACACATTACAGGACCAGATACATGGTCATCCACTATGTACAGACCCTGCACAAGCAATATGGCCTGCGCTATCAGCAGCTCCCTCACACATCATACCGTATAGTGTATCAACACACTACATATGTGGCTGTCACCAGGATAGTAACTATACTGGGTATGTCCCTGCATGCTGTGACAGATTCAGCTATATGTCTCTACACCCATCACTACAGTCTATTTTGGCATGTCCCCTACAGGCAAGCTCCCAGTAATATGCCATACAGCCAGTGTCAGACAAATAACTGTGTGATATTACAACAACTATATGGGGACAGTCCAGTAACAGCAGTGTGCCACACTGACAGACAGCATTGCAAACCTGCAGTAATATATGTTCCCAGTAGGCATCCCACCTCCCCACTATACAGATGTTTGCAGACTGTGAACGTCTGCCTCATGAATGTGTTCCTTTTGGCACAAACATGTGGATGTCTGAGAAATGGTTGGCCATTCATTGATGGTTGTTGATGGACAGTAGGGAATCTGGCTGTCACACGCCAGACCCCTCAGAAAACACATATGTTAAAGTAATATCTGTAAGTGTATTCATACATTGAATGACCAATATGTATCCGCTGTCACTGAGGTTGGACCTGTGCCCCCCCCCATTACTTATGGCTATGACTGAATCCCTGCTGTAGGGGGTTGACAGGTATGTTAGCCATAGCTCTCAACGAAACAGGGATGAATGTCTACAAAACAGTGACCTAGCCAGGGTACATCAGGGACAGTCAGGAATACCTGCAGAATATCAGCACTACGTATGTGTGGCATTGACAGACTGAGAGGTGCTGAATGACAGTACATTGTTTGATGTTACAGGAGTGTACACCCTTATATAGTGTCACTATGTCTAACACTGATTCCACTAGCTTTCCTACAACAGCCGACTGTTGTAGGAGGGAGTAACAGGGGCTGAACTGGGATTTGACTAAAAGCAGGGACAGTTGTGAGGCTTGCCTGTAGCTGTTGGACAGCAGAGCATTACCAACATGTTGATGCCATAGATGTATGACAGGCCTACTGTTGTTATCCCTATTCCCCATATCTCCATCCTACCATCTGCATCCCATTACATGGGGACATCTATTACATTCCTGGTCAAGTGCAGTACACCTTTTTTGAAGTGTTCCTCAGAAAATAGCTTGCAAAACTATTGTCTGTTTGAACAAAACAGCACACAGACCTGTTCTAGACAGTTGATTGCCTTTTGTAGGTATTGCTCATTAACAGGTAATTGGCTGTGTACCAGTCTTTGCCTCTGACTTACAAACTGTATCCAAAACAGCTGGGTAGCCCTTTCATTAGCTAATGACATGGCACCACAATGCAATATTTAAGGCCTTCATGTAGGCCTCATCCCCTTTCTTAGACTTTGAGATGAACATTAGTGAAGTGTGGAGACCACAGCATCACAGAGGGTAGGTACAAATACTGTCCACTGTTGAGATTTCTGAGGTATGTGCCATTGTCCCATGACATTGTGATTATCTGGGAGTTCAGTGGTAAACACGTGTGTTCAGGTCACTAAGGAGAGGGAGACATGAATGTGAGACGTCATACCCATTAGACTATGCATGCTGAAGCAGTAGCTGCTATTCTATCAGGTCACTAGCTTTGTAGGGGCAAACTGTGAAACATGTCCATGTCGCTAGACCTGTGCCCCCTTTATGCACAGTTGTGTCTGGATCCCTTGTTCTAGGGGGTTGTGAGGTATGGTAGGCCTGTAGCAGCTAACTTAACACACAGCTGTGTATGTTCCATGCTGCAGCTGCTGCTGCAGCCTAGGACACATGGGGGGAGTGTGACATATTTGGAGGACAGCAAACTGTACATGTAAGTGAGGCAGCAGTGTCATCTGTGTTGTCACAGAAGAGTTAGGGTAAGGGTACCCTTTACAATCCAATCCAGGCATGTGCATAAGGTACATCTGTTATATAACAGTGCCAATCACAGGGTAGTAGGCAGCATATAGTTTGGCTATAGAAATATGTGGAGTGTGTCCCTACCTACAGGCCTTTGACCTGCAAACATAGGTAGCAGCAACCTGTGTGGGTTAAAGTTGCATGACTTAGTCATTACTTGCTGTGTTCACAACAATGTAATTGATATGCAACACAGTGGATTCAAACCCAGGAGTGTGGGTGGCAAAATATAGACTGAGCTACTCTGTTAGTGCTGTAGCAGCTGTATTTGGAAGATATACGTTCATACATACAGTGTGTGACACACTTCTGCAGCCATCATTATGTGTATGGCTTTCAAAGGCAGTTGTTGTGCAGCAGGGTCCCAGTTGTACACATGTACTTTGCCATTGCTGCCTTAGCAGGTGTGTTTGAAGATGTTGGTGCTAAAAGTCAACAATTACCTGCTATCATACCTCTCAACCACTTACAGCAAGACATCTGGAGAAAGCCATAACTAAAAGTGGGGCAAAGGCCCAAAATAGGGACAATCTTTACATGTTGCTCTTACAAATATAGAATGTGGATAGAATAACAGATGTTGCATTAGCATGTGTTTTCTGAAGGGCATGATGTGTGAAACTGAAATGTCTGTCATAATGTTCTAACCTCAATTTTTGATGACTTGCCAGTACTTTGCCAAAAAACACAATGTTTTGAAACCCAGGCCAAAAATAGGGGTCAAAACTCTGGACATTCTGCAACAATCTGTACAGTTGACAGGTATGTTTGGTATCTCAGGCTTGACATACATCCATTATTATTTATTTGGCTGTGTACTGGTGTACTGTTTGCATCACAGTCCCAGGTGCACAACCATTTTTCCCATTTTATGTACTTGCAGTCTGTCAGTGGCAATCAGTACATTTTGCTGGAAATGCCTCTTTTAACTCAGAGCTGAGGGGCCTAGTGGGTTAATGCACTGTGCTGTAGTTGACAGGGACCTGGGTTTCAAGATGTGGTGGCAAGGGTGATTGTTTTGCTTATCTGCCTAACACTGTGAGTAACACATAAGACCATTAAGGCGGTTATAAGCACTTTTAAGTGGGTTTGAGTGGTGCACCACTTAGCTCCACATAAACCAGCACAAAAAATTATTAAAGAAAGGAAAAAGGGTGTGATAGGACAGTAGTGAAATGGGGGCAAGCAGGGAGAAAAAACATACTGAAAGGTAGGTAGGGCTGTGCAGGAAGGGTTTAGGAAAGGACCATAGCTTTTCATTTCTTGTACAGCAAAAGGCTGTGCAGGTTTTACAGAATTTGGAGCCTCACAGCCCAGAGAGAGGGGTGAGGGCAACATAAATGTGTTCATTAATTAATGCAATAATTAGTTGTGTCTGGTGGACACATGTACGAAATGGAGAGCTATGTATAGAGCAATTGTTTTGTGGGACAGGTCCCACTTTTTTTTAAGGAGAGAGTGGAATGTTGGTGGAGGGATGTAGGTACATGTGGGGAGGTAAGCTGCATAGGAGAGGTTGCATTTGCAGACAGGGAAGATAGACAAGGCGGCTGACAGGGATGGTGTGTAACACAAGAGGGGGGTAAACATCTTGGAAGGGGATGGTGTTGTGGAATCTGAGGTGCATGTGCCTCCAGATGGCAGCAGCATGACTGAGATCCCCAGGCATGGGTAGTCAGCACTGCTTCTTCACTGCCCCGAAGATAGCTGTGCTGGAGGCTGGGTCCCAGGGCCACCAGGCCCCACCAGGTTGTCGAGTCTGTCCTCAGTCCTGTGCATGCACTGTTCATAACTCCTCTGAACAATCCTCTGCACCATAGCCAGTAGCTGATTCTGTGTGACAACCCCCCAGCTCCGTCGTTACCGATGGGGATGGGCCCCATACCCTGAGGTGGTTCCACCCGAAGGTGGTGCAGGGACAGTGGAGGGGGCAGCATTGGCTTGCGCCTCAGATGTGCTGGGTCCTGGTGCCATGGCTGGCTGAGGTAGAGTAGGTGGATCACCAGGAACCGGCCTACCCTGATGTGCCATGGTTATGCAGGTAAACCAATACATATAGGTGGGTTATGAACAAAACCATTGCTAGTAATAACAGCATGGCAGAACATTGCAAATAACTCAATGACAGTTCAATGCATATTATGAGAAACACAACAATATATAACAGAACAGTCAGTATAATAACAGCATGCCAGTAATAGTTACATCATAAGGCCAACAGAATAGGTAATTGAACAAGATATGTTAATATGTAACCATAATAATACATAACATTAATAAAATACATGACCTAACATAACGTTTATGGAACAACAGATAGACCATGATGCTTTGCCAGAGATGGTCTGCACCTGTTGCCCTTGGGATTTTGGATACTGGCTAAGGCTCTTGCTATCCCATATAGTGCCTTTTTTAGGCAAGGTTCAAATGACAAATTCACCACCGTAACAGGTACAAGAAAACAAAATCTGAGGGTAATGCTAGAAATCTAAACCTCAAAATGCATTCACTCGAGGCAATCCTTAAAATGGAGAACATCGACATCTGTGCATTGACAGAGGCCTGGTTCAAGGCTCCAGAGAACACCCCTGCATTGCCAGGCTACAATTCATACCATACCTTTTGGCCACCTAACCTGGACCGAACATTAAAGGTGGAGGCGTGTCCATATTCATTAAGGATATCCACACCTTCAGGCTAGTTGCTCAGCATAATGCATCCAAAATTATCCAAGTGCAACTAACTCTGGGCAAGATCGCAATCCAAATTGCAACTTGCTACAGATCCCCCACCATGCCCCAGGATTCCCAATCATTTCTTGATACAATGGAAAATATTAGGGTACAACCCAACACCCTAATAATGGGTGATTTCAACTACCCCACCATTAACTGGGAAAACTACTCATGTACCAACTCATTTGCTCAATGTTTTCTGGAATTCATAAATTCCAGTGCCTTGGATCAATGTATCCACACCCCACCAGGGGCAGCAATATCCTTGACCTGGTCATTACCAACATGGGCATCCAGTGTTCCACACCAGAAGTCAATTCCTCGTTGGTCAGATCTGACCACAAGCTCACCCTAGACATCCACATCCCATCCCCACCCCCATTAGGGAAACCACCATAAAAAAATTCTCCAAAGCCAACTTCACACTTTTTAAGACAGAAGTGGCAAACTTCACGACACCCATGCAGATGGACAATAGATGTACAACTGCTGAGTCCTACACAAATGCACTTTATAAGCACTTACATGAGTGCATGGATCTTGCTATCCCTAACAGAACCAAGATGCTATCCTCCAAAAAAAGGAAGCCAATCTGGTGGTCCCCTGCCATAGACAAACTCTGCAACAGAAGAAAGAAACTGTTGCAAAAAAAAGAGTAAAATCCCATGATTGGAGGAACTCCCTGGTTAGCCTCAGTAAGAAGCTGAGATCCCTCATAAAATCCTCCGAAGCTAGTTATGAAAACAAAATCGCCACTGATTCTAAAGACAACCACAAAGCATTCTATATCTATGTCAAGAATTTCAATGGCAACACTCAGATCTGCTCTGAGTTACAGCACAATGGCACTAAATATACAGAACCAACTGATATTGCCAACATCCTGGCAGATAGGTTCAGTACTAACATTACCTCCCTCTCACCCCCTAAAGGGCCCATCTCTATACTGGAAGAATGCAAAGTTCCTGTAATCACAGCTGCACAGGTAAAAAATACACTCTCCAAAGCCAAGAACACAGAATCCATGGGACCTGACAACATCCCAGGCAACATACTACATGAACTACAGAATGAACTGGCACCCCACATAAGCACCATGTTCAATCATAGCCTCACCTCAGGCTTTGTGCCCACTGAATGGCACACAGTGATGGTTATCCCACTCCACAAAGGAGGAGCCACCACAGACCCTGGGAACTACTGCCCAATTAGCCTAATGAGCCTGGTCTGCAAGGCCATGGAACGTATCATCATGGAACTTATAAACAAAGACATTGGTAATCTCCAAACTCTGGACCCCACCCAGTTTGGGTTTGTAAAAGGCAGATCATGTCTTCTAAACCTGATAGACTTATTGGAAGCAGTCATCAAAGCCATAGACGAGGGTAAGGTGGTTCACACAGCCTATCTAGATCTTGCCAAGGCTTTTGACACCATCCCCACTCTGGAATTATAGATAAGCTCACTAAACTAGTTATAAATCCCTATGTCACAAGATGGGTAGCCAACTGGTTCACTGACAAATCACACACTGTGAAAGTAGCAGACTCCAAATACAACATCAGACCAGTGACAAGTGGAGTAGCACAGGGTTCAGTCCTGGGTATTCTCCTGTTTGGTATCTACTTTTCTGAATTACAGGCTAACACAGAAGGTCTTTGGCTAATGAAGTTCGCAGATGACTGCAAACTATGAGCCATAATCGAAACTCCTAATGATGTGGACATCCTACAAAAGGGCCTCACTGAGACAGATGCCTGGTGTCAAAGCCATGGCCTCAAGCTCAATGCCCAAAAGTTCATTGTCATCCCATTTGGTAAAAACTCTGTACCTATGAGCTACCACATAGGTGGTAGTCTACTTAACACTGAAAGTGTAATAAGAGACCTTTGGACACAGGTGGACAGTAGTCTCTCCTTTGATAATCACATCACCACAGTAGTCAGGAAATCCTTCTATGTGGCACACCTCATAACAAAAGGTTTCTCATCCAGGAAAAAAGAGGTCATTGTTCCCCTATACTTGTCACTAATTAGACCCATTATAGAGTACAAGCCCCTTTTGGTATGTACCTCACAAGACAGCTACAACAACCGGAAAGGCCGCAAAAATACCTCACAAAGAGGATTACCGGTCTCATCCAGATACCCTACACAGACTGTCTCAAAAAACTCCGGCTTTACTCCGTCGCATATCGCCTACTCAGAGGCAATCTCTGCCTAACATACAAAGCTATGTCAAACCCAGAGCTGTTGGACATGCTCCACTTAAAGAAATCCAAATCCCTCTGAGCCACATGCTCTAGGGACCTAAACCTTGTCACCACAATAAACAGAACATGCTGGAGGGATAGATTCCTGTCCCAGAGACTTCCCATACTCTGTAACAAACTACCTATCTATATCAAGCAAAACTCCTCATTAGCACTCCAAGAAAAATCTTGATGATTGGATGGGAAATAGGAAATTCACCCTGTGGATCAAATCTGTGACTATGCTCAACAGGGGCAAAGGAAAATAATTTTCTTGGGTGGCAAAAACCAGGGTACCTTTTTGGCTAGGCTTGTATAGGCCTTCGGGCCAATAGCCTAGTACCTACCTATGAAACTATGAACATATGTCAATAGTAAACCATAAATGTTCAAATGACAAAAACAAGGGTAACTGAGTAAAGTTTAATATAAAACATAATGTAACAGCATTTAATATAAAACAGTAACATAAAATTTAATATAAAACAGTAACATAGCAAAGTTTAATATAAAACATAACGTAACAAAGTTTAATATAAAACAGTAAATTGTAAACCATAACTAATATATAACGATAATAAATGTATGAATATAAGGGGTGGGGAGAGAGAGAAATACAGTCCATTAATACCATCATGGGCTATATAGTTGACTACAGTAATGCTATCTACTCTACAGGTCTGCCCTTTCTTTATGTGTAAATGTGCCCTATAACTGCTGTAGCACATACTTACCTCTCAAGCTACCCACATGGGACACTGTGGCCAAGCAGTAATAACTGCAGATACAGAACTACAAATAACACTTGTACATCAGGTGGACCTATATAACTGAAGCAATCACAAAATGGCCAGCACCAAGTAGTGAAACTCAAAAGCTCTTTATTGTGGCAACTCCAAAAAGCTATAGCAAGCTATAGTAAGACAGTCAAACCAGTTTCAGCATCGATATGCCTTCCTCAGTGAACATAACAAATAAAAAAAATTACTGATTTAAATACACATTGCACTCCAATTAATAGTTAATTACAATTGCTCATTAAGACTAGGCCTGAACAATCCCCCAAGTCTGATAATCCAATTACATTCTTTAATATTTAAAACAGAGTGCCAACCCATTTTGCCTTGTCTGTTTCCTTTTACTATGTCAATAATGGTACAAGTAAACTGTGCTGTAGTGTGTTGCAGAGTATGCTTATATAATGAGCTAGAAGCTTGTTTATTTCAAATATCACTTAAATGTTCAGAAATCCAAACCCACAGGGACCTTGATGTTTGGCCCACATAAAATGCTAAGCAGAAACAACTGGCTAAGTAAATAAGCCAGTCCGTGCTACAGTTACCAAAAATTTGCTATAGCTTTTTGAATTTGCCACAATAAAGAGCTGTTGGGTTTCACTACTTGGTGCTGGCCGTTTTGTGATTGCTTCAGGTCTTATGGGCCTTTGTACCAGCTGCACTTGCAGTTCCTGTGTGGGTATCTGGACCTATATAACTACCATGGTGTACTGTGGGCTGATGTACTGTTACTTTGCTGTTGACATAAAACCATGTTGATGATACATCTGTGACAGAGAGATTATGCAACAGTAATTACATTCCCAGATAGCATGACACTTGAGAGACATGCAGGTGTACAGTAAAGAGTACGCATCTGTCATGCCTTGCTTGGCAGGCTTGGGGATAAAAACCAATAGCAGTGACTGCAGGGGACATGTGCATCACATGCATTCATACCGTTCAATCTGGAAACATAAAAAGTCTGGACAAGGCCCATAAAAATAGGTACAAATCTGTACGCTGATTAATGTAAAATTTGCATACATAATTACGTAACCCCACCCACTCCAATGGAATTGTGGGATGCCAACTTTCAAACGCAAACTGAAGAACAGACAACCAAAATATGGCACCAGAGTCCCCCTGCAGCCATTCCAATGTCCCATTACCTGGCTATTTCGCCCCATTTACCATAAACACTAATGTGTGCATGCATATTGCTGCTTTACCTCTACAATGATTATTTGGATTTTATTTTTACATTTTATAGCACAATGCCCAAACACTAATAGATATCTAGTAAACAAAGCAATACTGTCTCACAATGTAAATAGAATTGGCATTAAAACGTCTCTGACCTTGAAACTCACATTGAAACAGCATTGAAACCCATACCACATCCAAAGAAAATGCATCTGGCCAGTTCTGTTTTCAAATCATAGGCCTCTTGCACACAAAACAAGAAACATACATGCATTATTTGATACACCTTCCTGACTTTATTAAATTATATTCCTTGTATAATACAGCACACTTGTTAGACTTTTGTTTGAAAATGTTTCCATTAGGCAATGAAACAAAATGCATGAACCAATAATGACAAAACTGCTGAATTCAGAATTTCAATCATGTCTAACTCCACACACACACACACACACACACACACACACACACACACACACACACTTATAAAAATAGAATGACAGTAATGTAAGCCATACGCATCTTGCACAGCTTCTCGCACTTATTTCAATTTCAGGTTTTTTTGTGGGGGGGCAAGAGGCACATTTTAAACATTGCTTGTATAATTTTGGATAGTTGCTAGAAAAAAACATTGTGTTACCACCATGCATTTCACTTCAAAGTCTTGAAACCAGGACCCTGTGCACAACAGTCAGAGCAATAAACTACTATGTCAAATCAGTAGTTTCCTGAAAGATAGGAAGACTAAAACGTAAATGGCTATCATTTACTGAATTCAATTCTCACTTCTCACCATAGCTCTCAACCTCTTAGCACAAAAAACCTGGACAAAGCCAATAATGGAGGAATACAGAATTCAGTTCTCACCATAGCTAACAATGTCTTAGCACAAAGAAACCTGGACAAAGCCAATACTGGGGGAATACAGCCCCAAAATAGGGACACATTCCAAATACTCATCTTATAAACTTAGAAAATTGCTAGAATAAAATGTTTTGTGTTACCTATTTTCTGAAGAATATGAAGTCTGAAATTCATATGCCTGTCATTACTTAGTGAATCCAATCCTTCAGTGAGTACACACAAAAATCCTGAAAACCACAGATTTTAATGAGGAACCCTGAAAACCACAGATATAATGAGGAACAGAACAAAAATATGAGACATTAATTCACAAGTGGTGGTGACTAGGGACTTTAGGTTCTTTTTACCTTGCACCAAGGTGCAGGATTTGAGTCTGAGTACCTCTAGCCACCAGGTGTATTCACCTGGAGGCACACACACACACACACACACACACACAGTGGAATATCTGAATGGTAACATTTGGGGTATAGTGTTCACTACAACATACAATTCAAACACCATTGATTTTCTGGATGTTACGGTTTACAGGAATGATGACCACACCTTCAGTACCAAGACCTGCAGGAAATATCCACAATATAACACCCTGCTCCATGCATCTAGCATGCATCCATGCCACACCATCCGTAATATACCGAAATCTCAATTTTTGAGGATTAAATTTATTAGTTCATCTCAGATGGACTTTGAGGAAGCAAAATCGGATCTCCAAAACAGATTTTTGCAAAGGGGATATCACAAATCTGATATATTATCAGCTAGCATGTGGTCTGATAATCAGGATAGAAACATGTTACTGGAGTATAAGAAACACCAAAACACAGAAGTCGAGTCCCCATTGAGGTTTGTCACCACATATGGCAGAAACCATAACGTATTCAGAAGCATCTTGGATTCCAACTGGAATATATTACTAGCAAACAAACAACTAAGAAACATTTTGGGCCCCAAATGTCAGTTTTCCTATAGACGGGGCAAAACTTTAGGAGCCCTGTTCTCACATTACAAGTATAAGGAAAGTGGGGGTGCCATTTACAAACAGATGACTATGACTGGAGACCAACTTTTGGGTACTTTTCCATGTGGCCACTGTGGTTCCTGTAACCAAGTAAGTAAATTAAAACAATTCACCAGTGCTAACACAAGTAGAGTTTATGTTCTTAGAGTGTTTGGTAATTGCAGTAGCAGTTGGGTGATATATTTAGCAACATGTCAATGCTCAGCATTTTATGTTGAGCAGACATGAAGATCACTCAGAGTCAGGATGGGTGAACACAAAAGTGATATCAGAAATAAAAAGGAGACCAATGCTCTGTACAGACACACCTTGAAACATAATAATGCCAGATTTATGTTCATGATCATAGACAAAATTACTGGAGACAGGAGCAATCAACAGGGTTGGCATAGCATTCTGAACCACAAAGAAAATACTAGATAATTCACCTTGGGGCACTATTTCCCCCTGGCCTTAATAACCACCTATAATTGGGATTAATAGATTGTTGGAATTGTAGTATTGGTGTTATGATTGGGAAGAATATATACGAACTAGGAAGGTATTTTGTGTACTAGGATAATATTGGTTTATTAACCATATGTCCAGTTGAACAAATAACATGGTTTTTGGTTGTATGTTTCCACATCAATATAGGTTACACCAGTTTTAACAGTTTATATAAGTGCCAGGCAAAGATGAGGGCTATATATTTGTGGACCGTTGTTGTTACAAGATGTTGTTGGATTGCAATTTTGATCTACCCATTAAACAGTCTATTGCATCCAGCTATATGTCATTAAATGCTTCTATATAATTTTGTGTTTATGATAACAGAACTGCCAATATATGTGGTGAATTTCTTGTATAATATACAAGTTTATTTTAATGGTATCTGGGTGTTTAGTCGGTGCACCATTTCCTATACTTCATATGACCAATAATTGTAAACGTCCAGTTATAGATTAAAGACATGGGTAGGGTATACCATTTCCTGGATGCTATGCAAGCACATTCCAGTGAGCACATTTATTTACCCCTGAGGAGAGGGCCAGCAATATGCATCTCTTCTACCATCTAGCACACTGCCCTGAGGTATTGAGTGCCATAGACTGCACTTACGTGCACATCAAAGCACCACCTGCTGAAGAGGGTAGAGTATACGTCAACAGCAAGGGATATCACTCCATTAACTGCCAGATCATGTACAATGCTCAGGGCATTATCATGAATGTGTGTGCCAGCAGCCCTGGGAGTTATCACGACTCCCACATCTGGCATGCATCACAACAGTACGGGATGTTTGCCGGGGGGACATCCTGTATGGCCATCCACTGGGAGATGCTGGCTATACACTGGAAGTATGAATGATGACACCTATCAGAAAAGCACACACACCAACCAAGGAATGCCATAATGAGGCACAACCACAAACTAGAAACATCACAGAGCATGTGTTTGCGCTGCTCAAGTCACAGTTCTGCTGTCTCAATATATCTAGTGGAGCCCTGCAGTACTCTCCAGCCAAATGTGCACACATGTTCACAGTATGTGCCATGTTACACAATATGATCCAGTAGAAACAGCTGTGACATGAACATCACAAGGAAGGGGCACATATCCTCCCAGCAGTGCCAAGGTTCCCACAGTCACAGGGGGGCTCAGAGGAGGAACCCCCTAAGCCTGTCCTTGTAGGCAGACAGGCATGTTCAGTATGCCCTGGCCTTGGCAAAGAGGCAATGCATAGCACATGCACTGACAACCTAGGGACCTAGGGACTGACACCTCACTCCGACTCACATACATACTAAAAAGTATGTCAGCCACAACACACTACCTGTACCTTAACATGTATTGACTGTGTACTGTGTGCATCTGACCAAGTCAGCCCTGAAGCACCATTATATCCACTGCTGCAGGCAAAAGGTTAGTGACTCTTCATTACAACAAATGTATGGGGTACTACACTATGGTAGCATAGGTATTGACCTGCTGCATGTATGCAAGGGAATAGACTGAGCTGCTGGGATAGCTGCAGGCAACTGACAGCTATGTTGGACAACAGGAGCTCTCTGCCCAATAGTGGCTGCCCCATATTATGCAGTTGACCCCAAGCCAGCAAAACCTACTGCACTATGTGAGGGAATTACAAGTAGCAGGGTCATAGGACAGATGCTTGACTGTCAATGCTAGAGTCACCTACCCCTAACACACCCATGTTCCCGTACATCTGCAGTAAATTCTGTTTGCAAGGTAATAGCAGCAGACCACACAACCCCAGGGCTGCCCCAATCAACCTGGTGACATGTTCCATTTCCACAATATGCAGGGGTTGATGTGCTATGTATGTCTGTGGTTGATAGTGTCAGGAATTCAACTATACTGTTTGGTGGCTGTTGTGGCTTAGTGGGCTATGTACATTACTATGGCTGATGGTGCTCATGGTTCAAGACTGGCTGCGCCTAGTATTTTGCATGTGAGCTACACTGGGTTCCAATTACGTGATCGAAGTTTTGAAACTTCGAACACGACAATATCGAACTTGTCTGTTCGAAGTTTCCAAACTTTGAACACTGAAAAAAAAACATGCAACAGTAAACTAACTGTTGCAAACTGGGGGGCAAGTCCCCCTGCACCCCCACACCCCCGCTCTTTAAATATACCAACTCCAAGATCGCACTACAGTGCAGTAAAGGGAAATATTCCCTTTCTGCACTATAGTGTGGTCTCAGAGTTGGTATATTTAAAGAGCAGTGGTGTGGGGGGTGCAGGGGTTTATTTTACTTTTGTTTTTTTTTTAACGTGTTTGATCTTCTGGAAGTTCGACTATATGGTTTCGACTATATAGGGTTCGAACTTCTTGAAGTTCGATCACATAATAGGAACCCAGTTACACCTATGGTAGGAGTTCTATAGACAGTCCATATGTCACTATTTTTTACTACAGGAAAGCTGCACAAAGCCAGAGACAATGGAAGGACAGGGGTCTACAGATATAGACAGTACAGAGCTCTGAGTAAGCTAGATGGTGGCTAGTAGAACAGCAGGTTGTAACACATCAGAGTAGCAGCAGGATGTCAAGGCTGTCATGTAACTGTGTCAGTACTTATAACAAGTCAGTGGGCACTATCATACCCCTCAAATGTAAGATTATTACAGAATGTCCACATTTTTGCTTCATATATATGGTCTATTTTTCATAACATTGCATTTTTCTGGCAAACTACTGGTGAATCAATAAAGGTTGATATGAGAAAATAATAGACAGTTGAGATGCACACTTCATAGCCATCAGAACATTTATGCCAATACAAAATCCAAATTCTACTAACTGTGTATGTTTGTAAGAGCAATATGAAACAGTTGTCACTATGTTTGTGCCTGTCTGTGTCCCACTTTTATACATGGATTTGTCCAGATCTCTCGCTCCTAGAGGTTGAGAGGTATAGGCACCATATAGTCTTAGAATAACAGTACAACACAAACTGTCTGAGGACTAGAGCAGACATATGGGGAGCAAGGCTGGACATCAAGACAGGTACAGTCAGAGTTGTGAAATCTGTAACCCTGTATGTGGTGTGACATCACATACCCCAGTCACAGCATACCTACAACTACATAGAGCAGCAACTGTGGAGAAAGCCAGGAACTGGAGCAGGGCAGGACAAAGGCCCACATATAAGGAAAAGGAGGAAGTAATGGCCAGATAAATGTAGAAAGTGCAGAACAGAACAGTTTATGTAATAGCATGGGTCCCAGGCAGTGTATGGAGTCCATAACCCAAATTTCTGTCAGTGGTTTCTCACATCAGTCTACAATGATCTGCCACTGATGTACCAGGAAATCACATTGGCATGTAAAATGTACCAGACATATGATGCAAAACCCTATTCAGTCTAATACACTCAGTAAACACCCTAGACATGAGTCAGATATTATGGACAGCACGCAGCCAGGAAATCCCTCAGGCATCATATCTGGGAGGTGCTGGACTATTTAATCAGGTGCAGCAGCCAACTGTCTGTAGCACACAAACTCCCAGACTGGTGTACAGGTAGGTCTGACCTGGAGTCCCCTTGTACGTACTGATGGGCATACTGGGCATGCTCCTACACTTAGATCATTTTATCCCATGTTTGAAGGCAATCTGTCTATAGAACGGATATGTCCAGATACATCTGTGCATACAGACAGCTATGTATACCTAACTATACCTCCCTATCCCCATCAGACATGATTGCCCTTATCTATCAGTATGTGGCAATATGTGTAGAGTTTTTTATATCTATAACTATATCTATATCTATCTATCTATCTATATATATATATATATATATATATATATATATATATATATATATTTAACATATATATATATATTATATAGAGAGAGAGACAGAGAGAAGGGAGGGAGAGACAGAGAGACACACACACACACACACACACACACACACACACACACACACACACACACACACACACACACACACACACACACACACACACACACACACACACAGACACCTCAGTGAGTGTGTGTGCATAAGTATATCCCCTTGCAACAGGGTGTCTGTCTTGTCTATGTGTGTGCAATGCCAGTAAATTTTAAGGGCTGAGCCTACCTGTTATCCCCCCTGCTGCTTACTTCACAGAGCCTACTGATGTCATCCACGTTAGAATCACAGTTAGACACACTCCCAATACAATAACTCTATATGCATGTAATATGTACGTGATACTATAATGTAGAGAGGTAGGGGTTCTAATCTCAATACAGGCAACTGTGTGAGTGTGTGCATGCATGTATGCATATCTCCTTGTAGCAGTATGACTGTCTTGCCTGTGTGTGTGTGTGTGTGTGTGTGTGTGTGTGTGTGTGTGTACAATGGT
This sequence comes from Protopterus annectens, assembly GCF_019279795.1. Lineage (NCBI taxonomy): Eukaryota > Metazoa > Chordata > Ceratodontiformes > Protopteridae > Protopterus > Protopterus annectens. Next base: position 516,681,716 of record NC_056739.1, on the reverse strand, counting down.
TATACCATTTTAATGGCCTGGGCACACCTGTTACCCCCCCACTGGCAACCCATTTAGGGCCTACTGATGTCACCCACCTTATCATAGGATCATAGGATCATAGGAGGTTACTAGGTTGTTGGCCCTGAGGCCCTTATAAGCCTAGCCAAGAGTTTAGCCCATGTTTAGACAAGTCAGCACCCAAAGCCCCTGTCCAGCAGGGACACAGGTGGAATCCCAGTGATGTATTTTCTGTTTCCCATCCAGTTATCCAGGTTGCGCTTAAAAAGGGATAATGAGGTTCTCTGTTTGATGTGGAGAGGGAGTCTATTCTACAGATGGGGGAGTGTCTGGGACAACAAATCTGTCCTGCCAACAAATCCTATTGATGTCACAGACCAGGTTGAGGTCATGCATATGGGTTACTTGAGTGGAGCTTGACTTGCAGATAAGTAGCAGTCCCATCAAGATGGGGTCTGAGATTGATTTGTATGCCAGACAGAGGTCACCTCTGAGGAGTCTGTATGAAACTGAATAGAGGGACAGGGCTTTTAGCCTATCTGTGTAGGATGGATGTTTGAATTCCTGGATTCTCCTGGTGAGGAACCTCTGTGGTCTCCCCAGCTGCTGCATGTGCTTTGCAAGGTACATGACAAAGGGGCCATTATACTCAATAATGGGCCTTATAAGGGAAGAATACAGCAATGTTATGACTACTTTGTACCTGGATGAGATACCCTTACTTATAAGGTGGGCCATGTAGAAAAGTTTCCATACAACTGAAGCAACATGGTGGTCAAAAGTCAGGTTGATATCAACCTGGGTGCCCAAATCTCTCACTGCTGATTGTGTACTTAGGACTGTGTTATTAATGTGTTAATATGTGGGGATGTCACTCTCCCCAAAGAAGATGATGATGCATTTTTTGGCATTCAGCTTGAGGCCATGTTTCTGTCACCAGTCATTTGTTTAGGTGAGACACTCTTGGAGGATGCCCACATCACTTGGGGAATTGATGTCGGCACCCAGCTCGCAGTCATCTGTAAACCTGGTCAGCCATAGTCCACTGGTTTTTGGCCTGCACCTCAGAGAAGTGTATCCTGACTAACAGAGGCTCCAAGACTGATCCCTGGGGTATGCCGCTCATTACTAGTGTACTGCTTGAGGTGCTTTCCCTATTTTGATTAGGTGGGTTCTGTCAGTGAGCCAGATTGCTGCCCATCTGGTAACATATAGATTGATGCCTTGTTGTGAGAGTTTATCTATTATGCCTGAGTGGGGAATAGTGTTGAAGGCTTTGGCCAGGTCAAAGTAGGTGGTGTGCACTATCTGGCTTTGTTGACTGTCTCAAAGAAGTCAATCAGATTTAACAGACATGACCTCACCTTGACAAAGCCGGACTGTGTGAGATCAAGTGTTTGGAGGTTGCCAATGTCGCTGTTAATGAGGTCCATGATAATCCATTCCATGGCCTTGCAGATCAGGCTGATGGGTCTATAATTTCCCAGACCTGTGGACACTCCACCTTTGTGTAAAGGGATGATAGTGGCTGTCCTCCACATGAATGGGACAAAGCTGGTACTCAGGCTTTGGTTGACTAGGGTTCCTAATGGTGCTGCAAGTTCATGCCTGAGTTCATGTAGGATGCAGCCTGGGATATTATCAGGTCCCATGGAGGCTGTATTTGTTTGCCTTTGAGAGGGCAGTGATGACCTGTTGCCTAGAGATATGAGTAGGGGGCAGGTACTGGGGTTGTCCTACTTTACTGATGAGGGGATAGAGGGCAGAAGATTTTGCTGGATCTGTCAGCCAGTAGATTGGCTATATCTACCACATTTGTGTATGTGATGTCCTTGACCACCAGTTCTCAACAGATCTGGGTGCTTCCTTTGAGATTGCAGATATATGTGAAGAAGGCTTATGATTGTCTCTAGTAGATGTGGCCACTTTTGGACTCAAAGCTGGCTTTACAGGATTTCACTAGTGCTCTTATTTGCTTGCTCAGGCTAAGGAGAGATTTTTTTCAATTGGTTACCTGCTCCTTCTTGGTCTTGGACAACATTTTTTTTCCTTTTGTTATATAGTTTATTTATTGCAGATGTCCACCAGACAGGTTTACTCTTACTTGCGGAGGATGATTTTGTCCTGTCAGTTATCCCTGATTCCATGCATCTAAAAAAATGCTTATATAGTACTTTAGTGTAGATGTGGACATTGGTGCCAGTTCCTATGGGGGGGGGGGGTTGAAGCTGTTTATACCATTCCTCAGGATGTTTTAATCCACTTTGGAGAAATTTTTTTGTTTGACCATAGCTAGAGTGGAGTTAGAAGAGATGGTGACTTTGAAAGTGACCTCTTTATGGTCAGATCTTACCAGGGAGGATGATACTGTAAGGGTTCTGCAGCAGTTACTCATGTTGGTCAATGCCAAGTCCAAGATAATATCACCTCTTGTGGGGTATCAGATAGCTGTCCCAAGGCATTTGCATTGATAAAATCGAAGAATCTCTGGGCATTTGTGTTCTGGCATGAGTAGTTTTTCCAGTCTATGGTTGGGTAATTATGGTCGCCCAGGATCAGGGCAAAGGGTTGAATCTTGATAGATTTGAAGAGGTCCAGATAGGTGGAGTGGGCATCTTGAGTCAAATTTGGGGGCCTATAACTAGCTATAATTTGAATAGGAGTCTTGTGAATGGTTAACTGCACCTGGAGTGTCTCCTGTGCGTCATACTGTTTGACTAGCCAAGAGGTGTGTGTGTGTCTTTAATATATATTGAAACTCCATCTCCTTTGGCTTTGCTGTCCACAGTTTGTGGTCTGAATGTATGATAGGATGAGTAACCAGGTAAGGCTGGGGGTGCTTTCCGCAGCTTTGAACCAGGTTTCTGTGACTGCAGAAATGTCAGCAATCTTCCAGGGTTAAGAATGCTTGCAATGAGTGCAGTTTCATGTTAGAAGCAGTTAGAGATGTCACTAATACAATAGCTCCATGGGGCATGTGATATGTACTTAGAACTATAGTGTAGATAGGTAGGGGTTTTAATCCCAGTCTTGGCAACTGTGTGTGTATGAATATCTTCTTGCAGCAGTGTGAATGTCTTGTGTGTGTGTGTGTGTGTGTGTGTGTGTGTGTGTGTGTGTGTGTGTGTGTGTGTGTGTGTGTGTGTGTATGTGTGTGATGGTTATACCATTTTAAGGGCCTGTGCAAACATGTTAACCCTCCCATTGGCAACCTTTGCAGTGCCTGGAGATGTCAATCTCCTGAATAGTAGTGGCAGACACTACAAAAACATTTAAGCTCCGTGGTGCATGCGATATGTATGTGTGTAATATAGTATGTACAACTAGACAAGCAGGGATTCTACTCTCAATAAGGGCAGTTCTTGTGTGTGTGTGTGTGTGTGTGTGTGTGTGTGTGTGTGTGTGTGTGTGTGTGTGTGTGTGTGTGTGTGTGTGTGTGTGTGTGTGTGTGTGTGTGTGTGTGTGTGTCCATATATCCCCTTGCAGCAGCACAACTGTGTTAGGGTCACCACCTGTCCACTGTGCAGGTTGCATTCCATATTTAGATAGGTGTGTCTTGTGAAAACAACTTAACCAATACATGTGTCCTGAGAGTGTAGGACAACAAACATATCCTGAATTTGTGTAATAGTTGCATAAAGCAGTCATTTTATATCAGAGACACCTTAATGTTATGAGAAATAGCACAATCTAGGCAAATGCTGCAAAAATAAGCTGTCATAATTGCAAAAAAAATTAGAGGTCCTGTCCTTTGTGATTGCCATGGGTATGGTTTGTCCTGGCATCTATCATGATTCTATAAGAAGTATCCCACATTGGCCATTTGATAAGGTGACAACCCTAGTCTGTCTTACCTATGTGTGTGCAATATGTATACATGTTGAAGCCCTGTGAATAGCAGCTGCCCCTAAATAACCCACATGTATCTAGGCATGAATGCTAACCACCACCACCCACATTTGTAGGTACTGACCAAGGCTGTGGCACATGTAATTTGAGTGCTGTCTGTCACTGACCCACCAAATGATGTTAACAAACTGCAACAGGGTCGTACACCAAGTATGGACTGGTGGCAAGATCCTGGCCTCAAGCTAAATGCAGAAAACTGTACCATCATACCATTCAGTAAGGACACAGTGACACTGTTTGCCACATCAACGGAAACCCCCTAAGCACACAATCTGTGTTGAGAGACCTGGGTACTCAGATTGATAATGTCGCACTCAACCATCATGTAGAAGCAGTGGTCAGAAAAGCCTAGTACGTGGTTCACCTCATAGGTAAAGGGATTTCATGCAGAAAAAGGTGGTCATTACCTCTGTATAGTCCTCAGTCAGTAGACCAATAAGTTACAACCATGCCCTGTGTGGTATGTACCTATCCAGACATCTGCACCAACTGGAAAGGCCATGGTAATCCCAGAAAGGTAATCCATGACCTCCAACACCTATCCCATGCAGACAGGCTGGAATCAATAGTGCTACACTTGGTATCAGACAGGTTGACCAGAGGTGGGCTGTGTCACATCTACAAGGCAATGTTGGACCATGGCATTCAACAGTTGCCCCATATATGTGAGTCTAACTCCTTGTGCATTACCTACATGCTGGTTGCTGTCACCAAATTACCTAGTGATGTGGACATCCCCCAAGAGGGTCTCACGCAGACACATGACAGGTGCCAAAAACATGGCCTTAGGCTACATACCACAACATGCAGTGTCATCCCTTTTGGGGAGAGTGACGTCCCCACATATTATCGCAGTACTAAAAATATCCTAAGCATGCAATCAGTTGAGAGTGATTTGTGCAGAGATTGATGACAACATGACATTTGACCACCATGTTGCTTCCATTGTAAGGAAAGCCTTCTACATAGCCCACCTCATCTAGGGACATGGGGTTCATAAAATTCCTGTATTCCCACTAATAAGGCCCAGTAGTGAGTATAATGCCCCTTTCATCATGTACCTCGCAAAGCACATGCAGCAGCTGGGTAGATCACAGAGGTTCCTCACCAGGGAATACCAGGGCCTCAAACATCTACCATACACAGGTAGGCTATAAGCCCAACCCTCTGCAATTGTCATACAGACTCCTCAGAGGTGACCACTGTCTGGCATACAAGGCAATCACGAACTCCACTTTGATGGGACTGCTTCACAATTGTAAGTCAAGCCCCACTCTATTAACCCACACACACACCCTCAACCTGGTGTGTGACATCAACAAGACTTGTTGGTGGGTCTGATCTGTGTCCCATGCACTCACCCGGCTGTGGAATGAACAACCTGTCCACATTAGGCAGACTACCTATTTACACCTTTTCAAGGGAAATTTGGATGAATGGATGGTTAACAGGACATACACCCTTGGGATACCACCTGTGTCCCTGTTGGACTATGGCATTGGGTGCTGACTTGCATACACATAGGCTAAACAATGGGCTAGGCTTATGAGGGTCTTAGGGCCAATAGCCTTGTAACCTCATATGATTCTAGGTATACCAGTTATGGCCCTGTATGCTGTGATAGACTGTGTTGTTATGTGTCCACAACCATCACTGCCATCTACTGTGGTGTGTCCCCTATGGGAGGCATACCAGTACCATGTCATACAGCCACTATCCGACAAATAGGTGAGTGGTACTACAGGTGTATGGGGACAGTTCCGCAACATCTGTGTGACACAGTTACAGACAGCACTCCTTGTGGGTGTCCAACATCCGCAGTGCACAGATGTTTGCAGAATGTGTACATGTGCCTGATATATGTGGATCCTCTGCCAGCTAAATATGGACGTCTGGAAAACAGTTGAACAATATGTAATGGTTGTTTTCAGACTGTGGGGAATCTGACTGTCACACTCCAGACACCTCAGCAAACAGTTATGGTACTTTAATATCTGTTACTGTATTCATTCCCTAATGCTGCATGCTCAATATGTACACTCAGTTGCTGAGGTGGAGACTGTGTCCCCCCCACTACTACCAGCAATAACCTGCTGTCCTGCTCTAGGGGGTCAACAGATATGCTAGCCATAGCTCTCAGGTGATGATATACAGATGCTGAGTACTCAGTAACCTAGCCAGAATATGTCAGGAACAGTCAGGGACACCTGGACAATGTTTGACTCATGCGTGTGTGACATTTTCAGACTGAGAGGAGCAGACTGACAGTACATCATGTGATATTCTAGGTGCATCCACCACCACTGACTGTCACTATTGTCTAATACACAATCCAGTAGCATTCATACATGAGATGATCATTGCTGGGGGGGGGGCTCAGGGGTCAGAGCTGTGATCTATGTCACAGCAGACAAAGCCAAAGGGAAGACTGTAGCTGCTGGACAGCTGACTAACAGCAACATGTAATTCCAAGATATTTACCAAAGACCTGTAATGTTATAATCCCTATTTCCCATGACTGCATCTCCCCATCTGCATCCCGTTACATGGGGAATGATATTACATACCTGGTATAGTGCTGTACTCCTGCATGTGTAGAAATGCTGTGGTAGAATGTTAGGATAGCACATAACAGTCATCATAGAGAAAGTCACAGACCTGTGCACCATAGACAGCGGCTTGTCTTTTGTAGGTAATGCTCATGAACGATTGCCTGTGCAATAATCTGTGGCTCAGACCTGCTAATTGCATCCAGAATAGCTGGGTTGCATTTTCATTAGCCAAAGTCATGGCAACACAGCATCATAGAGGGTAGGTTGAAACACTGTCCATTGTTTGGATTTATGTGGTATGTCCACAGTTTTGCATGCTATGTTTGGCCATTGTGAACAGACTTTCTGAATATGTGGCAATTTGTTGTTTAACAATTTGGGTTGACATCAGTAAGGAGACAGACAGATGTGATTGTCATATGTCATTTGCATCACAATATGCATGCTGCTGCAGTAGCCGCTGGTCTATCAGCTGTGAATTTTTGTAGGGGAAGACTTTGACACATGTTCCTGTCCCTTGACCATTCCCCCCACCACTTTCTGTATGGGTGTTGTGTGGTTTCCCTGTTCTAGGTGTTTGGGAGGTATGTCAGGTCTGTAGCAGGTAGCTTAACATACTGATGCATATGCTGCGGGCTGCAACTAGGGATTGTGAACACATTGTGGGACAGCCAACTATATATGTAAGTGAGGCAGCAATGTCAGCTCTGTTGTTACAGCATAGCCTAGGTGAGTGTACCCATAATAGTCCAGGTGAGGCATGTGCCTCTGGTATATATGTTATGTAATAATGTCATACAGAGAGTGGTAGGTGACATTTAGGACACCTATGCATATTTGTGAAGGGTGTCCCAACCTACAGGCCTGTGAGGAGCTAATGTGGGTGACAGTGACTGTAGTAGCAGCAACTAGTTCTGGTTAAAATTGCATGGCTCAGTCATTTAATTGTTTTGACAAACATGTACTTGACATGTAACATAACCATGTTGTCAGATATTTTAGGTACGTTGATGATTTAATCTTCCTAGATGAAGATGGTAGGTCATAAGTCCAACAATTTATTACTGACTTAAATTTGAACAGGTTTTCTTTACAATTTGATGGTCTTAAAATTGGTACTTGTATGCCTTTTTTGGATGTAATTTTGGACATTACCAGTGGTATACATTTAATAACCTCGGTTAATAGAAAATTTGTGGGGGGCACACAATATGTCCACGGCACTAGTGGACATCCCCCTCATACCATTAAATCTTTACCATATGGGGAAATGCTCAGAATTTCTCGTCTATGCAATAATAGGGAATCTTTTTGCAAAGAATTACAATCTTTGTTTGATGCCTTTTCTAAGAGAGGTTATGGCACATGTTTGTTAACTGACAGTTATAAGAAGCTTTGTGGCAATAATAAAACAACTCCTCAATTTCATAAAAAGGTTTATAATCACAAAAAAGTGATGAATGTGGTTCAACAAGAGAAGGAGAGTGTATATTTTGTTACCACTTGTGGCTGTTTTACGTCAGAATTCATCAAATTATTTTCACAACTTTGGGAATATTTTTGTTCCCTTAACAAGTGTTAAGTCTTGGTTGAATGTAGAATTGAAATTTGCTTACCGAAGAGGTAAGAGTATAAACGATTTTTTGGTGAAGAGTAGGTTTAGTTTTCCAGTAGAGTCAATTGTATATAGTGTGACAAAAATGGGAACACAGCAATGTGGTAAATGTAAGGCATGTCAGTTTGTTACTCTTAGTTTGCATACATTAATAACATTCCTTTTGAGATCAACAATAATTTTAATTGTAATTCAGAGAGTGTAATTTATGCACTTTGTTGCCCCTGTAGAAAATTTTATATAGGAGAAACCAAAAGAGCTTTTAAGATAAGACTTCTGGAACATGTGAATGATATCAAAAATAAGAAAGAAGAAAGCCCTGTTGCTATGCATTTTTTGAACTTTCATAACAGTGATAGCAAAGGGCTTAAAGGATGTGTTTTAGAACAGGTTAAATGTTATAATCATGACAATATAAGCATTAAACAATGTTTGCAACATAAAGCAGCTGTGTATATTTTAAAATTTAAAACGCTACATCCAGTTGGTTTAAATGAAGATTTCAACTGGAAAATGTTGTTAAATTGAATGTAATTAGATAATTTAATTTTAATTGATTGTTTAATTGACCTCATTGACTGAATATTTTAGTATATATATAGACAGAGTGATTTGTGTTACTTGTACTCCTTGAAGGCTGTGGCCGAGACGTCAGAGAGAATTTTAATAAAACTGCATTTTGGTGGATCTTTTTTGGTTGTTGTCATGTCCCAACCTACAGGCCTGTGAGGAGCTAATGTGGGTGGCAGTGACTGTAGTAGCAGCAACTAGTTCTGGTTAAAATTGCATGGCTCAGTCATTTAATTGTTTTGACAAACATGTACTTGACATGTAACACATTGGAATGGAAGCTAGGACTGTGGGTGGAAAATGTTCAGCATGCTAGGAATGTAAAAGATTGAGCTATGGAGTCAATACTACAGCAGGTATATTTGCAAGACATATGTGCATGCATATAGTCTGTTATGCAGGATTGGCATGAACATGTGTGATCAGATGGGTATAACATGTAACACGGAGCTGTCTGCATGATTTCATAATCTCAATGTGTACTGACTTGCCAGTACTTCAGCACACAGCGTAGGTTGAGTGACAACTGTGCCGAATGTAGGTGGCGCAACTGTGGACATTCTGCAACCATCTGTGCAGTTGTCAGCTCTACCTGATATCCTAGGCCTCACATACATCCAACAACATTTATTTGTCTGTGTACTGGTTTGGTCTCTGTATTACGGTCCCAAGTACATTGTCATTTTTCCCATTATATGTACAATTAGTGTGCCACTGGCAATAAGGATATGTTTATGGAAACACCTGATATACTCTAGAGCTGAATGGCCTAGTGGGCTAATGCACTGTGTTGTAGTCAACAGGGTCTCAGGTTTGAGAGTTGGCAATCCTAAATTTTTTTTTGATGTGCATCACTGATAATCAGAATACATTTATGGAAACACATATGACACTTTAAAGTTGAGTGGCCTAGTGGGTTAATGCACTATAATGTTGGAGAGTGGGTCCCAGGTTTGAGAATTGACAGTGGTGACATTTTTCTGATGTGCAGCACTGATAATCAGAATATGTTTATGGAAACACCTATCACTTTTCAAAGCTGAATGGCCTAGTGGGTTAATGCAGTATGTCCATATTAACAGCCTCCCAGGTTTGACACTTGGCAGGGTGGTCATTTTGCTGATGTGCAGAACAGTCTCAGAAAAACAGAAGGTGATTAAAGCAGTTTTAAGTGTGTTTTCATGCCACGCCGTGATGTGAAGTGGTGCTTAGCCTCTCTTAAACCTGCAGTATTTCCAAAAAAAGAGAAAGAAAAGAAAAATGGCAAATAAGAAAGTGGTGAAAATGCAAGCAGGAGGAAAAACAATGTGAAAGGCAGGTAGGGATGTGCAGGACCGATGTAGAAAAGGACCATAGCTCTGTATTTCTTCTACAGCAACAGCTGTGCAGGTTGTGGACAATTTGGAATTTGGAGCCTCACATCCCAGAGGGAGGGGTATGGGTGACATAACTTTGTTGATTAATTGCTGTAATGATTGATTGTGGGCAGTGTATGTGTGGGTGAAATGGAGAGCTATGTATGGGGTGATTATTTTTGTGGGACAGATGCCATTTTGTTTTTTAAGGAGACAATGGAGTATTGAGGAAGCAATATAGGTACATGTGGGGAGGTAAGTTGGGTAAGAGAGACAGCGTTTGCAAACAGACAAGACAGACAAGACAACAGACAGGGGAGGTGTATGACACATGAGGGGGTAAACACCTTGGATGGGGAGGGTGTCATGGAATCGGAGAAGCAAGTGCCCCCAGATGGCAGCAGTGGGACTGAGTTTCCCACCCATTGGCAGTCACCACTGCTCTTTCATGGCCCCAAAGGTGGCTGTGCTGGCGGCTGGCCACTGGGGCCAGCCTGCCCCATCCAGATCAGCCAGTCTGCCCTCAATCTGGTGCTGTCAATTGTCCAAATCATGCTGGACAATCCTGCACACCATCCCTGGCAGCTGTCACTGGGTGACCACTCCCTCTCCATGCCTGCTCCCAGGGGGAGACAGGATGGCCCCGTCTCCTAAGGTGGCTGCACCCATAGATGGTGCAGGAACAATAAAGGGGGCAGCTCCAGGTTGGGTGCCAGACATGCTGTGACCTGGTGCCATGGCCGGTTGAGGTAGGGTAGGTGGATCCTCGGGACCTGGCCTACCCAGTTGAGCTATGGTGTTGAGGTTTTTCAAAGTATATAGGTTAGTAATGAAGAGAACATATGGTTAGTTGTAACAGCATGCAGAACAAATCACATAACCTAGTAACATAACATGCCATAGCATAGAGAACACAACAATAATTGGGATAACAGTCAGTATTGTAACAGCATGCCAGTAACAGTTATGGCATAAGACCAACAACACACGTAATTCAACAAGGTATGTTAGTATGCAACCATTGTAATACATAACAATAATAAAACACAAAGCCCAATGTAACATTTTGTGAACAACATATGTCAAAAGTAAACCATACTCGATGTATAAGAATAATAAATTATAATGCAGATACGAGGTGGGGGAGAGAGAAAATCATGCCATTACTACCAGTATAGGATATATTGTTTGCAACAGAACTCTTCTTACTCTACAGGTCTGCCCTTACTTTATGTATACAAGTGCCCTATAGCTTTCTGTAGCACCTGTATACCTCTCAAGCTATCCGCATGGGACAGTATATTCCAAGCTGTAACATCTATAGATGCAACTACAGGGACTATTACAGGTCAGGGGAACATATGTGACTACCAAGAAGTACTGTGGACTGATGTAGTGTGACTGTGCTATTTAGATAAATCAGGTGGCTGTTAAATCTGTGTCCCAGGGATTTGGCAACAGTGATCACAGTCCGTGACAGTGTGACACTTGAGAGACGTGTATCATGCATAGTATAGAGAGTTTATGCTTATCATGCTGTCCTTGGCAGACATGGGGTTAAACTATCAGCAGACATTCACAGACACACCAGGCATACAGTCGTATTAAGATTAAACACTTTTATTTGTTTTAATAAATTGTATTAGTATTATACATTTTGACAGTTCATTTACTGCAGTCCTATCACCTTGCTGAGCATTGCTTTCTTAACACCCTGGTACTTCTGGACACACAAATTAGTAACCTATGTGAACAAATAATACAGCCATTTATTTACCTGTAATCCCTGTGTGCAGAATGTATGTTAACAATACATAACAGTTTCTATCAATATTTAGTAGTACTTGTCCCGGGATTCAAACTCCGGTCTGTGTGTAACAAAATGTATACCGTACCTAATGTTTATCATGCTGAGCTACTGTTGAATATTGATTAAGTAATGTATTCCTAGAGCTCACCTGGTAACAAAGTGTGACTTGGTAATAGAGAGACAGTGTCATACAAGACTGCAGTGACACTTGAACACACATGTATGAGATTCATGCATGACAGAAATAGTATGTGAACTGTGTATTAATACTTGGAATGCAGGTATACACATTTAACCCATAGTTAATGGGAATATGTGTGTTGTGTACAGAACATATCAGGCTGCTGTGCTGCCTACCTGACCCATATACAGTTGCAGATGGTATATTTGAAGTCTACAGCTATTACAGTATCATACTTGCCTGTAGCAGCATAACTAATTTCAGGAATGTATATAGCTGAAATTAACCCAAGACAGTCCTGAGAGAAACACACTATAATACCTTAGCCATTAGTATTCTAAGTTCAGACCTTAGTGCAGAACAAATATCATAATGCATAATATCTTGTAGTACAGCTCCACGTTTACACTTTAGCAAAACAGTTCTTTATCAGCTAACCTTCAGTCACTTAATGGTATTATTCCCGTATTTACTTCACAGCACTTGTAATACTCAATTTCTTAACAACAGCCCAAAATACAAACAACATTTGGCAAAACTCAACTTTATTCAGGGTGACATGAAACAGTGATTGATATACATCTAACAGTCTTTATTGATGAACACTTTAAATAATGCAGGCATTGAAAGACAGCTGTTATTCCACAATGTATGCAGTGCTAACTTTATTCCCTTAACAGTTCTGAATACAGTTGTACCTTATTACCTCACAATTATGAATGTAATTGATGTATTCCCTTAACATTTATGAATGCACTTGCACTTTCTTACCATGTCATTATTATTAATACAGTATAAACTTTTATTTCCTTAACATTATTAAGGCAGTGGTAACTTTCTGTCCTTAACATTAGCAAGTTTCATGCTTCCATCTATATTGAACTGTACCTGGCACTACTCACTTATATTAGCCCGGGTCTATGACCACATTCATTGCAGTACACACACAACAGAATATACCTACTGGCAGTTACTACTGCACTCTTTCTTTTTTATATTATTATATATTGCAATATATATCTGTCCCACCACACTCTCGGCACAACCTGGCCAGGTTTCCTGGATGGGCATCCAGGTTGTAAGCTTTCTTCTACAGCTGTGGGGAGGGAATAACACTATTATGAGTACCTGTCTATCACATATTCATACTAGCATTTTGCAAAACAATCTTACAATACTTACAAACTTGTGGGACATTGTCTGGCCGAGCATATTGGATCCAAGTGATCAAGAGATCCCCCTTCCTAAACTTCAGGTCACCCTTGTGATGACGCATCTGCTCACCTGTGTAAGGGATACCATTTGCACTGATGAGGTCATGTGCCAGCCGGTCCCAAGCCTCTAATTTGTATTCTGACCCCTGGTACTAGCCCTGCAGCAGCCAGATGTCATGGTCTTTCACAAGGAGTCCAACCATGATCCTGGACTCCAAAGTGCCCCACTGCTGTGCTTGGAAGCACGCACCCTCTCCAACTCCAACCACAGTTCTTGCACAGATCAAACTACAACAGGTTCTAGCTGTATTCCCACCTATTCAGCTTAAATAAGGCTGTTTTCCTGCCCTTTTCCACAATTGGGCCATTTTTAAAAGTGCAGCACTTTCCTTAATACCACGCAAACCCACTGAGCTCTGCCAAGCAGTGCTTAAACTGGTAATGCTTAGCAAAGCCTAGCAGTGTGCAAACCAACTTATCTGAGCTGAGGACTGCTTAAACTGGGATTGCTTAGCAGTGCCCAAACCAGCTAAACAGAGCTGCGCATTGTTAAGCACTGCTAAAACAGGTCCTGTTTAAACACTGCTTAGCTTGGCTTAGCATTGTTTACCAGAGCTTACCTAAGGGCAAACCACATTTCAAAAAGAAAAAAAAAAGAATAAACAAATCAAATAATACTACTACTTTATTATTCTTTGTATGTATTGCACTTCTATATTTCCTGACCTTCTGTATTTTAATTTTTTATCTTGGAGTGGGCATTTTAGGTATTGTGGCCCTGTGTGTAACTGGATCTTTTCTCCTCGGGTCTCCACTGAAGATGGGCTTCTGGCCCAACTGGACTAACTCGTTTAACAAATGTCAATACATACATAATTAATAAAATAAAAATATATGACATATTGCTATCAACTGTAAAAACGCTGAATGGTTTGTCTCTGTATTCGAACAGTGCACCTACTGCACACAAGGGCATGATTCTAACCATTCAGCTACATGAATATGTTGGAAATTGCTGTACATTTCTATATATCTCGCTTCACTATGTTTAAGCACCATGCCGCACAGCGCAAACCCACTTAGCTATGCTTAAACACGACCTTTGTGATTAGAATTAAAAGTATCCGGTTTCTATTTTTAGATGTCTGGCATGTGTCCATTGCTAAGCGTCGTGCGATGTACACACACACGCACACACACACACACACACACACACACACACACACACACACACACACACACACACACACACACACACACACACACACACACACACACACACACACATATACATACACATGAAATACCATAGTTTACTTTTATATTTCAGTGCCATCTAGCACTTTAACAGTGCAGGGGGTCTATTACTCATGGCTGGACAGTGTCACACACCCTCTACACTGATTCTGTAACTTATTACATAGCTCTCTCACAGTAGTGGGCCTTCATTCATATGCAAGGCGGGGTGCCGAGGGGCAGGTGCAGACACGACCACATTTTGCTCCGTGTAGGCTTCCCACGATTCATACACAGAGTTGATTAAATCCCCATCAAAGTGTAAAAAGTCAGCCTTTAATGGCAGATGAGAAAATGTATAGAAATGTATTAGAGGATTTAGAGAAAAATGTAAAAGAGTATTATGATATAGTAAAACAAATATACAAATGAAATCAACAAAAAAATTAAGACATTACTGTTTAGGCAGATATATTATATACATGGGAGAAGTAAGGAGGTATCTGCATATCTGGGTAAAATAAAGGAGGATATTAGTATAATGAGGGAAATTAAAAATGTAAAAGGAGAGGTAAAAAGAACACAAGAACAAATTATGAGTACTGCAGTGTAGAATGTGGAAAAACATTGAAGAAATTAATGGATTAGAAAGAGAGTGTTTTCAACATATACTGAATGAATGGTTGAAGAAAAGGGTTTGTTTATGAAAGCATGTTTTCTAGATCCACTGAATGAATGGTTAAAGGAAGGGTTTGTTTATGAAGAGTTATTTAGTAAGATATTAAAATTTATATGGAAGAAAGATAAGAATAATATTAAAAAATCGAGACCCATCACACTAAATAGCACAGATTATAACATTTTATGAGAATAATACAGAGGAGAATAAAAGGAAGGGTAAGGGATAGTATGAAAGAAAGATATATGGTAGAAAAGAAAAGGAATGTAAATGATTGCTATTGGTTGTGAGGGAAATTGTGGATGATTACAAGCAAAAGGGAGAATGAGAAATTTACAGTAGGTGACATCAACAAGGAATTTGATACAGTAGGATATGAATCTTTGTGGGATGTTATGAAAAAGTATGGAATATGTAAAAGAATTAGGAGAGTGCGTATGCCAGCATATCAAAATAATAGCATGACAGTGCTATTGAATGGGTGGCTTTGTAAATGCATGACATGTGGTATATAATCTAGGATGGCCCATGAGTGGAATATAGTTTGTAATTGGTAATGAATGTGATAGTGAGTGAAGTGACTTATAAAATGAAAGATGCTTGATATGTGATGCAAAAGGAGGTAGTGATTTTAGTAGCTTTGACATACCAATGCAACATACTTGTAGTTGCTATGAATGAAATATAGATGAGGGAAGTGTTGGTTTGACTGAATGGATGTTTAAATGAATGAGAATGACCTTGAATAAAGATAAAAGTGAAGGTTTGGAAAAAGTGGTAAAAACTGAGGGTGTGTATTTTTCAATGAATGAAGTGTTTTTGCTAGGAATAACATTTGGGAAAAATATGTAGTTATGATACAGTGGAAGAGTTTGATAAAATAAATAATAGAAGTATGTCTTCTGTAGAGGACTTATAGAATATCACTCATAAAAAAGATCTGGTGAATCTGGTGAATTCAATATTAATAGAAAAAATAGTATATATGTCAAATGTTTATATGATACCAGAAAAATATGAAAATAAAATTGTGAAATTTGCATTGTCTTTCATGTGGGGTCCAAGATTAAACACAGTGAACACGGGTGTGTTTTATACGGGTGAAAGTGATGAGGGATAGGGTTTACTAAATCCATTTGTATATTCTACTTCTTTAATTTTGTATAGAGCATTAAAGTGGGTAAAGGAAGAAATGAGAAATGCAACACATTCTTGGAGATTATGAGAATAAGAAAAATAACATGTAAATGAAAAAATTACAAAAATTGTCAAGCAAAAATGCAAACTTGGAAAATAAAAACTGATATACAGAAAGGCAGAAGGATGCGGTATAATAATCTCATGAAATAATATTATGTGAATCCAAGGAATATTTACCAAAAGATTAAAGCCAGTAAAGTAAGGAAAATTGGTGTACCAAGATAGTATTCTGTCAGGATTCCTATGGAAATTGATAATAAATAAGTTAACAGTAAAGGGGAATATTGCATATAATAAGAAAGTTGAAAGAGTATGTTTATTTTGTGGGGCAGAAGAGACAACAGAACATGTTTTTTTGAAATGTAAAAGAGTGATGAAATTCTGGAAAAAGAGTGAAGAAAAAATATTTGAAAATATTGATGACATTAATATAGATATGAATAAGATTATGTATGGATATTATAAGAACAAGAAAAAGGAATATGTGGTAAGGTTAGATAAGAATTTGTTTTTTGCAAAATGTTTTTTTGGAATAAAAGAATGAATGACATTTTGCTTAATGGGTAATGGATTTTGGCAGATATATTATCAGAATTTAGATTATGATTGTGGAAGGAGGAGTGGGGGTCAATTATGAAAGAACAACAATAAAGATGCAAGAAAAATGATAAATACTAAAACATAGAAATGCGTGTGTGTGTGTGTGTGTGTGTGTGTGTGTGTGTGTGTGTGTGTGTGTGTATATATATATATATATATATATATATATATATATATATACACACACACCTGTAAATATGTACATTTTGTAAATATGTAAGTAATGTTTTTTTTTATATTTGTGTTAAATAAAT
The DNA here is from genome assembly GCF_019279795.1 of Protopterus annectens. Lineage (NCBI taxonomy): Eukaryota > Metazoa > Chordata > Ceratodontiformes > Protopteridae > Protopterus > Protopterus annectens. The sequence goes on along the minus strand of NC_056739.1, from coordinate 516,664,541 downwards.
GATCCCTTACTCTTTTCGGTACGTGCCATGGGATCTTTTATATCCATCTGAGCTACCACCAGCTCATCCAGATAGGGCCTCAGCTTAAGTCTTTTAAGCTTTACTCTGATACTTTAAGTCATCCCACTGTTTTTAGACAACCTAGTTTATATTCAGTAGGGAGCATTATGGAAAATCCTTAAATGTTACCAATATTTGATATGGATATTTATTTTATTTAGCTTATGGAAAATGTTATCTAAAGTACTAACTATATATCCTACTGCATTAATGACATTTCTTGAATACATCATTGCTGATCTGGTTAAATCTGAGCTATTATGTTTTACTAACTGGTTAACTTAATTAACAGTTTTCACTTATAGCGTAGTTCTTGAATTGTTTCCAATATGTATATGTAAATTATTTCATACTATTGCACTTTATTTGAGAAGAGGAAGTCACTGTTAGGGTAGCTCTTGAATTGTTCCCAGTATGTAAATGTAATTTATTGCATACCTTTGCACTTTATTTGAGAAGAGGAAATCACTGTGTATCATGCAATGTTCACATGTTGTTGAGAAGCAAGTCTTAGAAACTATTTGCCTTTGCAACAGTAGTTTCTTTGTAGAAATATTTTTAAACATACATCAATATTTTGCATTATTTTTCTGTTTAAAAAACCGATAATATCTTATCTTGCTGAACTATTTTGTTGTGTTTGCTTTTATTTTTTTAGTGACTTATAGCAACAAATAGAAGGCTTTGAATCCATATGTTACAGAAATAGAAACAGAAACTGTTCATGAAAAAAAATCTCTATTAATCTCCTCACATGTAAGTTTCATAAATTGTAGATATCAGTGACCTCCAGGACAGTTGGTACATGAACTAAATGCAGGCAGTTACTAAGTCATTAACATTACCTTCACTTAACTTCAGGTGGCGCAGCTTGGAAATGTTAATATAGTAACTGTAGGTACTGTTTTTATGGTACCTGCCTGAAGCACATACAAGTCTAGCTGACCAATCACAAAGATATGGGGTCTTGAGTAATATCTCTGAACTGAGTACTCTTTCTCCTGAAGGAGAAGAAATGGTTGGACAACATTAAGAAAGAATGCAACAGGCTCTGCTTTACATATATTTTCTTTGGTGAGGGAAGTCATGCTGCCTAGATTTATGAGGATGACTTTTTTTTCTTTCCTACCACAGGAATGGCATGAGGTTGCTGACAAAATGATTCTACTACTTCATATCCATTGCTTTTTATGGTAAAGAGAATGAGATGTTTCATTGTGTCACTGAAAGTGCTACTGGATGCCCCTTGGGAAAGATTGGACTGTACTCATAAAAAGAAAAAAATACAGAAATAATACATTTGTAAATATGCCCCAGAGTGGCTTGGAATTTTAGCTGAAAATGAGCAACTTGTTCTTTCAGTAACTTCATTCCAGGGTTAGGCCTTGTGCTTCATACATTGGGTGTTACTGCAGTCAGACATTACCTGCAGTGCATATACATTGATCTTCACTTGACCAAATTGCATTCTGACTCTATGTAACCTCAACACATGCTTACTGTAGTGAAGAACCTTCAGGGTAAAACCAGTAATAAAACTGAATTTAACTTTTGGCATGGTACTGTGCAGTCTTTCTATATAGATGATATCTTTATACAATGAAGCAGCATTGCTAACTCTCTTTTAATTAACTCAGATTAGTTAGCTTCTTTCTTTTCTCCAGATAATCCAACAGTTCTTCTGCTGCTGTGAAGACACTGATTCTCTAGGTCATCTATTTTGTTTTGTCCTCTATTAGTCTTCGTTCATGGACCATAGATGTCTCCAGCTGTGCACCCTAAGCTTCTAATGAAAGTCTGCTTCTAGATTACAGCCCCAAAGGCTGGCCAGTTGTAACTTTTGTTTGACTGTTATGTTTTAGTATTTCAGTTGTCCTGTTGTGGAGCTTTCATCATCAAAAAAAGACTTCAAACATTCTTTCTGGATGGTGTCTGGAGGGGTGGCAACACCAGTACTGATCACCACAATATAGGCTTGTGCTCATTAGATAAAATATATTTTCCTCAGCATATAAAATCTTTCCCCTGATTGCAGGGCCATCAGTATGATTTTCCTGTTTTCCTTTCTCAATATTAATACTAATTTTTTTATTTACACTGCACTGTTATTAAACATAAAAAAATCTGATTCTGTGTTGAGCTGAGTGAACCATAGCTGCTATAAGTGCATCTCATTTTATTCGCACAGTACTTTTAGTAAAAGACAACATCATGGTTAGGGGTTACATGAAGGTCTCCCAGGTTGGGCATTTTCATATGCATCATAAAAACATATGAAGAATGTGTTACATGTATTACACAGGCATATGTAGAATGTTTTGCATTGATTACATGAACATATGCAGGATGTGTTAACATATCCAGACTGTGTTATATGCCTACACAAGCATATGCAGAATGTGTTACATGCAGTACAGAAACATATGCAGAATGTGTTGTGTGCATTACAGAAACATATGCAGAATGTGTTGCATGCATTACATGGACATATCCAGAATGTTTTACATGCATTACATGAATATATGCAGAATGTGCTCCATGCATTACAGAAACATATGCAGAATGTGTTACTTGCATTACAGAAACATATGCAGAATATCTTATTTGTATTACACAAACATATGCAGAATGTGTTACATGCATTACACGCATATGCAGGATATGTTACATGCATTACACCAGCATATGAAATATGTGTTACACGCATTACAGAAACATATCCAGAATGTGTTACATGCATTACAGAAACATATGCATAATGAGTTACGTATGTTACATAAACATATGCAAGTTATATTGCATGCATTGCACAAACATATCCAGAATGTGTTATGTTTAGTGCACAAACATATCCAGATCGTGTTACATGTAGTACACAAACATATGCAGGGTGTGTTACATGCTTTATAGAAACATGCAGAATGTGTTGCATGCATTACACTGACATATCCAGAATATATTACATGCATTACATAAACATATAAAAAATGTCTTACATGTGTTACACAAACATATGCAGGATGTGTTGCATGCATTATAAAAACATATGCAGAATGTGTTACATGCATTACATGGGCATGTGCAGAATGAGTTACATGCATTATAGGAACATGCAGAATGTGTTATGTGCATTACAGAAACGTGTGCAGAATGTGTTACATGCAGCATCTGTGACTTTTGGATTCCTTGTGCTATGTGAGGAGGTAGGCTTAGCTTGCTGAGTGTGTTTTGTGTCTGTGTTGTGTTTTGGAAGTCTTTAAGGTTTAGGCAAGTCAGTCTTTAGACCCTCAGCATACAATGGATTATATGTGTTCTGATGGCCTTGGAGAAGTGTGGTGTGTGGTGTATTGCTGCAAATTATGTTCTACAAGGACCAACTCAAAGCCCTGTCACTACATATTCTAGAGACTGCTAAGAGGTAACTGTCTGGCATACAAAGCATCCTCCAACCCATTACTGATGGACCTACTGCACATCAGGAAATAAAATTATATCTGAAATACTCAGTCTGGGGATCTAACCCTCTTTTGCAGCATCAACAGAACTGTTTGGAGGGATAGGTATATCTCACAGAGAATACTGCTGCTCTGGAACAGTCTTGAACGGACTCCTAATCCTCATAGAACAAAGTTCATCCATGTCCATATTAAAGCACAAATTAGATCTATGGATGGGAAACAGAAGAATTTCTCCAGGACTGCCCCCTTTACTACTAACAGACAGAGGGAGCTCCTAAATGCTTTAAGCTATGCAGAGCCAGATCCAGCCTAGCAGAGCAAGCCACAAAATTTCCAAAGGAGTAGTAGATTAGAGGTACTAGTATCAGCAACATTCTGAATGCAAGGAACTTGCATGGTTGTTTTGATTTCTGAATGGATTAGAGCAGCAAGGTGTGTGTGTGTGTGTGTGTGTGTGTGTGTGTGTGTGTGTGTGTGTGTGTGTGTGTGTGTGTGTGTGTGTGTGTGCGCGTGTGTGGTGTGTGTGTGTGTGTGTGTGTGTGTGTGTGTGTGTGTGTGTGTGTGTGTGTGTGTGTGTGTGTGTGTGCGGATGTATAATGCCCTTGTTAGAGAGGGCAGTTTATTTAACTCATTCACACCAATGTAGTTCAGGAAGTTTGCAGTGTTACTTCCAATGGGCAGAACCTAAACCTTTTGACAGAATCAAATTATGTTCTCACATTATAGACAAATGTTCATATCTCTGGAACCACGGGGTTATGAAAGAAGTATAAATGGAAAACCCTTCAGCGCAAACTATTTTATAGTGTTACTATTCTTAAGGTTCTAGGTCTTAAATTGAATTTTATAAGCCACAGTAAACACAGTAACTATTGACTTTGTAATGTTTTGTAAACAACTTACAATATCTCAGCAACCACTCAGGTTACACACACACTGTCAGCAGCATTTTATTCATCTAGCTTAGAGCTTTCATATGGGTCTAAAGAGTTACGTTTGTTACTTGTTTTTTGAGATATTTAGAAAATATGAAAATTGTATCTATGTAAATTAATATCATAAAAAAATAACAGGTAATATATCTTTACCTGCACTGGACAGAGGTCAAATATTAATGCAGTTGAGTTTGCCATCATGTAAGCTTTAAGATGAAAGCTTTTAAAACCTTGTACATAACATGGTTTTGGAATTATTGATGCAAATACAAATACGCAATATTTTATGCCTAGAGGCATCAGTAGGAGTTAACTGCAGATGCACCTGAAGGCATCACACAGATGTAATGAGTTAACCGATTTTTGCAGGCTCAAACAGTTTAATTAATTGATTTATGCAGGCTCAAACCTTGCAGTTTGGCTACAGGAGATAAGAACCTAAGTCCTACACCATCTACCAGCATACTCGTCAACTGTCCCTGAATTTGGCTTAGATTTTAGCTTTGTCCATATTAATCCCTCCTAAAACCTATTTTTGAATAAAAATGGTGAATTAAACTTAATAAATAATGCCAATAATTAGGGTTGTATACTTTGTACTTCAGAAAATGTATATTACTTCACATTTTCTTATTCTGTTATTGTCTCAAGTTAATAGTACTAATATTTTTAAAGTGTCCACCTGGCTATTCCCTGATTGTGTTGAGATCTGCCCCTGATTCTATTGGGATTTGTCCCTGGTTCTTTGAGAGCTTTGACCCTTTTGAACATCTCTGAAGATTACAGTTAGTCATTAGAGTTGGTTGAATGTTCTGGAATGGGTACTTTCTTCATTTATTGATTCATACATTTTGTTTCACTGCTTTATGGAAAACATGTTCAAAACTACAAAATTGAAATGCTCTCTAACAAAGTAATTAACAAGAAATTAATTAAATCAAGAAGGTGATTCAAAGAACACATTCATTTATACATGGTCCTAAAAATGTATAGAGGAGTCTATGAATTGAAAACATCCCAGGGACCAAAGTACACTTAATCTACCACTGGCCATGTGAATTTTCAATAAATGTAAGCTTCAGTGCATTATCAGTTAATGTGAACTTCAGGGAAGAGAAGTTTACTGTTGCTCATGCTAAGTCTGTTTTCAATGTGCAACTGTTTTGTTAGCAAATAGCCATCAACGTTTGTGCTATATAATTTGAAAGCAGTGTTTGTAGTCCAACATATAGTATAGTTGCCTATGGTGCAGAAGGTTGTGGGTTCTACTCCCACACCATATAAATGAATTGCTGGCACTGTAGTGAAGTATAGGGGGTTGCTGCACTCTTTAAGTGTGCCATCCCTCTGATGAGACATTAAACCAATATCTTCACTGAAGGTAGGTGCTATAAAATGTTTTACAGCCACTTGAGCTAACAAAAAAAGTAAGGGTCCTTTATTAAACACCATATCATATTTACAATATTTACACATTATACGTTATTTCCAATTATTTACATATTTTACACTTGCAATCTACCATTTACTTAAAAGTTTCAATACATTCCCTTCTTTTTTTACATTCCTTATCTTCCTCTACTCTTTCTTCCTCAACCAAAATTGTATCTTTTTCAATATTTCTGACAGTGTCCATCTTCTATTAAAATTTATCTCATTTAATTTTTCATCCCAATTAGTTCATATTATATAAAACATCTTTGTATCTATTTTTCTAGCATTTTTTCCTCCCTTGTTACCATAATAACCATATTCTATCATATCCATGTTTATATCCTTTATTCCTTTAATACTTTCCACTAGCTTATTTTCACATTATTTTTCCATATTTCCTTCCCCCTTTTACATCTTAAAAAAACATGTTCTGTCATTTCAATTTCACATCAAAAATTACATAATCTTTCTTTTATCTTTTATATGGCATATTAGCTTTTACTGGCAATTTCTTTATTGTTAATCTCCATAAAAAGTATCTGCATTCAAAATAGTTTTTACACCACTCTATTCTCACCTTTATGGCTTTTGTTTTTCCTCCTCTAATTGTTTTCATGGATGTACACTATAATTCTTATTCATTATATTTGAACACCATTCTTTCCCGTTCTTTTCAATTTTACTTAAGCCTATTTTCCATTAGAAAATTTTATCTTGATATTCTTTTATTTTCTCAGTCAAATATAATTTCCCTCTTTTCAATTTGCTCACAATATTTCCTTATATTTTTCTTTCATTATTACACTTGTCAAAGTTTTATTACCTTCTTTTAACCATGTCAACACTTTATATAAATTGAATGATGCTGTATATACAACACAGTTGATCAAACCCAATTTTCTTGTTCCATAACATATAACACCCCTGTTTTCACTGGGTTTAATCTGGTGACCCATATAACTCAGGGGTCTACTTCACTATGTCGAAAGCCGACAATATCAAAGCTGATATTGTCGGCAGCACAACAACGAAAGTGCAGAGCATTGTGCAGGTAAAAGGAAATCTCCATGGGGGAAATTTCCATTTACCTCAATGTAATGCGGTCTTGGAGTTGGAATATTTAAGTAAGGGGGTGGGGGGGTGCAGGGGGCTTGCCCCCGTCTACATTAGTTAGTTTTTATTTTTGTTTGTTTTTGTTTTAACGTTATCCGATGTTTTACTACATCGATCACTAGAGACCGACCTTTAGTGATTTGATGCAGTAAAATTTTGATAGTGTGATAAAGACACTAATCGGAACACAACTGTCATTAATTCTTTTACATATTTTGCAGGCACCATAAATGCACCCACTAAATATACAATTTTTCCTAATATAATAAAACTGATTAAATATATTTTCTTCATATATGTCAAGTTATTTGTCCTCCAAAGCAAACATACACTCCATATTTTTGTATTATATCAGTCAAACTCAAAGTAACCTTTATTGTCATTCAGAAATCACACAAGTGCAAGAATGAAATTCTGTGTCTTCGGACTCAATGTGCAGACAGCATATAGACTATTTGCTCAGACATTTACATATATAACACTTAGCTATTACATCACCGGCATGCAGGTAGACAGACTAATATTGCACATAATTAGAAACACATTTTAACACTTTTCAAACTGAACACTTACTTGCATGAGACTTCAGTATTGCACAGGTACTTGGTTAAGACATTGCATTGATCCTTGCACAGAAAGAGACATTTGAGTATTGCACTGTGAACATTAGAATATTGCACTATGGTTAATTTACGAATTCAGAAACATGTATTGCACTGAAAAAAAAAGATATTTTACTGCATTGCTACTGCCCTAGATGGCCTATAAATTACAGTCATGATGAATATTGCACTATTTGCATTATTATTATTATTGCATTGCATTATTTTGTCCCATTGTTGTATTCTATGTAGGTCAATATGCAATTTTTACTTAATAAAGCTATTTCTTCTCTATTAAAATGAATACCTCCTATTTTATTTATTGTTCCTAAGCTTTTGCTTTTATCCTTATTCATACTCATGCTAATAGCCTTTAAATCTTGATTAAGTTTCTTAATAACTACCTTCATCCATTCTTTATTTTATGTTCTTAAAAATACATCTGACTAAGAGAACATCAATAGTACTTGAATCCCTTCTCTAGTTCTGTATTCTGCTATTCAAAATGCTCTATTTGTCTTACTAACAACTGCTTTTATAATCAATGCAAATACAATACTGCTACTGGATATCCTTGTCTGATCCCACTTCTAATGCCTATTTCCTGGACTCAATCAACCATTTACCACTATTTTCACTTTATTATTTTCATACACAAACAAATATTTTAATTATTTTTTCAATTATAATCTTTCAGTATAGTCCATAAATTTTTGTGTTGTTACTTATCAAGTGCTTTACTGAAATCACCTGCCATAATTTTAACTTCAAACTTCCCATTTATTACAGCATCTACCATTTCCCTCATTATCAGATGTTCTTGACTTCCTTTCCCCCTTTCATAGGATCATAGGAAGTTACTAGGCTATTGGTCCTGTGGCCCCTATAAGCCTAGCCAAGAGATTAGCCCATGTATAGACACATCAGCACCCAATGCCCTTGTCCAGCAGAGACACAGGTGGAATCCCAGGGATGTATTTTCTATTTCCTATTCAGTTATCCAGATTGCACTTAAAAAGGGGTAAAGAGGTACTCTGTTTGATGTGAAGAGGGAGTCTATTACACAGATGGGGTAATCTCTGGGACACAAATCTGTCCTGCCAACAAATCCTATTGATGTCACAGACCAGGTTGAGGCCTTGTGTGCAGGTTACTTGAGTGGAGCTTGACTTGTGCATATGCAGAAGTCCCATCAAGGTGGGGTCCGAGATTTCCTTGTATGCCAGACAGAGGTCACCTCTGAGGAGTCTGTATGAAACAGAGTAGAGGGATAAGGCTTTTAGCCTATATGTGTATGGCATATTTTTGAGGTCCTGGATTCTCCTGCTGAGGAACCGCTGTGGTGTCTCCAGCTGCTGCATGTGCTTTGCGAGGTACATGCTGAATGGGGCACTGTACTCAATAATGGGCCTTATAAGGGAAGAATACATGGATGTTATGACTTCCTTGTCCCTAGATGAGATACCCTTACTTATGAGGTGGGCCATGTAAAAAGCTTTCCGTACAATGGAAGCAACATGGTGATCAAAAGTCAGGTTGTTATCAGTCTGGGTAAACCAAATCCCTCATGACTGACTGCGTGCTTAGGACATTGTTATTAATGTGATTATTTGTGGGGATGTCTCTCTCTCCCCAAAGGGATTGATGATGCATTTTTTTGTATTCAGCTTGAGGCCATGTTTCTGGCACCAGTCATTTGTTTGGGTGAGACCCTTTTGGAGGATGTCCTCATCTCTTGGGGAATTGATGACAGCGCCCATCTTGCAGTCATCTGCAGACTTGGTCAACCATAGTCCACTCATTTTGGCCTGCACCTCAGAATAGTATATCCCAAATAACAGAGGCCCCAAGACCAAACCCTGGGGTACACCACTCGATATGGGTCAACTGCTTGAGGTGGCTTCCCCTACTTTGACCAGGTGGGTTCTGTCAGTAAGCCAGTTAGCTATCCATCTGGTAACATATGGATTGATGCCTAGTTGAGAGAGTTTATCTATTATGCCCAAATGGCGAATAGTGTTGAAGGCTGTGGCCAGGTCAAGGTAGGCGGTGTGTACTGCCTTCCCCTCGTCCATGGCTTTGGTGACTGTCTCAAAAAAAAATCAACCAAATTTTACAGACATGACCTCCCCTTGATGGAGCCAAACATTGTGGGATCAAGTGTTTGGACGTTGCCAATATCCTTGTTAATGAGGTCCATGATAATCTGTTCCATGGTCTTGCAGATCAGGCTAGTTAGGCTGATGGGTTTATAATTTTCCAGATTTGCGGACACTTCACCTTTGTGGTAAAGGGATGATAGTGGCTGGCCTCCACTCAGCTGGGACAAAGCCGGTACTCAGGTTTTGGTTGAATAGGGTGCCTAATGGTGCTGTAAGTTCCTGCCTGAGTTCATGTAGGATGCAGCCTGGGATGTTATTGGGTCCCATGGAGGCTGCATTTTTTTGCCTTTGAGACAGCAGTGATGACCTGATCCTTAGATATAATGGGAAGGGGTAGGTACTGAGAATGTCCTGATTTACTTGATGGGGGGAACAGAGGGCTGAAATTTTTGCTGAATCTGTCAGACAACGTGTTTGCTATATCTACACCATTTGTATATGTGATGTCCTTGAAAACCAATTCTGAACAGATCTGGGTGCTACCTTTGAGATTACAGACGTATGTGAAGAAGGCCTTATGATTGTCTCTAGTAGATGTGGTCAATTTGGACTTGAATTTTGCTTTGGAGAATTTCACTGGTGCTCTTATTTGCTTGTTTAGGCTAAGCAGAGATTGCCTCAAATTGAGCAACTGCTCCTTCTTGGTCCTGGACAGCAATTTTTTTCTTTTGTTATAGAGTTTATTTATTGCAGATGTCCACTAGACAGGTTTACTCTTCCTTGCGGAGGATGATTTAGTCCTGTCAGGTACTCCTGATTCTGTGCATCTATATAAATGTTTGTATAGTAATTTGGTATAGTTTTGGATACTGGTGCCAGTTCCTAGAGAGGGGGAGGGGGCTGTAAAGCTGTTTATACCATCCCTCAGGAGGCTGTAATCAGCTTTGGAGAAGTTTTTTTGTTTGACCCTAACTAGTGGGGGGTCGGAGGAGATGGTGACTTTGAACGTGACCACTTTATGGTCAGATTTTAGATGGGAGGATGATATTGCAGGGATGCTGCAGTGGTTACTCATGTTGGTTAATACCATGTCCAAGATATTATCACCTCTTGTGGGGGTATCAGCTAGCTGTTCCAAAGCATTTGCATTGACAAAATTGAGGAATTTCTGGGCATTTGTGTTCTGGCATTAGTAGTTCTTCCAGTCTATGTTTGGGTAGTTGAAGTCACTCAGGATCAGGATAAAGGGTTGAATCTTGATATATTTGAAGAGGTCTAGATAGGCAGTTTGGGCATTTTGAGTCAGATTTGGGGGCCGGTAGCCAGCTATGATTTGTATAGGAGTCTTGTCAATGGTTAACTGCACCTGGAGTGTCTCCTGTGTGTCATACTGTTTGACCAGCCTGGAGGTCTGTATGTCTTTAATATATATTGAAACTCCACCACCTTTGGCTTTACTACCCACAGTTTGGGGTCTGAATGTATGATAGGACAAGTAACCAGGTATGGCTGGGTGGTTTCCACAGCTTTGAACCAGGTTTCTGTGACTACACAGATGTCAGCATTTTCCAGGGTTAAGAATGCTTGCAATGGGTGTGGTTTCATGTTTAGACTCCTGGAGTTTATCAGCATGACTTTTAATTTGAGGTTTATTGACATTTTTATGTTGGTACTTTTAACCTCATCACTTTTTCTAAAAAAGGCACTATGGGGGGTGGCAAGTGCCTTTGCTAGAAGCCTGAAGCAGAAGTGAGACAGACAGGCCATCTCTGGCAAAGCATCATGGTCTTTTTTTCAAATATTGTTTTATCCAGTATTTTACTTACTTTATTTTCTAATCTCTGCTCTCTTATTTTCATAAATATCTTATAGTCTGCATTATTTAACACTAGTGGTCTCCAAATCTTTATGTCTTCCTTTTCCATTTAAATTTCATAGCTTCTACACATTTCTTTTTCCTCCCATGCCTTTCTATAATTATTAATTTAATACTTCCATAAAATACTTCTTCTTCCAATTTAACATATCTTTATACATATAATAATCAATGTCATCCAACTTGGTGGCTGAGTCCATATTCACTGTCTTTAACACATTCTTCATTTCTTGCACAGTTATTTTTTTCTAACCCTTCAATATCTCCTTTAGTTAATTTTTTTTTAACTTTCCACTTTTGTTTTCCTCCTATCTCTTACTTTTTAAATGTCCTTTTTTATGTAGTCATTTATTGTCACATCTATTATCTCTTTTGTTTTAAAATGTTCTCCTTTCTCATTTCTTATTTCTCTTATTATTCTTCAGTTTTCTTTTACTATTTTATTTAAATAGGGTTCAACCTCTTCTTTTCCCCTTGTAAAAATATCTTTGTTTAAACAATATCTTTAAAATTTACTCATGGTTCATTTCATATATTTTCTTCTCTGTTTCAAAAAATATCTTATAGTCTGTTTGTTTCTAATTACTTCTTTAAGCACTTCATATCTTCCTTTCTTATATTTTCATTTCTTTTCTTTTTAAACTTTGCCACGCCAAGAAACATGTTTATATTTTTCTTTGAAACTTATCCACCAGCATGTCCAGTTTCTATAAAACACTCTCATACCTACATTATCTTTTCAAAATTGTATCATCTTTTCGTTACATTTCTCCTCCCTTTCTTAAATCTTTATCCAAATTGCCAAATGATCTGAAAATCCTATAACTTTTATCCATTCTTGTATAATTTTCAGACTTTGTGAAATGTTAAAATAATCTATCCCTATTCTTAAACTATCCCTTTTATAGGTCCACTGTTTATTATCCCATATGTATAATTTTCCAATTTTCAGTATCTCTGCTTTTATCTTAACATCAGCACCCTCTTTTCTTCTTCTTTTTCTTAAATCACAATTAATATCCCCAGTATATAATCTACAAGTTCCCACTTATGTAATCTAAAATTCTTTTGAACATATCTTCTTTCTTTTTATGTATCATATGCATAAACTGCAGTAATTCTGTAAACTTGTTTTTCCATCTCACATCCACCACTGTTATTCTACCTAATATTATTAAAGTGTAATCCAAGATTCCTATTGACGTTTGACATAATATTCCTATACCCGAGCATGTTTGTTTTCCCATGTTACAAATAATCTCACATTCCCATAATTTTTCTTCTTGTAATCTTTCCTATTCTGTTAAAATTCTTATATCTTGCAGTATAATAATATCCATATCAAGTGTTATGCACCATTTCAATACATCTAAGCCTTCTTTTGATATTCTTTATAGTATTCACATTTATGACTAATTTTCAGCTTTTTTCTTTTACTGTTTGCTATTATTTTCTCTCTCATACCTACACTCTTGACGTTCTGTTTGTTGTAATAATACATCGAAGTTGCAACTTACTCTCTCCTTCAAGCAACCTCTCCTGAAACAAAAATTCTGAATCTTACAAGGCTCAACAGTCTTCACATCATAAACCTACTTCACATTTCCTTTTTGTTTCAATGTGAGTGTCTGCTTTACTCCTTCATATATCTCTTCTTCTATCACATCTTTTCGTGAAAGTTTGACTTCCTTCACCTTCTTGTATTCTATCCATAATATCCCCCATGACACAGCTGTTTCACTCTCTGATTCAGCTTTGATTTATTTAGTCATTCAAGTAACCATCCCAAAACCCTCTGAATTGGAGGGTTGTAATAATACATCGCAGTTGCGACTTGTGCCCTCCTTTAACCTCTCCTGAAACAAAAATTCTGAATCTTGCAAGGCTCGACAGCCTTCACATCATAAACCTCCTTCACATTATCTTTCTCTTTCAATGTGAGCATCTGCTTTACTCCTTCATATATCTCTTCTTCTTCTATCACATCTTTTTATGAAGGTTCAACTTCCTTCACCTTCAACCCAACCTCGGCATTCTCTCACTCAACTTCTTTTTTGAGCACCTCCTCCAGACTACAAATGTTTGCCATATTCCTTCCTGCTCCTCCAAGCTGTCTCAGGACCTCGACTAGAAGCAGGAAGTCCTACAGTAAACAGGATTCCCACTCGCCAACAAGTAGGGGAAGTTCTAAGATGTCCTTGGCAAATTATCCCTAGTAGTATAAATACCGCCAAGGGTTTTCACTGTAAAGAAGCTACTAGCCTAGTGGGACTAATCTGATCAACAAAGGATAAATAAAGTTATAAATTAAACAGACATCTCTGTCTTCCTTTGAAAAGTAAAGAAAATATTATGCACACTGACAATTTTGAACAGTGTTTGTGGTAACAGAGAGGGGAATGAGACAAGTAATGGGACACCAGAATGACTGGGGGCCCTGGTCCATTACCCTGCCTATGCCCCATTTGACCATGATCCAGCTCTGATCCCATGCATGGGTCCCCTCCAATTATTTATGGTATGATCCCAGTTATTTTTATTAATGGTAATATATAAATATCCATCATGGGATGGGTAAGGCAAATCACTAACAAAATAGGATAGTTTAAAAAGAGAACTGGCTAGGCTTAAAGTGGCCTGCAATTGCAGCTAGCCTAGTAATTACCAATGAACATATATAAAACTGATATGGTTAAATATGTATCTTAAATTTTCTGCATAATTCTTTTGTTATAGTGGCTCTCCTAAAATAAAGGTCACTCCTTTCAAATTGAAAAAAAAATACATTCAGAAGTCTGCATATAGACATTAGAATAAAATTACAATTGTATGTGGGTATGAGTTTTTTGTACCGTTGAAGTACCTCTTGGTACTTAATATAATTATATATAATTATAATTATATTTGAGGATGATATTACTTGAAGAAAAGGCAATCTTTTTTGTTGCAAAAGAGAAATACAATTTTGTTTTTCTGGTTTTTGAATTAATTCAGAGAAAATCACTCTCAAAATCTTTAAAGAATCTCTGCAAGCCCTTTCACTGATGGTGGAACACTGTGCTGCAAGATATTTCACAATATATTTCTCCAATGTATTAGTCTCAGGTATGTGCTGTGGCAAAAGACATTATTTCCTTTTACACATCATAAAACAATCACTGAAATTCATTAGTTGAAGTCCATTTAATGGAATAAAATCTATCAAAAATGGAATAAATAAACACAGTGAAAATAATTCAAATGAATATTTTTTTGCAGGTGGCAGCCTATGAGCACATACACACACACACACACACACACACACACACACACACACACACACACACACGCACACAACTACATATACAAAGGTTGTGAGGCCTAATTCAGAAAAGCCTAAGCTGCATCTCAAGAAGCTATAAACTTATTTAAAAAGCAGCAGAAGTCCGAAACATAACATATTAACACATTACAGGCCCCTCTCACTGACTTCTGTAAAGGTGTCACATTAGAGCAGAGGCTTTCACATGACATCACATGACACTTACCTGAGTCTGAATACCAGAGAATGATTGGAGTACCTACTTTTGGCTGTCCAACTTTGTAAATGTGTAGACTGCATTATGATTGGTTGACTTTTGTGGAGGTAAAGACTTACAGACTATAAATACCAAGAAAGATTTGCAGTTCTTGGAAACCAGTTTGTCCTGTCAGAACTCTGTCTTTCTATGGTCTCTTTTATTCCACCCACATTGGATTGATTGCATTGAATGCATTGATCCTATGCTGACTTCTTTGCTAACTTATATTGGCGATGACAGTGATAAAATTATATTACAGCTGAACTTCAGTAGGTTGACTGTAATATAATTCAGGAGTTTTCCCCTTTCTCCACAGTTGTGTGGCTCTGGAGTTAGTATATTTAATCTCCATAGGGGTGTGTGGGTAGAGCCCCATGTCAGAAAGTGTTTGGGGTGAGGGCAAAACCCCAATTAAAAGCACTCCAATCCTTCTCTGGTACTCAAACTCAGGTAGCTGTCATGTGAATGCCTTTGCTCTAATGTAATTTGCAAACACTCATTTCAGATGTTTCTGAGTTTAGATGATACTAATTGCCAACTAACTTTTTCAATGTGTTTTCTTCTAATCAAAGTGAAAAAGGTCAAAGAATCTGAAACGCAAAGGCTTGTTAGTGCTGTTAAGAAGAGTGAACTGTTACAGTAGTCAAGAAACACTTTAAAAGCACTAAGAGGAGAGTGAATTAAACAAAATCTACAGAAGAGGAAATAAAATGCTATCTATGGCCTAAATAGGATAAAGGAGTACTGACTTAGAGAAGACAATGTAAGTAGAGCTGAAGTCATGAGTTACAGGAGGTTATGGATGGCAGGAGTATGTGGATGGAATAACATAGAGCAGATCAAGAGGAATGATTTTAGATGAAGAAAGGTATGAGTATGTGTTAGCAACAGACTAGGGATGTTCAAGGGGTGACTAAGGTGTATTTAGGAGAGATTTTGAATTAAAGAAAACTATTACAGCATTATATTAAGTATCATAGTATGGCTGGGGTTTTACAAAGAAGAAATCTGTAGATGACCCTGAAGTGAAGAACTCAGAAAAGAGGGGGAACAAGAAGAGGATGGCATTGAAAATATCAAACAACAAATCAAAACAGGGGTAACAATGGGTACACAGGAGTTCAGTGGAGTTCTAGAACCAGAAAAAAAATTAATAAATGTAACGCATTATAGGAAATGGAAGGTGCTTGGTGTTATTAATAAACAGAACGATGACTGAATTTAGGGACAGTATAACAGGTACTACTAATGCCGCGGTGGTGCAGCAGTAGCATTGTTGCCTCACAGCAAGAGGTTCTCCCGTTCGATTCTTGGCTGGAGTGGGGGGAGTGCCTTCTGTGTGGAGTCTGCATGTCCTCCCCGCGATTGGGTGGCATTCGAAAGACATGCGTAAATGGGCGTGCCTTCGTTGAAGGTTGGATGTCGAGCTGGCACCTCGGCATTCATGAAAATCTACTGCCAATCATTAGCGGACCGGAATTCCACTGTGGCGACCCCTAACCGGGAAAAGCCGAAAGAAAACAACAACATAACAGGTACTACTAAAAGCAGCATGCAAGCAGAGATACCTGTCAGGGGATCAGCACACAAGGAAACACCAAATATAACACAGTCTGTTGTTCAGAGGCATTTTTGAGATGATTTGACGTGTCTTCCATGACTTGGGCAAGAGAGGGGAGAAATTCTTAAATTTAATGAGTGGCAAAGGAAGTAAAGCAAAGTGAAACATTCCAGATTTTTTTGAAGAGCTGGGGACTATGTCAGAATCAGGAATTGCACAGTGATTGTGCATTTCAGTAGTGATAGAAAATCTACTGAAAGCAGAACTATGGAAGTATTATTTAAAAACAAGAAACTGCCTCTTTAGTAAAATAATTGTGTTTGTGTGATGGTGATTTTGTACAGGTAAAAAAAGAAATTGGAAATAAAAGAAAGAGCAGTCTGTGTACTAGTTTAATATTTCTACTCCTTGCCTGTGCTGTCTGTATAGGTTCATAGAAAAATGCCAGGTTATCAGTCTGTAGACCATTACAAGCTTAGCCAATAACCAGAGGTCTGAATCAATCCCTGCACTTTTTATGAGTGAGGTAAAACATTGACCATTAAGTCACATATGCTTTCAACTGCATATTTAAACTATGAAAGAGACCAGAGCTGTGTTTTTTGTGAGTCGCATACAAATTATTTTTTTCCTACCCTGCCACCCAGATGTTTTTGTGTTTTTAAACTCAACTATCAGGTTGCCCACTCCTTATGTTAATTTGACCCCATATTTCCTTCTCTCTCCTCTTTCATTGGTAATGGCATTAGGCACAAAATTATCATTTTTAAAGTCAGTTCTCTTCACCTATTTAAATTTATTGACCATCCCACTGTATTCCATAGACCCAGAATACTAAGTGCCCACTCCCTTCCAATCTATCCTGCTCTTTTAAAATTAGTGGATCTTCCCTTAGATTCCTAAAGCTTGAGGTACCCCCTCTTTTATATTTACCTGTTTAGAGCACACTGCAGCTCTTAGCATATTAGCCCATTCTTTTTCATTTTACCTTTAAAATATGTAATATCTAATCCAAGACCACCAATTTTTGAAGAGCCCACATTCTGTCTCTCAGTGGTCATCTTGGGATTAGGTCTTTTGTTCTGCTCTTGGTGAGAGAAGGAGCATAGGGCCATTATTTCCTGGAGACTGCTGATCACCAGAAAGCCTGATAACTCTTTCATAGGTGCCAGCTTGGAATTTATGTTTATATTTTGATCCAGGAAAGACAAGGAGCAGAGGGTGTTGATTCCTGACTGTGTCTGACTGGGCAGTGACTGTCTGTGTGGGACCTTCCTGATTGATCTGGGTGCTATTAAAGGCATCTTCCAGGAAAAGGCTACAGCAAGCCATGAGGTTGTATCACCTGGGACAAGACTGTTGATTACCTAAGAGCCCGTGGCCTGTTTGTCATCTTGGGATTGGTGTTACTGTTTTACTTCTGGTGAGAGAAGAAGTAAAAGGGCATTGTATCCCAGCAACATACTAAGCAATCAAGTGAATCCCCTCTTTTTATCATTCTTGACAAAGCTATTTTTTTCTTTTCAGTAAGTACTGCTTGATTAACTGCAGTCTAACCAAACTTCACAATATCTGTCTAAATACTTCATCCATAAATCATCAGGGTCTACTTTAGTAGTTTCCTGAAAACTATTTGGTAGTACTCCGCATCGACTCAGGCACCTTGAGATGACATTTTTCCTGCAAAAACACCCCTGAAATTTCAGTAATATCTAGTTGCACACAAGGCAACTAGCTGGCAGTGACAACCACTGGCTGCAGAGTTGGAAACCAGATACTCCTGACATTACTTTATATTTTCTCCACAAAAGTCTCATCAATAAAAAAGGGGCCACTGCCATGTATATGAACTTTCCCACTTCCTCCATTACCAGATTGGAGAATATGGGCATCCTGAGGCAACGTAGAAACTGAAACTGACAACCAACTAATTCTCAAACAAACTGATAAGGTGTGTGAGAGATGTATTTACACAATGTTACTGGAGGCAAAGGCGAAGCTTTCACATAAAAGTACTCCTAATGTCAATCAGGTTGTCAGTAGTGCACACACTGCACCAATCACACACAATACAAAGCAGATACATAGACCCACACATGCTGAGGCACTTAAATGTAACCGTCCTAAATCTCAAAGTTGTCCTATATGAAGTATGCATAAAAATACCCACATGAGTTCTGAATGCACTCTTTCAAAACCCACATCAACACATACAGCCACATCTCACTGGACCTCTACTTCTAAGCCCATAAGGCAAGCCACCACAAACTCCAACATTCTGGTCATTGGAAACTCCATTGTGCAATACACTGATGTCCCTCTCACCAGACTGTAAAAGAAGAAAGTCACGGTCAGTTGCTTATCAGGAGTCAGGGTCTGCCACATTATGCACACAAGTACCAGTATGACACAGTTATAGTCCATGTGGGTATAAATTACCTGAGATGTACTTTCCTAGTCTATATGAAAGGAAACATCATGGAGCTCTCATAATATGTGTCCCAGGCTGGTATGAGCCTAGCATTGAGCAGTATTTTACCTTCTCCAAGGATGATGTCACAATACAAATAGAAAACGACTGGCTTTAATAATTGGCTTAGTTTCTGGTGTCTTCTAAGGGGTGCCATATTTGTCAGCATGAAAGGAGATGGTCAACAAAATGTTTCTCTTGCCGCTAGGCTTTCAAATATTCCCTAAATCATTGTACTCCATGTGATGATAGGAGGTACTGCCAGCCATGTCAAGAGGAGGTAGGGCAGTGGATAAATGACTTGTGCCAGCACAGCTAGCTGGAATTTTGTAAATAAGTATATGTCATTAGTATATCAAACTGATCTGTATAGATGCTCATGCTAAAATGTATTTGTAAGCTTTGCTGTGTTAATTGTGTTGAATGCATCAACAGTGCATCCTGCTGTAGTGAAGAGAAATGTACATATATTATGGTATCTGAATTAAATGTATATGTATTAATAGAGGACACTGGCATAGCAAAGTATAACTAGCTGGCTTATTTTAAGAAAAATAAGGAAAATATAAATGAGCTGTTAAATCATTAAAAGGCACCATATAGTGCTGAGTAGGACTGGAGATGCTGGGTCTGGGACAGAACCTTTGTTCATTAGCTCATTGAAAAGAGGGGAGGCCACTAGAAACTGCCATAAACATTTGGATGTGTATTGCAGCTGCCTATGTTCAGTTCCTGTCTCAGCTTCAAAAGGAGATATTGTGGGAACCTAGAGTCAGGAAATCAGATGAGGTCATTCTGCAAGTCATCTTTGATATTATATTTTACAGGGAGTAATCTCAGAATATAGAGTATTCTGATTGGGAGCCTGACTAGAAAGACTGCTCATGTATTTCATCTTTCCTTGCCCAAGTAAGTTACTAGGGAACAGTAAAATTCTCTTAGATTCAGTCAGGAATATAGTGAAGCTTAGTTTAGATATCTTTTTTCTTTATTTGTCTGAGTCTGTCCTTCAATGTTTTTTTTCAATATTTCCCATCATCCGAACACTGTTGTTTACTGTAAATATATATTCAGTATTTTCATCTACTTTTATTATTTATTATTAAATATACTTAAAACTTTTATTGTGGCCGATTCTTGTAGAGAGTATCTAACCATTGAGAGTACTTATATTTATTTGGTAACACTGTGTGGGCCCTCCAGAAGGCCTAGCCATCTTTATGAACTACTACCACTTGTATTAGCATTAATATTGCACAGTATAATAGGACAGCCTTTGTTAAGGGCCTTAGAGTAGATGTTTTTAAGTGTCTGGTGGCAGTAATAACAATCTTATATTCTGGGTAGAAGGGTCACAGCAGGTAAACCTGTGCCAGTCTTTCCCAGGTATGTGTGTGTGTTTGTGTGTGTGTGTGTGTGTGTGTGTGTGTGTGTGTGTGTGTGTGTGTGTGTGTGTGTGTGTGTGTGTGTGTGTGTGTGTGTGTGTGTGTCAGCTACTTAGGGCAGGAATACAAAGCACTGGGTTTACAGAGAGGGTGCTGGAGGACTCGGCTTGGACAATTGACTGAGGACTTAACCCTACAGCTGTACCACTGGGGAGTCTTTTTGTGGATCTGGACAGAGACAGATAAAGAGACATCCAGACCCTGCACTGAGTATGCTCGCTGTGTGCTCTTAAGGGAAATTGTACTTTATATAGAGAGGTCTACATCTAGATATAATTAGTGTATCCAGTTGTATTCCAAGTGCACATCCCTCTCCAGTGTTAGTGGTGTGGATTCAGGCTCCTTAATTACTGGACCAGCATGTGGATGACACATAGTGGTGCCCATCACATATTGGTAGCAGTGGTGGGTGTTACACTCCACCATAGTGTCGTTTTGTAAAAAATGGCAAACAGAAAGTACTTCCGACATAGCAAATCAAAACCAGGAAAATCTAAATGTGTTAATGCTCATTGTTAATGAGTCTAAACAAGAAACTCCACTCCCTACAATCTCTCCTCACCCTAGAGAATGCTGACATTTGTGCATTTACTGAGACATGTTTTACAGCCATGAGGACCACACCAGAGTGAAAGGCTATTATGCCTTCCAGACATTTAAACCAACTACTAAACAGATAGGGACTAAAGGTGGAGGTGTCTCAATTTACATCAAGAATAAATATACCTGAAGGTTGTTCAAACAGGACAATGCACTGGAGCTTCTCCATGTTAAAGAAAATCCTATACCCTTCCTTGCAATATAGAGGTTTCCCTCAATGACTCAGGAAACCCATAACAAATATTTAAGTTTACTGGTAACACTCACCATCCATCTCAATACCATATTTATAGTTGACTAATTACCCCATTATTAACTTTGACTCATATACAACACCAAACGTGCAGGCACAGAGATTCCTGGATTTTGTAAACACTAACTCCCTGGACTAGACTGTCAGTATGCTGGACCAGGGGCATAAACATACTTGATGGGGTCTTCACTGATTTGGGAGAGTGGTGCACATTCCCTAGTGTAATGTCCTTTCTGGTAAGGTCAGACCACAGAATGTTTTCCTTTGAAGTAAAAATAAAACCCAGAACCCCAGTTTATCCTGGAATGTTTAGGAACTACTCTGAGGCTAACTTCCTACTATTAAATAGTAATCTGGCAAAATGTCACGCACCCATAAAACCTGAGAACACAGCTGCCTACATGGAAGCTGTTTACAGAAACCCTATAAAAACATGTTAATAGCTACATAGATGCAGCTGTACTCACATGGAAAAAGTAGAGAACTAACTCAAAAAACAGATGACTCTGGTAGAATTACTTCAATAAGCTCTAAAACAGAAGGATGAAAATCATATCAAAACTTTGGAGGTGTAGAACCCAGCAGGATAAAAGTATTCTCATCAAACTAAACAACTCAAGAGGACAAATAAAGTCTACCAATGCCAAATTTGAGGTAATTTTGCCCCACCCCCACCCCAGGCCAGGACAACCACAAGGTATTCTTTAGCTGTCTCTACAGCCTCAAAGGCAATACACAATTGTGTGCAGAGCTGATTGTTAATGGAGCCTCCTATACTGAGTCAGAAGATATAGCAAACCTACTGGCAGACAGATTCACCTCTAAGTTTACCAGTCCCCCCCTCAACATCCCCTAAGGAAATAACATCAAATATAACTTCCCCTACTAATACTAGGAAACCAGTCCTCAATGGCCTCTCTAAGACAAAGAACACTGCATCAGTGGGCCCTGATAATATCTCAGGATGCCTTCTAAACAGAATGAAGCATGACCTATCAAGCCCTCTGAATTGCTATTTAACTGAAGCCTCTAAACAGGGTTCATGTCTAATAAATGGAGAAGAGCAACATACATCCCTCTGCACAAAGCTGGTTCATCTACAGACCCCGGAAAGTCATATGCAAAACCATGAAAACAATTTTCATATTAATGATCAATATAGGCATAGTAAACCTCCAGACATTGGATCCAACCCCTTATTTGGTTTCATAAAGGGCAGATCAAGCCTACTCAACCTGATGGACTTCTTTAAGAAGGTCACCAAAGCACTGGATGAGGGCAAAAGGTTTTATACGGTCTACCTTGACAAGGTATCTGACACAATACTCCATTTGGGCATTTGTTCATAGATTAGTACTAGGCTAACTGCCCTTGCGAGTCATCTTAAGCCTAGCCAATTATCCCTTGTGAGGCTCAAACCCTGCATCTTGGGTTTGTAAGTCAAACACCTTAACCATTAAGCCACCCTCCTAACCTCTTCTGTCTTGTTGGCTAACTCAAGAGGTTAGGTATAAACCTTTATGTCATCCAGTGGATAGCCAGCTGGCTCACAGACAGGACCCAGGAAGTTAGAATTGAGGAGTTCACCTCTACAAAGAGGCCAGTCATAAGTGAAGTCCCTCAGGGATCGATCCTTGGCCTTCTCCTCTTTGTCATTTACTTGTCTGGAGTCAAGTCCAATGTTAAGGGCTTCTGGCTGACCAAATTTGCAGACAATTGCAAATTAGGAGCAGTCATAGAAACCCCCACTGACATTAATGTTGTCCTGGAAAGACATACACTGACAAATAACTTGTGTCAGGGTCATAGACTAAAACTAAATGAAAAGAAATGTATAAAAGTATCCTTCAGGAAGTCATCCACCACTAGCAGTGTTCATATTGACAGCACACTCCTAAAAGCTGACCCAGTAGTCAGGGACTTGGGGACATAGGCAATAATTTATCATTTGACCATCATGTGTCTAAATCATTCTCTGTTGCGCAAACTATAAACAAAGGTATGGCATCTAGGTCCAAGGAAATCATTGCTCCACTGTATTCAGCATTCATCAGACCTATTATTGAATACAATGCCCCCTTTGGTATGCATCTAACTAGGAACATCCAGCAATTGCAATGTCCATAGGGGTTCCTCACTAAAACAATACAGGATTTCAGTAACATTTCCTATGCAGACCATCTCAAAGCCCTAACCCTGTATTCTGTCTTCTACAGGCTGTTGAGGGGAGATCTATGTCTAGCATTCAAGGCATTGTCAAACCCCACCCTGATGGACCTCCTGCAGATCTACAAAACAAACAGCACCAGAATTACCCATTTTAAAGACATAAACCTTGTCTGTGATATAAAGAGCACCTGCTGAAGAGACAGGCTTCCCATCCATGTTAAGTAGATTTCCTTCCTAACCAAATTCAAGAGTAACTTGGCCAATTGGCAGGAAATTCATCCCAGGTTTGGCATTTATATTTTTAATGGTCACAGGCAGCATGTAAAGGGTTCATCTCTCAGACCCCTGCTAGTAAATGTTTCATCGCCTAAGCACCTGCTTACACTTATCAAGGGTACCCGAATTTGTCAGAGATCTGGGATACATGGATAGGCTTAAAAAGGCCCTTGTGGTTGTTAGCCTAATACACACCTATGAATCTATGAACCTATGAAGCTGACATGCTAACACACCTCTTATTTATTTATTTATTTATTTATTTATTTTTAACACCAAACAAAACAAAGATATTGTAGACATTTGGTGATCTAAAACAAGGCATCACGCTTTGCCTTGGGAATGATGTTTATAGCCTAGCACACTAAAGCCTTAAGACTGCAGTCCCACATACATACCTATAGTTAAACTTTTCTTGGAAGCCTGCCTAAAACTATATTGCAACAAACTCAAGAATGCTTCCTTCTGTTTAGCTATCTGGTAACAGATCAGTTCTACTGATGACTTCCATTTATGCACTCTGTATAACACAGTGTTGAGTAGCACCATATAACATGAATTAAATAATCTACTGCAATGTGTTAGATGCTGCATGTCTACAGTAACTTCCAGTTACCTTAAATCATAGCCTAATTATAGCAACACATTTGGAGAAAAGTTTAAAGTTATGCTTTATACTTTTCAATTTCAGAGATTTGTACTGTAATATTGCTTAGATAGCATAGATCTGTGGTGGTGGTGCTGCGGTAGCGTTGTTGCTTCACAGTACAATGTTGTCCGGTTCGATTCTCAGTTAGAGCGTCTTGTGTATGGAGACATGCATGCATGGGCATACCTTTGTTGAAGGTTGTGTGTCAGGGCTGGTAACTCGGCATGTAAAAATCAACTACCAATCATTTGCAGACTGGAGTTCTGCTGTGGTGACCCCTAACTGAGAAAAGACACAACAACAAGCATAGATTTGATCCAGATTGCTGAATCTTGTCTGTCTTGATACATTTAAGCTTAAAGTCAGCCATTTTACATTAAGAAGGGCTCCCTGCACCCTTGTGGCAGAAGAGTGTGGATATAGCCCTGCCTGGGCTGGGGATTTCTGGAAGAAGGGTTATTGTGTGATTTCCTATTGGCAGACTAGTTTAAAACTGTTTAATTTCACCTGTATATAATCCTTTCATTTGCATGTAGCTGCGCACCACACAACAGGGGTTAGCATTGCCCTGTATAGTAGCAAACTCCTAGAAACTAATTTTCCCCTAGATGTTTGTCAGTTGAACCCTCCCAAGCTACCCTGCTGACTGTAGGCAACTCAGTTGCACACTGCTGCACTGTGGGCAACTCAGCTGAGCAGCATCACAACACCCCCTTCACCCTTAATCCCAAGAATAAGCCCCCTTGTTTAGTTTGTCATATTAGTCGTAAACCAAAAGCTAATCCAACCTGCCCACTCCTCAGCTACTACTTACAGTTTAAACTGCTACAATGGATAGCCAGTTTCCCAACATTTCACCAGCTAGCCTGATTGACATGGGCATCCTAGGGCAATGTAATAATTGCCTCATGTATACTGGCAACCACTTCCTCCTAAAGCAAACAAATATAGTATGTGATAGATGTAACTATGCCATGAACCTGGAATCAATCCTCTCATGTAACAATAAACAAGACATCAAGCAGGTTGTCAGCACACACACACCTCTGCCTCTCACACAAGACAAGATCAAGTCACACAGATGCAACTATGTGAAGGTACTCACTAAGAGCCTACTAGAGAACCAGAGAACTCCCAAGCTCAAACAGATAACATATACTGAAACACGAATAAACTCCACTTCACACAGCAACGCACATACAAGTGTCTCAACAAATAAGCTCCTAAGGTAAAACACCTCAAAACCTAATGTCCTGGCCATAGCTGATTCCATAGTGAGACACACAGATGTCCCCCTCACCAGAATGGACAAGGAGATGGTTAGCTGCCTGTCCAGTGCCAGGATCCATCAAATCATGGATGCAATCAAGGCACTCAACAACAATTACCATTATGACTCTGTCATAGTACATGTTTGAGTGAGTGACTTGAGATGTACCTCTCTGGACTATGTGAAGAGAGACATGATTGAACTCACAAATTATGTATCCCAGTCAGGTATGCCACAAGCTCTGAGTAGCATTTGACTTTCACCCAGGATGATGCCACAATACAGACAAAATATGATTGACTTCAACAATTGGCTTTGTTTCTGGTGTCAGTCCAAGGGGATCCAGTATCTGTCAGCCTGGGAAGACATGGTCAACAGACCACGCTGATTTGCTAGAGATGGTCTTCACCTGTCTCCTCTAGGCTTTCAGACACTTGCCTTCCCCAGAGTGCCTTTTTTAGGCAATATCAAAACAAAATAATTCCTGATGTAAAGTAATCCACTCGAGACAAACTCAAGGTTATGCTGCTTAATGCTAAGAACCGCAACAGAAAACTGTACTCCCTGGAAGCAGTCCTCACCTTGGAAGATGCTGATGTTTGTGCAGGCACTGAAACTTGGCTCAAGACTGCAGAGAACACCCTGGCCATACAAGGCTACAATGCCTTCCAGAAGTTCAGACTCCAAAAATAAGCATGAAAGAACCAAAGGTGGCGGTGTATCCATTTCATTAAATCCAAATACCCCTCAAGACTGGTTAAATGGTATGACTCTCTAGAGCTACTACAGGTACAATTAAATATAGGTAAAACACCCTACCACATAATCACTAGCTACAGGTCCCCCACCATGAACCAAGAGAAACACACTGACTACCTGCACTTGCTCGAATCACTCCGTATACAGCCAAACACTTTGGTTATGGAATAGTTCAACTATCGTTCCATAGACTGGACAACATACACAAGTAGAAATGGGATTTCCCTGATGTCCCTGGACTTTGTTAATTCAAGTCTGCACTCTTACAAGGGGCTTGAATGTTCTGGACCTGTTACTCACCAACATGGAGGGGAGTCACTCACTACCCCCTGTGCATTGCCCTCCCTGGTGAGGTCAAACCATAAATCTGTCTAATTTGAAGTAAATATCAGACAGGACACCTTCACAGGAGCAAACAAACTGAAATATTTCCCCAAAGCAAACTTTAGCCTACTAAGTGAGGGTATAAAAAGTTTCAAACCCCTTGCTAACAGAGCCAAAAATGACTCATATGCAGAGGAGTACACATTTGCCCTGTATAGACATCTTAACAGCTGCATAGACTCATCTGTACCTGTCAAGGTCAAAAATAGGTCATCCCAAAGAAACATGCCACCCTGGTAGACTGCAAGTATAAATAGGTTATTTAGCAGAAGGAAGAAACTGATATCCAAGAACAAGAG
Source organism: Protopterus annectens (assembly GCF_019279795.1). Classification (NCBI taxonomy): domain Eukaryota; kingdom Metazoa; phylum Chordata; order Ceratodontiformes; family Protopteridae; genus Protopterus; species Protopterus annectens. Next base: position 516,637,266 of record NC_056739.1, on the reverse strand, counting down.
ACAACTTACTCACCAAAGGACGTATACACTCCACAGCTTGAACAAGCAAATCAGATATCATATAAAGTCCTCTAAGGCCAATTATGAGGCAAAATTAGCATCTCTAGCTAAAGACAATCATACGGCTTTCTTTAGCTATGTCCGAAATCTTAAAGGGAATGCCCAGCTATGTGCTGAACTGACTGTGGATGCTACTACTCACACTGTACCCAAAGAAATTGCCAACCTGCTGGCAGACAGATTTCCTGCACATTTCACCCCCCTGCCCCATCAGACACAACCAAAATCATCCCTGTCACCAGTCCACTACCTAGCATCTCCAAAGAGCAGATCATACCTGCCTGTGTCCAAGGCCAAAAACACAGCCTCCACAGCACCAGATAACATCCCAAGCTACTTACTAAACAATCTAAAACAAGACCTTGTGGAACTGCTTGGCACTCAGTGCAACCATAGCCTGAGAACTGGCTTTGTTCCAGCATAATGGGGACCAGCAACAGTAATCCCGTTACACAAAGGGGGTCCATCAACTGACTCTGGGAACTACAGACCCATAAGCCTAACCAGCCTTATCTGCAAGCCTATGGAAATAATCATCATGGACCATATCAACAAGGACATAGGTGACTTCCATACTTTTCTTTGAGAATGTCACCAAAGCCCTGGATGAGGGCAAAGCAATATATACTGCCTATATGGACTTAGCCTTTGATACAATCCCCCACTCAGGTATCATTGAGAAATTCTCCCAGCTGGGGATTAACCCATGCATGTCTATATGGGTAGCAAACTGGCTCACAGACAGAATACATACTGTCAAAATTGGGGATTTCACCTCCACCAGTAGACCAGTTACCAGTGGTGTACCACAGGTATCTGTGCTGGGCCCTCTACTATTTGGAATCTACTTCTCAGACATCCAGGCAAAAGTAGATGGCCTGTGGCTTACCAAGTTCTCAGATGACTGCAAACTAGGTGCAATCACCGAGTCCCCCGATGATGTTAACATATTACAAAAGGGGCTAAGACAGAATAATGATTGGTGCTAGAATCATGTTCTAAAACTAAATGCAAAAAAAGTGAGACATTATCCCCTTTGGCAAAAAAGTGGCCCCAGAAAATTACATTATACCCAACATCTCCCTAAGCTCAAACATAATGGTGAGAGTCTTGGTAATACAGATTGACAGCAATTTAGGCTTTGATCACCATGTCTCTGCAGTGGTAAGGAAAGCCTTCTACGTTGTGCATATCATAAATAAGGGCATCACATCCAAGACTAAGGATGTTGTAACTTCTCAATATTCAACCCTCATCAGACCACTAACTGAGTACAATGCTCCCTTTTGCATGTACCTCACCAGACAACTGCAACAACTGGAGAGACCACAGAGGTTTCTAACCAAAACATGACCTACGTGGAAAGACTGAAGGCCCTGTCTCTGTACTTTATATACTACAGGCTGCTGACAGGTAACCAGTGCCTGGCCTGCAGAGCAATCTCTAACCCTGCCCTAATGGAAATGCTGCATGTCCACTGCAAATCAAATGGGACAAGAGTCACTCACTCCAGGGATCTCAACCTAGCCTGTAACATAAACAGAACAGGCATATGTCTCTGCGAGATTGCCACTCCTCTGAAGTAAACTCCCACTTCACATGAAGCAGAGCTTCTCAATGATCCTATCCCCAGTACGTAGAGTGAAAATTATTGAAAGATGTTGCATGATTTCAGTACTTATTACAGTTTGCTATCTGCTCTTCTTGCAGTTATTGCTTATGTGTTAATCCTGTAACTTCATTAGCAAACCATCTTTTTTTAGAAATATACTTTGCTTTATATAATGTGTATACCTTTTTGAATATAATCTTTTCAGAGATCCTTATGACTAAAGTGGGAGGGTGGCCTAATGGTTAAGGTGTTTGCCTTACAAACACAAGGTGCATGGTTTGAGTCTCACAATGGATAATTGGCTAAGCTTAAAATGGCTCGCAAGGGCAGTTAGCTTAGTACTAATCTATGAATCTATGAATCTATGAATCTATTGAAACACAACATTGACAATTGGAGACCATAAATTCACCCTGAGACTGGTACCTGTGTCCCTCATGGACAGAGGCACTTGGTGCTAATTCCTGATTCACTCTAACAATGACCATCTAACCATGGTCAACTAGCGAACAAGGGTATTACATGGCTAGGCTTGTTAAGGCCCTAGGGCCATTAGCCTAATAACGTATTAACCTATAAACTATTACCATACAATTGCAACTAATACAACCTGCTTAACTATAAGCAACTGCTTTTCTGTTTGCCTTCAGTCTTACTATATGTTAACATAATCCCACTATTATTTTTTTACCTCTCATGTTTAACAGAAATTGCTGATGACTTCTATGTGCTATACTTACTAACCACTTATATTCTTATATTATTGAAGACAGGCATGTTCTTCCTTCCTTGTTATTGATTCCCAAGTCACAACTTGCTCATGCATTTGAAATGCACTCTATTAAGTCTAAATGGAGCCCCAGTATGTAGAGTGAAAATTATTGAAAGATGTTGCATGATTTCAGTACTTATTACAGTTTGCTATCTGCTCTTCTTGCAGTTATTGCTTATGTGTTAATCCTGTAACTTCATTAGCAAACCATCTTTTTTTAGAAATATACTTTGCTTTATATAATGTGTATACCTTTTTGAATATAATCTTTTCAGAGATCCTTATGACTATTCATCTTAAGAATGAAGTGACATTTGGTTATGCAAAATGTATTGTAAAACAATTCCACTAAAGCCATCAAATTTTTCAGCGCAAATTGAGTACAAGTATGAGTACCATTTCTTTAATGTATTTTTAGGTGGAAGTATGCCATTAAAGACAAAGTAATTGAAAAGAAAGTGTGAATAACTTCACAATAAAGCACAACAGTGCAATGCAAATGTTGCAAGTGTGAGTATTCATTAACTTCCCCTCTTCTGAGGTTATTTCAGGTTACATGCGATTGTGCAAGAATTCTACAAGATGATTTAGTTATTTCACCATTGCTCGCGCGCGCACACACACACACACACACACACACACACACATGCATATATATATAAAAACACAAACACACATATGTAATAATTAAGACTGTTTTAAAATCTTTAAAGCCACTTTGGATTTTTATCTTATTTTACTAATCAAGTCATACACTATACTTTTCAAGTTTTTTTAGATTTTTAGAAATTCTGCCCCCTGCAAAAATGTAAAATAGAATAGAATTTTGTGCTTTTTTTATGTTCAAGTTTTCGGAAACTTGATCATATGGTCTCAACTATATGAATTTTGAGTTTCTGAAAGCTCAATCATCTGACATAGACCTATATATATATATATATATATATATATATATATATATATATATATATATATATATATATATGACTTCATTTGCAATGTTTTCACAAATGAGCATACCATAAGTGGTGATATCTCCTAGGGTACTGGATAGTAACACTGGTCCTGTATTGTTACTCCAGCATTATCAATTCTTGTTCCTAGTTCAGAAGGTACAAAATCATACTTTAGAATGTGAGCTCTGACTTCAGACAAAGAAGATCGATGAATGCACTGCCAGCATCATCAGTATAACTGTCACAGACTCATAAATAGGTCAACAAACACTTCATTAGCACAGAAAGCCAGCCATTGCCTTCTAAGAGGTAATTTACATATTCCCATCCTTCTGAGCCTTTTCTGCTGACCCTCACTGAATTCTATCCCCATACTCATCACTATTTTAAGAACAATGAAGAATTTGTCTATCAGTCTTTGACTATCGGCCTATTTAGACAGTATGATCAATGCAGATGAAGCAGGTTTGTACAGAGACTCAGATGTTTAATGTACTAGGGGTGCAGACGTAAGCACAGGAAATGACACTCACCAAAATAGACAAGGGTATATGGGTGACATAATATATACAAGGCGACCTCTGCCTAAATTACCCAATAATAATAGATAATATCTATGTCAGTTGCTTGCTGTGGAGATAGAGCTTGTCTGTTAGAAGACTGCATAGCAGTAACAGGCCACAGATTCAACCACTCTAAAATCAGTGGTTCTTTATATGCGCAGCATGCATTCATGCATGCATGCATTTCTTGATGTAGTAACATGCCCATTATCATCCTAGGTGTGCACATGCTTGCATGCCTGCCTGCCTGTCAGGTGATTTCATGATACCATGTTTATTTCTGGGCAATGCAGAAAGTATACCCTCACACAGTCCAGAATAGCAAAATGAAGACTCCTGTTACTGCTCACTGACCAACTACTACCAGGCAGTCATGACAAGAACAAAAATTCAAACTTGATCTATGTAGTTTGTCAAAGAGAAACATAGGAACAATGCTTGGCAAGTGACCATGAGAACCATCACATGCCTATCCATATACACCTATAAGTAGCCACTCTTAAAAGTTCATGCCTCCCTTTCCAAGTATGTAATAGTGTTGCAACTTGTATGTTTACACTGCTGATCATCACTGTCTGCACTTAATTTTCTCATTGTGCTGGCACTACCGTGACAGAGTGTTAACACAGCAGTTTAAGCCACTGATAGTTTTGTCATCCACAGTCCTACGTCAGGTTATTCAGCTTTTCACTAGGTATTTCTGTAAAAACAAATATTGCCAGTTTTCTGTTGCCTCTATAACAATAATGTCCTGATCAAGGCTACAGTTTTAGTGGTTTCATTATGTCAGAGCCTTTCATTGTATTTCCTTTAGTACCTCTTCTCAGACAGCTCATCCACATCCAACTTGGCCAACAAGGCATTCTATAGTTATGTCAAGAATCTAAATGGCAATGCTCGGATCTGCTCTGAGCTACAACAGAATGGCATTAAATATACTGATGCCAAGGATATTGCCAATATCCTGGCAGATCAATTTAGTGCCAACTTCACCTCTCTCTCTTCCCCTAAAAGGCCCATCTCAATACCAAAAGATTGCCAAATTCTAGTAATCATGGCCACACAGGTAGAAACCGCACTTTCCAAAGCTAAGAATACAGCATCCATGGGACCAGATGACATCCCAGGCTGTGTACTACATGAACTACAAAATAAACTGGTACCTTACCTAAGTGTCATGTTTAATCATAGCCTCACCTCAGGCTTCATGCCCACAGAGTGGTGCACAGCTACAGTTATCTCACTCCACAAAGGGAGATCCACCTTGGATCCCGGGAACTACCGTCCCATCAGTCTGACGAGCCTGATCTGCAAGGGCATGGAAAGCATTATCATGGAACTTATAAACAAAGACATTGGCAACCTTCAAACACTGGACCCCACCCAGTTTGGGTTCATGAAGGGCTGATCTTGTCTCCTTAACCTGATTGACTTCTTCGAATCAGTCTCCAGAGCTGTGGATGAGGGTAAGGACATCCACGCAGCCTATCTGGACCTTGCCAAGGCATTTGACACCATCTCCCAACTTTGGAATCATAGATAAACTTACTAAGCTGGGCATAAATCCCTATGTCACTCGATGGGTTGCCAACTGGCTTACTGACAGAACCCAGACTGTAAAAGTAGCTGAGTCCAAATCCAGCTCCAGACAGGTGACAAGTGGAGTACCTCAGGGTTCAGTCCTGGGACCACTCTTGTTTAACATCTACTTCTCTGAAGTACAGGCCAACACTAAGGGACTCTGGCTAACAAAGTTCGCAGATGACTGCAAACTGGGAGCCATTATTGAATCCCCAAATGTATAGTTATCCCCTTTGGAAAAAAATATGTACCCATGAATTACCACATAAGTGGCAGTACACTAAACACTGAAAGTGTGATGAGAGACTTAGGGACACAGGTGGACAGTGGTCTCATCTTCGATAACCACATCGCCACAACAGTCAGGAAATCTTTCTATGTGGCACACTTCATCACTAAGAGCTTTTCATCCAGAAAAAAGGAAGTCATTGTCTCACTGTACTCATCCCTCATTAGACTCATTATAGAGTACAATGCCCCATTTGGTATGTACCTCACAAGACATCTGCAACAGCTGGAAAGGCCACAGAAATACCTCACTAAAAGAATCACAGGCCTAAAGCAGATGCCCTATGCAGGCCATCTAAAAGAACACCAGCTATACTCTGTGGCATATCGTCTACTCAGAGGTGATCTCTGCTTAACATACAAGGCCATGTCAAACCCTGAGCTGTTGGACATGCTCCACTTAAAGAAATTCCAATCTCTCAGAGCCACATGCTCCAGGGATCTAAACCTTGTCATCACAATGAACAAAACATGCTGGAGGGATAGGTTACTGACCCAGACACTTCCCATACTCTAGAATAGACTACTATACATGTCAAGCAGAGTGCCTCCTTGGCCCTCTTCAAAATGAACTTTGACGATTGTATGGGAGATAGGAAATTCACCTCGGGGATCACATCAGTCACCCTGCTAGACAGGGGTCCAGGGAAGTAAATATTGTGGAAAGAAATATCCAGGGAATTGTTATAGCTAGGCTTGTATAGGCCCTAGGGCCGATAGCCTAGTACCAACCTATGAACCTATAAAAAGACATGTTTTGTGGCATAAAACTGTACTGTTATGTTTTTAATACTTCTTTGCTGAGGACTCCTACTATCACCCAGAATGATCAAAAAATGTCCACAAACGAAGAACCAAGTCCAAGACGAACAGGTTTAATGCATCCAAAAAACACACATCCAATGGTAAAAAATGATTCAGCAGTAAAAACGATTGACCTAGGTTTCGTCCACATTAATACGGACTTCTTCAGAACATTTAAAAATACCCAAAACACCTCTTATATACCATAATGAATGAATGAAAACATATCATGTGACTAAATCAATTATAGTATTAAAGCACCCTTTCCAATTCATTAACATTGTATAATTCAACATGTAACAATCCTTAACTATATTAATTATAAAATAAAATAAAATGTATATATTAATGTATAAATTATATTATATAATGACATACTATATTAAATCTACATTCATTATCATAATAATTCATTAATTTCATGTTTTAAAATAATAAATAAAAACATGTAACTTATACTACTTATGTTAGCAACTACAAATAACATTTGCTATAATCCTTATAAGGAATATAATGAAATAAAATAACATCATAAACCTTTGTACTACTATGCCCTACTGTTAATATGCTTGAGTTTAAGCACAGGTTTTATAGTGCAAAATTCATTTAGACCAGGGAAATTGTGTGCATTCAATTTTAATTGCCATTTTAATTCACTTAAATCCAAATGCACATCCAAAATTCTACCTTGCAGGTCACAATTTATTTGCTGTAAGACACAAAACTTAAAAGAATGATCATGATGGTCCATTATATGTCTGGCCATAGCATTAGTGGGTTTTTGATGTTTCATATCTAAAAGATGTTCCCTAATTCTCTCTCTAAATAGCCTACTCGTTTTCCCCACATAGAAGGCCATACAATCAAAACATTTAGCAAGATAGACAACATTCTTACTATAACAATTAAAATGTCCCATAATATATACCTGCTGCTTATTAACTTCTAATTTACTCCCTGTCGTTAAAATGTATGAACATATACTACATCTCCCACATTTAAAGTTCTCAATTTCCCTATTATTAGTAACATTTTTATACAAGGAAAATTTTTCAAAGATCTTTTTAAAAGATAAATCTTTCTTAAATACAATCTTTGGAACATCCTTAAATTTAGAACCAACATACCTATCCATTTGTAAAATTTCCCAATTTTTTAATATTACCCTTGTTATATAATCTGAATCATCATTGTATGTTAAAATATGCATTAAAGGAGACTTCCCTGTATCAAAAATAGACCCATACCTTGCAGAATCCACTATTATACCATCAGAGTCTAAAATACACTTATAAAAGCCACTTTGTCTCTTTTTCGTGACCTCATATAATAAATTCATACATAATTCTTCCGGATAACCTCTATTCAAAAACATAGAAACCATACAATATAATTCATCCACAAATTCTTTTTCTTCACTGACCATCCTGGCTGCCCGAACCATCTGGCCCTTAACAATAGCCTTCTTTTGGTGGCCAGGATGCCAACTACTATAGTGAAGATAAGAATTTGAAAAAGTAGGCTTCCTATAGATTTTAGATTTTAACTTACCCTGTATCTGATCCTTGGTTAGCCTAACATCCAAATATGTGATAGTGTCCGTATGATATTCATGTGTGAAGGTCAGAAACCATACTGTTTTATTAATGTACTCAATAAATGCTTCCATAATATTTAAATCACCCTCCCAAATAATAAATATATCGTCCAAAAAGCGTGTATACAGTTTGATATACTTATTAAATTCACTATTAAATAAAAAAATGCTTCTCCCAATATGTCATTATATAATTGGCAAATGTGGGAGCACATGAAGCTCCCATAGCCACACCTTTATTCTGTCTAAAGTAATGCCCCTCAAAAAACACAAAATTGTTATACAACACTACCTCCATAAGCCTGATCATGATATTAATTTGTTCTTGATCGAACATCCCTATAATTCCCAATTGGACCTCTAACCATACTAACCCTATATCTTGTGGGATTGTTGTAAACAAATTACAAACATCAATAGTTAAGAATATAATATTACTATTAACGTTAAAACCCTTTAACTTCTCCAAAAAATCCCAAGAATCTTTGATTATTTGAGGAAAACATTTCAAGCCCTTCTTCATGTGATAATCTAAATATTGACTGATAAAACAAGTTTTACTTCACTTACCATGCACAATAGGTCTGAATTGAACATTATCTAGACCTTTGTGGATTTTGGGAATACCAAAGATTCCACTCACCACTGGATATAGATTACACAAAAAATGATATTCATGTTCAGTTATTTCATCCTGAAACAACATATCCTCTAGTAAAATATCAACTTTTTTATGTGCAATATTAATTTCATTTTTACTAATTTCTTCATAATTGTCATCCAACAACATAGCCATCATTATACTAATATAATCATTATTATCGACTATCACAACCCCATTACCTTTATCAGGTTTCATGATGCGTATATTTCCTATTTTTCCTATCGCATCTAGAAGGGCTTGTTCTTCCTTAGTCAAATTCACATATGCTTGCCTCTCACGATGTCTATAATAATCCCTTATATCCATCTCACACATTTTTTCATAGGTGGATATCATGGGATTTAAAAGGGGATTAGATAAACTTGATTTACATAAAATATCATGTTTGTCCACAGTCTGTGTATTAACATTCCCTTCACAATAAATTCTCAAATTCATTTTACGTGTAAATAATTTCAATTCTATAAGTGTATCTGCCAATGAGCCTGTTCTACAGGGAATAAAAGTAAAACCTTTTGAAAAAAGGTTAGCAAACTCTGTATTAAACAGAAAATGCAAATAATTATATAATTTAAAATCATGTATACTATTTTCAATAATAATGGGATTACATAAAATACCCTGCTGTGTCTGGTGTACCATATCCATCTCAAGTCCTAATGAAACAAAACCCACTTCCCCACTATTAAACTTAATAGGACCATCATGTTGCTCAGATATTTGATTAATAATACTTTTTAATGTTATTTGTAGTTGCTAACATAAGCAGTATAAGTTACATGTTTTTATTTATTATTTTAAAACATGAAATTAATGAATTATTATGATAATGAAGGTAGATTTAATATAGTATGTCGTTATATAATATAATTTATACATTAATATATGCATTTTATTTTATTTTATAATTAATATAGTTAAGGATTGTTACATGTTGAATTATACAATGTTAATGAATTGGAAAGGGTGCTTTAATACTCTAATTGATTTAGTCACATGATATGTTTTCATTCATTCATGACGGTATATAAGAGGTGTTTTGGGTATTTTTAAATGTTCTGAAGAAGTCTGTATTAACGTGGACGAAACTTAGGTCAATCGTTTTTACAGCTGTATCGTTTTTTACCATTGGATGTATGTTTTTTGGGTGCATTAAACCTGTTCGTCTTGGACTTGGTTCTTCGTTTGTGGACATTTTTTGGTTATTCGGTTCCTGGTTTGTTGGATCACCCAAAATGATGCCTCAGTAGAAACAGAAAATGATTGACATGAATAATTGGCTTAGTTTCTGGTGTCATTCTAAGGGGATCCAGTACCTGATAGCCTGGGAGGACATGATTGACAGACCACAATGCTTTGCCAGAGATGGCCTTCATCTGTCTCTCCTGGACTTCAGGTTTCTGGTGAAGGCTTTTGCCTCCCCCATAGTGCCTTTTTTAGGCAAAGTCATGAGGACAAAATTACCAATGTGAAAAATTCTTCTAAATGAAATTTAAAGGTCATGCTGCTAAATGCTATGAGTCTTAACATGAAACTGCACTCATTGCAAGCATTCATCTCCCTGGAAGATGCTGACATTTATGCAGTCACTGAAACCTGGTTCAAAGCTGCAGCAAGCACCCCAGCCTTCCCAGGTTACTTGTCCTACCATACTTTTAGACCCCAAACAGAGGGCTACAAAGCCAAAGGAGGTGGAGTTTCAATATTTATCAAAGACATACACACCTCCAGGCTGATCAAACAGTCAGTATGCCTCACAGGAGACACACCAGGTGCAGTTAACTGTTGACAAAACACCTGTTCAAATCATAGCTAGACCCCCAACCATGACTCAGGAGCCTCACTCCACCTATCAGGACTTACTTGAATCCATCAAGATTCAACCCTCTATCCTGATCCTGGATGACTTTAACTGCCCAACCATAGAGTGGAAGATCTATTCTAGCTCAAACATGAACACCCAGAGATTTCTTGACTTTGTCAATGAGAATGCATTGGATCAGCTGGTCAACACCTCCACAAGAGGTGAAAATATCCTGGACCTGGAACTAACCAACATGACTAGACACTGTATCACCCCAACAGTGTCATTCTCCTTGGTAAGATCCAACCATAAAGCAATCATGTTTGAAGTCACCATCTACTCTGACCCCCCCCCCCCACACCAGGGTCAAACAAAAAAACTTTTCCAAAGCTGACTACTACCTTCTGACAGCAGGTATAAGCAACATCACAGCCATCATCCCTTCAGTTGGAACAAGCACTAATGTCCAAGCCTACACCAAAAAACTATATGAGAACCTATATATCTGCATGGATTCAGCAATACCTGACAGGACCAAATCATCTTCCTCAGGGGAAAGGTAAACCTGTCTGGTGGATAGCAGCAATAAATAGACTCTATAATAAAAGGAAAAAATTGCTGTCCAGGACCAAGAAGGAGCAGGTGCCAAGTTGGAAGCAGTATCTCCTTTGTCTGAACAAGCAAATAAGGTCACTGGTAAAATCCTCTAAGGCTAACTTTGAGTCCAAATTAGCCACATCCACTAAGGACAGTCACAAGGCCTTCTTCGCATACATCTGCAATCTCAAAGGTAACTCTCAAATCTGCTCTGAATTGATGGCCAAGAATACCACATACACAAACCTAGATATAGCCAACCTGCTGGCAGACAATTTCAGTGAAAAATTCACCCTCCTATCATCCCCATTAGTAAACCAGGACATCCCCAGCATCTGCCCCCCTCCCCTCATCACCAGGGAGCAGGTTATTAATGCCCTCTCAAAGGCAAAAAATACAGCCTCCATGGGACCCAATAACATTCCTGGCTGTGTCCTACATGAACTCAGGCAAGAGCTCTCAGCACCACTACACACCCCATTCAACCAAAGCCTGTACATTGGCTTCATCCCAGAAGAATAGATGACAACTACTGTCATCCCTCGGCACAAAGGTGGAGTGTCACAGACTCAGGCAATTATAGGCCCATCAGCCTAACTAGCCTGATCTGCAAGGCCATGGAACACATTACCATGGACCTTATAAACAAGGACAATGGCAATCTCCAAACGCTTGATCCCACACAGTTTGGTTTTGTCAAAGGGAGATCATGCATGCTAAACTTGACCTAGCCAAAGCTTTGGACACTATTCCCCACTCGGGCATAATAGATAAACCCATATGTTACCAGATGGGTAGCTAACTGGCTCACTGATAGAACCCACTCAGTCAAAATAGGAGAAGCCACCTCTAGTAGTAGGCCTGTAACAAATAGCGTACCCCAAGGATCAGTCTTGGAGCCTCTACTGTTTGGGATATACATTTCTGAGGTGCAAGCCAAAGCCAGTGGTCTGTGGCTAACCAAGTTTGCAGATGACTGCAAGTGGGCACTGTCATAAATTCCCATAGTAATGTGAACATCCTCCATGAGGGCCTTAACCAAACTAATGACTAGTGTTCAAGAATGGCCTCAAACTGAATTCCAAGAAATGCATCGTTATTCCCTCTGGGGAAAATGGTGTCCCCACTAATTATCACATTAATAACAATGTACTAAGCATGCGATCAGTTGTGAGGGACTTGGGCACCCAGGTTGATAGCAACCTAACTTTTGACCACCATGTTGCCTCAGTTGTACGGAAGGCTTTCTACATGGCCCACCTCATAATTAAGACCATTTCATCCAGGAACAAGGAGGTCATAACATCCCTGCACTCCCTTATCAGACCCATTACAGAGTACAATGCCCCTTAGGTGTGTGCCTTGCCAAGCACATGCAGCAGTTGGAGAGACCACAGAGGTTCCTTACCAGGAAAATCCAGGGTCTTAAACACCTATCCTATACAGGTAGGCTAAAAGCCCTGTCCCTCTACTCAGTATCATACAGACTGCTCAGACGTGACCTGTGTCTGGCATACAAGGCCATCTCAGACTCAGCCTTGATGGAGTTGCTGCATATCCATAAGTCAAACTCCACTCGTTCAACCTACATGCAAGGTTTCAACCTGGTCTGTGACATTAATAGAACTTGTTGGCAGGATAGATGTGTCCCAATGACTCCTCCATCTGTGGAATAGACTTCCTCTCCATGTCAAGCAGAGTACCTCTCTAGCCCTCTTTAAGAGGAACCCAGATGACTGGATGGGAAACAGAAGCTATAGTACCTGTGGGATCCCACCTGTGTCCCTGCTGGATAGGAAAAACAGGTGCTAACTTTGTGGGAATTTGTGAGAACATGGGTGAAATTCTTGGCTAGGCTTATAAGGGCCTCCAGGCCAATAGCCTAGTATTGTCCTATGACCCTGGATATTTGTGGGAACCTAAATTAAGTTCCCAAATCCAGAACAACTGGGTCAACTCTCAGGGGCATATTGTTAATGTGGTAGTTTCCTGGGATAGATGACTTCCCAAAGGATATAATGATGCATTTTTTGGCATTGAGTTTTAGTCCTTGATTTTGGAACCAGTTGTTTATTTGGGAAAAATGTTCCTGAAGGATGGCTAAGTCATTTGGGCATTCAGTGACTGTTCCTAACTTGAAGTCATCTGCACTTATTCATTCAGAGCCCTTCATATTTTTTACTTCAGAAAAGTAGATGCCAAACATGAGGTGTCCCAGCAAAGAACCCTGGGGGGACTGCACATGTGACTGGTCTCTTTGTGGAGGTAACTTTCCTCACTTTGATTATCTGCATACTGTCTGTGAGCCAATTGACAATCCAGCAGATGACATCAAAGTCAAAAATCAAAGTCAAAGTAAACTTTATTGTAATTCAGACTCCACAACAAGTGCAACGGAACTAAATTACATTACTCCATGCTCTATGTACAAACATCTAACATATACAACAATTCATATTACTACATTTAGACATTCCTGCTACATAATATTTACTGCTTTACATATCAACAGACAGTTACTAAGCTAACGAGACTCAATATTTGTTGCACAGAATTCCACAGCTACTTCTTATTGCACAGGATTCTGTTGGCACTAGTCTAAGGAAACACGATATTTATTGCACAAAGGTTTCACACCTGTTACTTATTGCAGAGGATGCTGTTTTAGCATCAGTGGATACTACACAGAAATAAGATTGTACTCTGTTAGATTAATTGTACATTGTATTTAAGACCTTTTAAGGTTATTGCATGCAAATATGCCTCTCATTCATCATATTACCTACTGTCCCTGAAGACAAGTGAGATGAAAGTTGCTATTGGAGTTCAGTAGCCTAATGGCCAGGAGATAAATGCTTCTGCTAAATCTGGCCATTTTGCAACATATGCTACGATAATGCCTCCCAGATGTTAGGTGCAGGAACAGTCCATATGTAGGGTGAGTGCAGTCCATGACTATTGTCCTGGCTCTTTTGAGACAATCAGACTGGTGCAAATCTTGAATAGATGGTAGAGTGGTCCTGGTAATCTTTTCTGCTGCTTTCACCACTCTTTGGAGGGTCTTGCAGTCTGTGGTGGAGCAATTGCCATACCAAGTTGTAAAACTGTTGGATGCTTTCAACTGTGCCCCTGTAGAAGGTCACGAGAACAGGGGCTGGTAGATTTGCTCTTCTCACCTTTGCAGAAAGTGTAGGCTTTGCTGTGCTTTCTTGACAATGGCATTTGTTTTCACAGACCAAGACATCCAAGATATGCACCCCAAGAAACCTGGTACTTTTTACCCTCTCCACTGTCAAAGGGGTTTATTCCCAATTTATTTAGGGGTTTACATAGGAGTTTATTCCCATTGTAATTACCTTTCCTACTATGCCTAACTGGGGAATTTTGTTAAAGGCTTTGGCCAGGTCCAGGTATGCAGTCTGTACCATTTTTCCTTCATCCATTTCTTTGGTGACCTTTTCAAAAAAATCCACCAGGTTGACTAAGCATAACCTGCACTTGATGAATACAAATTGAGATGGGTCCAGTGTTTGGAGGTTCCTTATGTCCTGATTGATTAATTCCATGATATGTCTTTTCATAGCTTTGCAGATGAGGCTAGTTAGGCTTATGGGTCTGTAATTGCCTGAACCTGTGGAAGGTTTTCCCTTATGCAGGGGAATAATTGTAGCTGTTCTCCATTTGCTTGGTACAAAACTTGCATGAAGGCTGAAACTGAACAGTGTTATTAGGGATGTGCTATTTATGATGCATCCATGGATATTGTTAGGACCCATCATTGCAGTATTTTTAGCATTTGATAGCATTTTTAGGACTTGGTCTTGTGTGATAGCTGGAGGCAACCCTGTTTCAGGTATATCTTGAGGGACAGACAAAGGGGAGAGAGGGGTAAAGTCAGAGCTAAATTTATCACCTAGTAGGTTCACTATATCTTCAGCCTCAGTGTAGGTAAAATTATTCACAATCAGTAGGCATATTGCTGCATTGTGCTTTTGAGATTACAAACATAACTAAAAAATGCCTTGTGATTGTCTTTGACTTTGGTAGCTATTTCAGTCTTAAACTTGGCTTTGGTGGATTTTATTAAGCTCCTGATTTGTTTGTTTATTTCAGTGATAGGGGCTCTAACAATCTGTGAATTACAATTCTTAACTTTGCTCAAAAGTATTTTACCATTTGTTATAAAGCTTGTTGATATTATGGTGATACCATGTAGGTTTGTTTCTGGGGTTTGCCCTGGACATGCTCCTATGGGGTACAGCTGCATCTTTGCAGCTGTTTACATGCTGGTATAGTGTGTTGGTATATTTTTCTGTTTAATCAGTGGAGTTAACTGGGTTTGGTGAGGATTTGAAGCTTGCCAATATATCACTTAGGTGTAGGTAGTTTGCCTTTAAAAAAATTCTAAAGGTACTTTAGGTGGAAAGGATCTCTGGTTTGAATTATATTTTGAGGGAAACTGATTTATTGTCAGACTTAACAAGTGAAGATATGCAAGGAATTGTGCAAGATGCTCCCATATTAGTAACAAGATCCAAGATGTTATTCCCCTTAGTGGGTACTCTGACTAATTGATCCATGGCATTTGTACTGACAAAGTCCAGGAATATCTGTGCTTGTGCAATAGAGGTGGTGTTGGTTTCCCAGTCTGTTTTATACTGTTTAAACTGTATTTTTCATTGCTAGATACTGTTACATTACTCTAATTGCATGTTTATTGAATTATTTAACTGTAAACTGTGTTACCATACTGAGAGTTCTATTTTCTGTTTGTGAGTGCTCTATCCGAACTTTACTGTGCATTTGTGATTTTTTGAGGTTTCTGTGTTCTACAGCTAGGAACTGTAATAGTGTGCATTACTATAATTGTTTGTTTACAGTTAAAAGCATTCTCTAGAGTCTGCTTGCGCCTTGATCTGTTTAAACTTTCATTTAGTGGTTACAGCTAGGAACTGTATTAGTGTGCATTACTATAACTGCATTTTCATTTCATTACTAAACTGTAAACTGCTATTTCATACCGAGACTTGTATTTTCTCTTTGTGAGTGTTCTTTCTATGCTTTTAAAGTGAGGTTTCTTTGTTCTGCTCAGGTGGCATAATCTTGATAGAGGCCTGTTGTCTAGGCCTGGTAGTTTTGTTTGAGTTTCCTGTGTTTCTGGCAGCCATTTTCTGCTGATAGTCTGTCTTCATTATTATTGAGAGTAACAAGGCCTCCTAACCTTCTGTAGTACTGAGAGTTGTATTTTTTGTTTGTGAGTGCTCTATCCAGCTTTTCTGCGTATTTGTGATTTTTTTGAGGTTTCTGTGTTCTATAGCTACGAACTGTAATAATGTGCATTACTATAATTGTCTGTTTACAGTTAAAAGCATTCTCTAGAGTCTGCTTGCTCCTTGATCTGTTTAAAACGTTCATTTAGTGGCTACAGCTAGGAACTGTAATAGTTTCCCCTTCCACCCTCCCTAGTGTTGTGGTGTTCTTATACTTGGTGGCTTTGCAGCTGCCCGCCCATACTGTATATTTGATCTGTGACACTCCTCCCAGTCTAGTGTCATTAGTTCATACAATCTAATAGAGAACATTTGTGAAGGCCAACCCACTCATGTTCTTAACGCTGAATTAACTTCTGTTCCAGCTTTCTCCATTTCAGCTTTACTGAAAACTAAATTCTAAGCTTGCTTCGCCCCTTTCCTGTGGCAGGTCTTGTCTGGATACGGATTTGCTGTGTTGTCCTGAACCCCCCCTCCACTTAACTAGGGTTAAACTATTCCTGGCGCCATAAAGTCTGTTCTTCAAATTTTCCCTTGAAACTAGCCAGCTTTTAAGTTTTAGCACTCAAATCTGTTTCTTTGAGATCAGCACTTATTCAGAACACATTGTAAGCACTAAATAAGCTATAAATTACTACAGCACTCAACTTCCTCACTTGTCTAGAGGAAAACAGTTTTTAGTACTTAATAAATAAGCACCTATCCAGGCACGTCTAAAGGTCAGCTCCCTGTGTTTTCTCCTGTCTACCTGATGAATATGGACATCTTGGGACAATGCAGCAATTGCCTCATGTACACAGACAACCCTCTCCTCCTAAAACCCAACACTATGACCTGCGAGAACTGCACTTATATAGCCAAACTGGAAGCAAAGCTCTCTTCACCGAAGACTGGACTAGACAGTCAAGAGGAGAAGGTAAACACTTGAACTGCACCACACTCATCACATAGTCCCTCAAAACCTACACCACCAAAACACGCACACACAAGCACAAAACACATACCTACATTCGCGGAGGCTCGCAGTAAAAAAATCTGCTCAAACAACCAAGACCTCCAAAGCAGAAATGCAAGCACCCTCCACCCTCCCAACACAACCCAAATGATGCATAGTCCACATACTCAGTGTGCCACTCAATTACAGCCCATAAGGCATAACGTACCCAACACTCTAGTCATAGGTGACTCTATAGTCAGGCACACTGATGTTCCACTCACCAGGCTAAACAAGGAGAAAGTTACGGTCAGCTGCCTGTCAGGTGCCATGATCCACTACATAGCGAACACACTCAGATCAGTCCACAACAAGTACAAATATGACTCTGTCATTATCCATGTTGGTGTGAATGACCTGAGACGTACCTCCCTGGACTACATGAAAAGAGACATGGAGGAGCTCTCCGATCTTTTAGCCCAGGCAGGTATGACCCTGAGTAGCATCCTGCCATCACCCAGAATTATACCACAGTACAAGGACAAAATGACTGACTTTAACAATTGGCTAAGCTTCTGGTGTCGTTCTAAGGGAATCCAGTATCTGTCTGCCTGGGATGACATGATCGACAGACCACGCTGCTTTGCCCGAGATGGCCTGCACCTGTCGCCCTTGGGATTCTGGATACTGGCAAAGGCTCTTGCCACCCCTATAATGCCTTTTTTAGGCAAGGTTCAAATGACAAATTTACCACCGTAACAGGTACAAGCAAGCAAAATCTGGGGGTAATGCTACTCAGTGCTAGAAGTCTAAACCTCAAAATGCACTCACTTGAGGCACTCCTTAAAATGGAGAACATCAACATCTGTGCAGTGACAGAGACCTGGTTCAAAGCTCCAGAGAGCACCCCTGCATTACCAGGCTATAATTCATACCACACCTTTCGGCCACCAAACCCGGACAAAACAGTAAAGGTGGAAGCATGTCCATATTCATTAAGGATAGCCACACCTCCAAGCTAGTTGCTCAGTATAATGCATCCAAGATTATCCAAGTTCAACTAACTCTGTACAAAACTGTAATCCAGATTGTAGCTTGCTACAGACCCCCCACCATGCCCCAGGATTCCCACTCCTCTTTTCTTGATACACTGGAAAATATTAAGGTACAACCCAATACCCTAATAATGGGCGATTTCAACTACCCCACCATTAACTGGAAAAACTACTCATGTACCAACTCTTTTGCTCAACGTTTTCTGGAAATCATCAATTCCAACACCTTGGATCAACTTATCCACACCCCCACCAGGGGCAGCATATCCTAGACCTGGTCATCACCAACATGGGTGACCGGTGTTCCACACCAGAAGTCAGCTCCTCGTTGGTCAGATCCGACCACAAGCTAATCACCCTAGACATCCACATCCTGCTCCCACCCCACATTAGGAAAACAACCGTAAAAAATTTCTCCAAAGCCAACTTCATGCTTCTTAAGACAGAAGTGGCAAACTTCACGACACCCATGCAGATGGACAATAGAGGTACGACTGCTGAATCTTACACAAATGCACTTTATAAGCACTTACACGAGTGCATGGATTGTGCTATCCCTAACAGAACCAAGATGCTATCCTCCAAAAAAAGGAAGCCAGTCTGGTGGTCTTCTGCCATAAATAAACTCTACAACAGAAGAAAGAAACTGTTGCAAAAAAGAGTAAAATCCCACCATTGGAGGACCTCCCTGGTCAGCCTCAGTAAGAAGCTGAGATCCCTCATAAAATCCACCAAAGGTAGTCATGAAAACAAAATTGCCACTGATTCTAAAGACAACCACAAAGCATTCTATAACTATGTGAAGAATCTCAATGCCAACACTCAGATCTGCTCTGAGTTACAGCACAATGACACTAAATATACAGAACCAACTGATATTGCCAACATCCTGGCAGATAGGTTCAGTGCTAACTTTACCCCCCTCTCACCCCCTAAAGGGCTCATCTTCATACCAGAAGAATGCAAAGTTCCTGTAATCATGACTGCACAGGTAAAAACCTCACTCTCCAAAGCCAGGAACACAGCATCCATGGGACCTGACAACATCCCAGGCTGCCTTCTAGATGAACTACAGAATGAACTGGCACCCCACCTAAGTACCAGGCTCAATCGTAGCCTCACCTCAGGCTTTGTGCCCATTGAATGGCGCACTGCAATGGTTATTCCACTCCACAAAGGGGGGGGGACACAACAGACCCTGGGGACTACCACCCCATTAGCCTGACAAGCCTGGTCTGCAAGGCCATGGAATGTATCATCATGGAACTCATAAACAAAGAAATTGGAGATCTCCAAACTCTGGACCCCACACAGTTCGGGTTTGTAAAAGGCAGATCATGTCTTCTAAACCTGATAGACTTCTTTGAAGCAGTCACCAAAGCCATAGATGAGGGTAAGGTGGTTCACACAGCCTATCCAGATCTCGCCAAGGCGTTCAATACCATCCCCCACTCTGGATTATAGATAAACTCACTAAACTAGGTATAAATCCCTATGTCACAAGATGGGTTGCCAACTGGCTTACTGACAGAACCCACACTGTGAAAGTAGTAGACTCCAAATCAGACTTCAGACCAATGACAAGTGGAGTACCACAGGGTTCAGTCCTGGGTCCTTTTCTGTTTGGTATCTACTTCTCTGAAGTACAGGCTAACACAGAAGGTCTTTGGCTAACTAAATTTGTAGATGACTGCAAACTAGGAGCCATAATTGAAACTCCTAACGATGTGGACATCCTGCAAAAAGGCCTCAGTGAGACAGATGCCTGGTGTCAAAGCCATGATCTCAAGCTCAATGCCAAAAAGTGTCATTGTCATCCCCTTTGGTAAAAACTCTGTACCCATGAACTACCACATAGGCGGTAGTCTACTTAACACCGAAAGTGTCATAAGAGACCTTGGGACACAGGTGGACAGTAGTCTCTCCTTTGACAATCACATCGCCACAGTGGTCAGGAAATTCTTCTATGTGGCACCCCTCATCACAAAAGGTTTCTCATGCAGAAAAAAAGATGTCATTGTTCCCCTCTACACATCACTATTTGACCCATTATAGAGTACAACACCCCTTTTGGTATGTACCTCACAAGACATCTACAACAGCTGGAAAGGTCACAAAAATACCTCATAAAGAGGATTACTGGCCTCATACAGATGCCTTACGCAGACCGACTCAAAAAACTCCAGCTTTACTCCGTCGCATATCGCCTACTCAGAGGCGATCTCTGCCTAACATACAAAGCTATGTCAAACCCAGAGCTGTTGGACATGCTCCACTTAAAGAAATCCCAATCCCTCCGAGCTACACACTCTAGGGACCTAAACCTTGTCACCACAATAAACAGAACATGCTGGAGGGATAGAGTCCTGTCCCAGAGACTTCCCATACTCTGGAACAGAATGCCTATCTATGTCAAACAGAGCTCCTCATTAGCACTCTTCAAGAAGAATCTTGATGATTGGATGGGTAATAGGAAATTCACCCTGGGGATCACTTCTGTGGTTCTGCTTGACAGGGGTACAGGAAAATAATTTTCTTGGGTGGCAAAAGCCAGGGTACCTTTTTGGCTAGGCTTGTATAGGTCCTAGGGCCAATAGCCTAGTACCTATCTATGAACTTATGAACCTAATGTTTGATAGCTCAGATTACCTTGGAAAATGGTATTTGGCTTAATACTGAGTGACTCTAGTTCCTGTAGATAGGCATTGTGGATTTATTGTGTCATAGAGGGAGTTCTGTAACTAGCCAATATCTGACATGGGACCTTTGTGATGGTCATTTGGACATGAAGAAGCTCTAGTGCATCATGCTGCTTTAAAAGCCTTAATGTGTCTCTATTCTGGATGTAGACTGAGACACTTCCACTTTTTTCCCCACCTGCACAGTAGCTTGTCTAAACATGTGGTAAGGGTGTAGCCAGAAAATACAATTTTGTACTCATGTGCTCGTATTGCTGCCCCCCATTCCACCTGTCTGTTAAAAACTGAAAGTCCCTCCCAGCAGTTAACAAATGTTTGCATCACTTTCTCTTTAAAACCTTTAAAGACATATCTTTTTTATTCTATGAAACTCTTACTGGAGGCATTCATTTAGATAGCTCTGGGCATCGTATGGCCTAAACAAGCCATAGTTTCTCTAAGTAATGCATAAAACTTAGTGCCCAGTAGAGTACAAAGAGCATGTCTAGCTTCACCCTTGACCTGTGGAAGGCATTATAGCTCTGCACAGCTGTATTGCTCTCTACCATTTTAAACCATATCTCAGTCACTACACAGATGTCAATGTCCTCCACTGTGAGAAGGGCTTAAAGGGAATGGAGTTTGTTGTCTATGCTCCTAGTATTGATCAGTAACACCTTCATATTTTCCTTTGCTTTATTTCATTATGTTGGTAGGTTTATCAGGTTGGCATTGCCTAAAACGGCACTATGAGAGTGTATAATGTCTTTGCAATAATCAAAACTGGAGGGCAGACAGATGCAGGCCTTTCCTGGCCTAGCAGCATGGTCTGTCGATTATATCCTCCCAGACTAACAAATATTGGACCCCCTTTGAATGATACCAGAACAGAAACTAAGCCAACTATTAAAGTCAATTATTTTTGCTTATATCACAGTGTCATCCTTGGAGAAGGTAGAATGCTATCAATGCTAGGCTGATGTCTGCCTTGGATGCATAGTCTGAGCCCTCCCATCGTTTTTCTCTGGGTCCAGGGAGGTGCATCTCAAGTCATTGTCACCAGCATGAACTATGGCAGAGTTATACTGGTTCTTTTTTCTCAAAGACTTGAGTGCATACATGATCTGACTGGTCCTGGTACCAGACAAGCAACTAACCATCACTCTTTCCTTGCTCTGTAAGAGGCACATCTGTATGACTTACAATATAATCACCTATAACAAAAATGTTTGGTTGGGTCGATGCATGCCTTAAGGGCTGAGCCCCTGTGATTTTGGGATTCCTAGTTTTGTGTCAGGAAGTAGGCTCAACTTGATGAATGTGC
This sequence comes from Protopterus annectens, assembly GCF_019279795.1. Lineage (NCBI taxonomy): Eukaryota > Metazoa > Chordata > Ceratodontiformes > Protopteridae > Protopterus > Protopterus annectens. The sequence goes on along the minus strand of NC_056739.1, from coordinate 516,614,707 downwards.
TTTGTGCCATTGTCATGTTTTGGAGGCCTTTGAGGTTTAGGTAAGTTAATCCTTAGATCCTCAGCATATGATGGATTATGTGTATTGTGATGACCTTTAAGAGGTGTAATGTACTGCTGATGACTTTGGTGTCTGAATTTAGTGTGTGTGGGATTTTTGCTTCCAAGAATATAATGTATGTACATCTCTTTCACATTGTGTTATGTTGTTTGATAATAGTTGATCATAAAATAGCATGAGATAATTTTTACACTATCTCAAGATGCCCATCTCAAATCAGACTGGCTACAGAAGTTGTGGGGGAAGTGCTGGTCCTTGATACCCACAGGATTGACTCTCGAGGTAAGAGTAACTGCAACTGCTTGGAGTTCAGATTTACGATAATGTCTGGGTGGACTTGCTACTGAGTATTTAAAGCGCCGTCAAAACAACTAGCCCAGAAACCTTTTTCTGCTAACTGCAAGAACCAGAAAACTAATTATAGTAAAAACATTATTAATTTAATACTAAAATTAGTGCAAGCAGTATCAGTACAATCAACAAGCAATTTTATTAAATTGCTTTTAGCATTGTAAGTAGTTTTTCAAAAATTATACTTACGAGCTTAATGTCAACAGCCAATAAATTGGGAGGATGGAAGGAATTATATTGTCATTATCACAATGGGCAGGCAACAATAGGCACACTGAATTTAAGAACACAACTACAGCAGGTGAGTGGGAGGGAAACAATTAATCCCTTATCTCTGATCTGACTAGCCTACAACTGCCTTAATGCAAAGACTAGTCCTGAACTAGTATGACATACACTCAGTACATAATAATAAAACAAGGGTTTATTATCAACAGTTAGACCACTTGAACATCAAAATGCATCAACTATGTACCTGAATTACTAATAATGGTTGAAAGATCTTAGCTAAAGCAGATATAGACTGTTAAAATGAATTTAAAATCAGATGAAGAAATGAAAATGTGTATCTTTCTTTCTTTCTTTGTTTTTTTCTAATTATTTTTTCCTATGGTAAAGAATGTTTTAATGTTTTCCTGTAGTAAAGAAATACATTTCATTTAGTTCCTTTTGTCAAACCATTGAAGTATAAATTAAGATGGCTAAACTCAGTACAGTGTCTTACAGCAGCCAGCTTTTCAGGAAGTACCAATGATTCCTTCTGATCTAGTCAGTTAATTATAATGCTTTACCTTCTTACATCAAACCAGTTGCATATTTATCCATTACTGCTTTTCACTACATGCAGTCTTGCTCACACAACCTTCTACTCATTAAACAAAGACTTTATCTTCTTCAAACAAAACCTTTATTGCAACCGACTGCTTTAATATTGTGCTAAAGGAATTGTTTTTTAAGAAAGACATAGGTTCCTGTTTGATGCAAACCTGCACTATCACAACAGTTCATAGTCAGATACATTTCTTCTGGACACATCACAATCACATCCATTAGGTAATACAGTTTGGATGAATCAGGTGCTCTAGTTGGGAGAGAGTGTTACACTAGGAAGCCAGATAAAAAACATGTGAATAACTGTATATAGAAAGCATGCTAGTAAAAAAATATGTATTCTTTTACCAAATACTTTGACATCTATTATCTCTCCCAAACTTGTTTAAGTTCACTTACTGCTATCGCTGTAGATGTTTTTCATAACATAATATAAAAACACTATTCAACATATTTTAGTGATAGTGGAATTTTCTCTTTTTTCCACAGTTTTGCAAACTTGGAGTAGATAATGTACGTTTGGTAGGTATGGGAGGTGTCCTTGGGAGGTGCCCTCTAATGCTCACTGAACGTTGTCATGGTATTTTATTTTCACACGCTCAGGAGTCTGTTGAAAGGTTGTCAATAGATCGCCATTAATCAGGGTGTAGGTGTTTCTGGAGGGTGCCAGACTCATGCACATGTCTCTCTAAAATGACATCTAAATTATATATACCACTACTCACACCAATCAATCAAAACCACAAGAATATGAAGGCCGGTGAACCAAATAAAACATACACTTTATTAAAACAAAAAAGCAATAAAGTGAAATCTCTAGCACTTTGGCTGTTAAGCCATTACAGAGTATACTTCCCTCTACTTACATGCCCTTTAAATACATATTTAAATTTCATAATTATATAATTAATCAATTAAAAAAATAATTAAAAATCTACTACAAAAACAATTCCAATTGCATTCTCTATTAAGACCTGTGGAAGATAAAGTGCTAAATTTCAAAATAAAAATTAATTCCTGCTTTCTCAACCATGAATTACCACATAGGTGGCAGTACACAAACATCAAAAGTGTGATGAGAGACTTAGGGACACAGGTGGACAGTGGTCTCACCTTCGATAACCACATCACCACAACAGTCAGGGAATCCTTCTATGTGACACATCTCATCTCTAGGGGCTTTTCATCCAGAAAAAAGGAGGTCATTGTCCCACTGTACTCATTCCTCATTAGAACCATTATAGAGTACAACGCCTCATTTGGTGTGTACCTCACAAGACATCTGCAACAGCTGGAAAGGCCACAGAAATACCTCACTAAAAGAATCACAGGCCTAAAGCAGATGCCCTATGCTGACCATCTAAAAAAACTCCAGCTATACTCTGTGGCATATTGTCTACTCAGAGGCAATCTCTGCTTAACATACAAGGCCATGTCAAACTCTGAGCTGTTGGACATGCTCCACTTAAAGAAATCCCAATCCCTCAGAGCCACACACTCTAGGGATCTAAACCTTGTCATCACAATGAACAAAACATGCTGGAGGGATAGGGTTCTGACCCAGAGACTCCCCATACTCAGGAATAGACTGCCCATACATGTCAAGCAGAGCGACTCCTTGGCTGTCTTCAAAAGGAACCTTGACGATTGGATGGGAGATAGGAAATTTACCTCGGGGATCACGTCAGTCACCCTGTTAGACAGGGGTCCAGGGAAGTAAATATTGTGGGAAGAAATATCCAGGCAATTGCTATGGCTAGGCTTGTATAGGCCCTAGGGCTGATAGCCTAGTACCAACCTATGAACCTATGAAACTATGAACTTTTTATATAATCTGTACCTAAATATTCACTGTTCACCTGTTCCAGAGTAGTAGCTTGTAGTCCCAGTGGACTACCATTATGATGTTTTTTTGAAAATGAAGGGCTATAGGACTTTCCTTCTTTCCTTTTTTGATGTCTCGAATGTGTTCTTTTAATCTTGTCGAGAAATTTCTTTTGCTTTCCTCTATATAACATTTTTTTACATGGACATCTCAGCCCATATATCACCCCTTCAGTTGTACAATCAAAACCACCCTTGAAACCTTTTTCCATCAATCTCTGGTAAGCTATTTACTATAAATTCACAACATGTACATTTCCCATAAGGGAAAGTACCTTTTAACTCTAATTCTCCATTTCTTTTCACCTCAGGTAAACTAGACATCCCATGTACCACCATATCTTAACACTCCTACCTTTCCTAAATGAAATTTGAGGTTGATTATCACTACTAAAGTTCAAATTCCTACATTCCCCCAAACATCCTAATAATACCTGATAAGACTAATAAGCCTTTCTGAAAAGAAGTTATATTTTGTCACAAAAATACCTGTTCCTGCATTTCAGTTACACTCCCCTTTTTTACCATTCCTTCTCTGCTACTTTGAGAAAAAAAACTTTTTACCTTCAAATACTTTTTTTAATACCTTTCCATATATCTTCTTCATATTCTCTGTTACCAAACATCTGAATAGCCTTCTCTATTTCTTGTTCACACACTTTTTCATCACTACATAACCTCTTTATTCTCAAAAATTTACTAAAGGGTATAGATTTCAAAGTATTGGGAGGATGACAGCTTTGTCCATTTGAAATATAATTACCCTGCTCAAATTTTCTAAAAAATCTTATTATTACACCCTCATTTAAGCCTTTTATCATAATATCTAAGAAATTTACATTTTACCCACTTGTAGGCCATCATTCATATTCTTGACATCTGAATTATCACTGCATGCTAGTGTGGTTTTGACAGAAGGGGTATCCTTATGTCTAATGTAGCCGGGAAGAAGATATTACAGCTAAGAGAGGACAGTTATCCTTTTTTTGGGGTGGAACTGTCAGGCCAGGGGGGTTTACCATGTTTGAGAAACTGGAATTTAGCAGACATAATACCAGCACAGATCAGAATTTTCAATACATTCTTCACCCAGCATCATGAATGTATGCATTATTTGTCATTTTTAATACCCAGACTATTGTAATTTTTTACAGTCTGACCCCCCCCCCCCGGAAAAAATACTTTGATTTGCTGTAGGACAGCATTTTTAGCAACTCAGATTCAGTTTCACTACTTTTATTCATTGATATACAAGCATGAATGCTGTCTAACCATTGTATGAGTCAAAAGCAGAGTAAACAGAGCCTGACCTTAAAAGTAAGCATCTCTGATGAGCCCACTGTGACCACCTGTCCAAAAAATCAGTCAATAAATAAATAAATAACGAAATAATGATGTTGAAAGTAAATAATCCTGAAAGGTCTACAAACGTATCTCAGTTCTTCTTTCTTTGTAACAACAGTAAATGAGTGGACAGAACAAAAATTAACAGCCGGTTTCCTCGGGTGAACACTTGGGCAGTTGCTGAGTTCAGAATTATATTTAAATAAACATAACTGCTATAATTAAGAACTATGGTAGGTATTTTGGTCCAGTCACAAAGACCATAGGTTAACACTGGTTATTTTACTTATCCTCTTCAAGCTGAATCAAATCATTCCAAAAGGATGATCTACCTACTTTCCTAAAACGGTATAGAAAAGAAGACCGTATAGAAGATAACACTGTCCATGTCTTAACTTGTTGCCTATAGCAAATACAAAGCTGTAGAGTATTGTTCAATCATGTGGCTGTAAATGTAACATTTAAGAGTTTGGATAACAGAAAATAGCTTAAAAATGCATGATTGTCTTACTCCAGTTTAATGTTTCAGACCTAAACAGTGTGTAAAGATATTAGCTAAAACCTTCCCTGCTACTAGAGTCTGAATGAGGAAATAAGCTCTTCTAATGATCTGTTAATACAGTTTAATGTTTCGATTTACAAATAATGACTGATTTTTCCACTTGACACTAGTGTCTGTATGAAGTTGTCATACTATTCTGAAAGAGGACATGAGAAACAATACAGACCTTCAAGGGGATAGGGCTGCGACAGAGCTGGAGCATGCATTTTATTTCTGGAGAAGCTGCACAGTTAATGATGTAGCTAATGATTTTATAAGAATATTTATGTCAAGTTTTTTTGATATCAGCATTGTAGTTAAAGTGGCAGCAACATGTAATTTGGAGAGGAGGAGGAGCTGTAGCAAACCAATAGGTTAATCTAAAAATTTCCACTTTCTGCAGGAAGTCTTGCTTAAGACGATACCAAGTATTGTATTTTATTTTATTGTACATTATGGTTTGAAGTGTTGTAGTCAAATACATGTATACTTCCTCTCTTGGAATTGAGTTCTGGGCCAAAACCAGTTTTACTGGTATAATTTATGTAGGCATTCACTTTATAGGAAGGCAAAAGTAGTTCTGGTTCCTGAAATTTCTGTAGACTGGTCATGAAAATTAAATAAGTGCCAACGTATTTCATGCTAGATATATTTAGATGTACTATGTCATCAAGTGACATGGCTGTTTCATAAAGGTACAGGCACAGAAGAGAATGCAGTAAGTGTTTAAAAGCAATAGAGGGAGAACAAGTTAAAACTGTGCGCCTTGAATAAATTTCCTGTTTTGTAGATCCAATGAACAGCCGTTATTGCTTCACTTGTAAGACTTGTGCTGAATATTCTGATCTGAGAGCTTCCTTGCTATGTCATATTATAAACTCTTCAACTTCTAAGATAGACTTTATTCATTTTACTCTCAGAACATCTGGCGTTATGTTATTACTGGACTACAACTTACAGGTAACGTAACAATCTCCTATATTGCAGTCAGCTAATTCATTGAGACTTTACGTATTGGCTAAATGTTAGTTGCATAGCATTCTGATCTAAGACAGGAATTTCGGTAATTCTAGCAAACTGAAAATGTACATACTTTGCAGAAACCTTCATCTTCAGCATGTCATATTGGCAGGCTGTGGTGTGGACAGGAAAGATAAAGGTTAGGGCCCCTATCTTAGTATACACATTCAAAAGTGGTTATTTTGGGTCCTACTGAGTGTACAATAACCTGATAGCTGTGCTTCATCTGCATATTGTGTGAGGATAATGACTGGCATGAAGAAATATCTGTTTAGGGTTGAGAAGCTATAGAATGGAAGAGGACAGGAAGTTTGTAGTCTTCAGTTAGCAACTGTATGTAACTTATGAAACAAAGACTTTGCACCTTTCAGACATGGCAGAATGACATCAGGTCATTACCGAGGAAGTGCTATACTACACTGAGAATTTTGACTTTATTGCTGGCAGACACAAGGGACTGACTTAAACATTTGCTCTCTATGTAAGTAACTCTACAGTTCATTTTAACAAAAACTCTTTGTTGCACTAATAATACATAGGACAAAAATGTATGAGATAAATATTGGTACATTAAGTTATAGGCTTGTATACTGCATCTCCTGTAGACTTGGCTCTCATGTTGTTGCCAGCTCTGCTACAGGAAACATCTAGGCTCAAGCTTTTAATTTCTAGACAAGCACTAGTGGGGAGTGGGGAACTGGTAAAACTCTGTTTGTACTTTATTGTAGGTGTTTTAGTTGTTGTTGTTGCTGTTGTTGTTTTAGTACATTCATTTAATGGAATGGAAACTCAGGCGCATTTGATATGTTTGCTGTTCATTTCTAAAGGTAGAAGACAAGCTTAATTTAATTACATTAACTACTGTTAGTGTCATAAATGGACTTTTAAAAACTAAAAAGATATTTAGTGCACTTTTAGTTGATCTCGGTGACTAAAGGCCTAGTAATCAAGGTGAGTTTTCGGTGTACAAGTATTCAGACAGGAAGCCTGTACTCCAGGTATCCTGAAACAATTTTGCATACTTGTATTGTGAGTATATATTCTGAGAAGACTGCAGGGGGCATGTTTAGACGGCTGATTAGTGAAATATAAATAAAGCTATAGTTCCAGCAAACAGGTTCGACATTGTCATAACCACAAGAACTACGTCTGAACTTTGGCAGTAAATTATCAGTAAGGAACACTCTTTTTTTATCTTTGCTTTCCATATATTCCTCTGTGGTTAATGCGCAAGACCTTTTGATCACCAAGCCCTTGAGTTTGTTACTGGGATAAAGGCTGTACGTTTCAAAATGTGATAATACAGAGCTGTGAAAATGTCAGTAGTGTAACCTTATCATGGTTTTAATTAGCCTAAATAGAAGTACTTTGTTCACTGCTTTGGTGCAAAAACTGTTAGATTTTTATGTATATATGGCAAAATAAAACATAGGCAACCATTTTAACAACAACACAGATCATGCAAAATATGTCTAGGAAGCCACAGCAAGGTAAAGTAGTAATGACAAGAACAGAACTCGATTACATGCACAATTTTTTATAAAATATATACATAATGGTAAAAAATAATATATGCAGTGCCAGCAATATTTTCAGTTTTTGGCTTTTGCACAAATGTGCCAAACACAGCATGCTAAGACCTCTGTAGTGTACTGCTACATAAAGTCAACATTGCTCTGTATAATAGTATGAAGGTTCTTTCATTGCATTCCAGGGTCTAGTAAACCTCCAAGGCTGTATGTGTTGAAAGATAATTAATGTTCCTGTTTGTAAATAAAAGTATGTGCCCCATGGTGTGTGTTCAACTCTGTCAATTAAGCACATCTGCATTACCAGAAGTATTTTCACTCACTAACTCTTACAAGCCTTATGAAGCAGTTTTAAAATGGTCAAATTTAAGATTTTTCTTTTAAGAATGTGCCTAAAATTGGTAGGCAGGGAAGCATAAAATCACAATAGAAATAAAATGCAAATAGTAACATGGTGTGTACCATGAAAGGTAGCAAAAAGTGTGACAATCAATGTAGGCATAGACAAAGAACTGGCAGTTAGGGCAGAATGCTAAGACTATGAGAAGTTAACAAGCTACTTCCTGTGGTGCAGGGTTTGGTTCCTTCATCCTTTAATTGCCTCCTTATAACCTTCAGCAAGCAAGTCACTTAACCAGGCAGTGCTTTGGGGTAGTTAAGAATTTGGGTCAAGCTTCTTAATGTATTCTTGGACTGCATGCCTAGTAACTAACTATGTGGAAGCCGTGTAAATTGTGACGTGTAATCCATACATTTATTTTGTATATCTTTATTTTCTGATATGTCAGGCTGGGCATTGCTATATTTCAAATGATGCTCAAAGAAAACAGCTGTAGAAGCAAGCATGGTACACATTTAAGAACTGTTCATAAAGGTACTACAGCAACATATTTTTACTTGGCAGTACTTACATGGTATAAAATATTTAATCTAAGTTGAAAAACAGTTTTACATGGTAACAGAAAAGCAAACTGGTTTTAAAACATACAATAACATATGACAAATCAGGGAAATTGCTTGCAGTAAGACATACTTTACTGTGAGATTTTAATAAGTATATTTTAATATATGAAATAACCTAGAGAACTTTTATTATTTACATATACCTTGCATAGTACACAGACTCAGGCTTACTGAGCAGGATTCAGAAAGGCATACTGTAATGCAGAAGCTTTATCTTAGAAGGTATTGACATCACTGTAAACTGTTTTGATTCGGAGGCCACTGTCCCATAATGGTGGTGGAAGCATTAAGTGCTTACTCAATGGGGAAGGCTCATAAAAATGTGGCTGTCCACATTAGTGGATAATGCTGCAGACTGAGTGGGGATCAACTCTGCAGATTTCCAAAAATCATTCTGCCAAGTTATTTACTAGGAGCTAGAAGGAAAAGGTCAATGCCATCTTTTCAGTCCTATGGGAATAGTCGCAGCTCATACCACTATAGGTGAGTTTAGTGGGCCTATATGTCTGTGTGTGTGTTTATGCCCTATGGAAGGTAGCTATGGTATGCCAAGTGTGTGTGTGTGTGTGTGTGTGTGTGTGTGTGTGTGTGTGTGTGTGTGTGTGTGTGTGTGTGTGTGTGTGTGTGTGTCTGTCATTTTGCACTATGGGAGGTAGATATGGTACCAAGTGTGTTTGTGAGTATGTGTGTGTGTGATTGTACTATGGGAAGTAGGTATGGTATGCCAGCTGTGTGTGTGTGTGTGTGTGTGTGTGTGTGTGTGTGTGTGTGTGTGTGTGTGTGTGTGTGTGTGTGTGTGTGTCTGCACAAGCATGTGTGTGCTCGGAGCATGCATGTATGTATGTTGGCATTTCAGTGGCTGTGAGCAAGTGTATGGGGGTTGTTCCTGGATGTTTGGATGTGTACATATATACAAATATTTCAAGCATGGGCATTAATGTCCTTCTAACTTGCCAATATACCAAAACAGTTGTTCTCATAATAAGGATCCTGTCTGTTCTTAAAATATCTAAACTAGTACTTGCTTTAATGTAATTTGGTAGTCTGTTCCATGCATCAGCTACTCTGTCAGAGACCCAATTAGTACACTTCTCATTCCTATAGAATCTTTCCCATAGGTTGTCTAATGATTCTCTAGTACTTTTTGAAAACCACAAACACTCCCAGAGGTAGTTGTCTCTAAATGCCCTATATACTTGAATAAGATCTCATCTTAGATATCTTTAAAAAGTACTGTGCAAGTGCAGATATTTTAGTCTTTAATAATAACTTAAATTTTCACATCCATGGATGCTCTTGGTATATTTCTGCTGTACTCTTTTCAGTTTATTCATGCTTGCTTTCTTATAGGGTTCCCATATTGTTATTCCATACTCAGGTTTGGGTCTAATGTAACTAACAAAACATGACTTCATCATTTTTGATTTCCTAGACTATAAATCTTTTTATACAACCTATAGTTCTATAACTATCATTAACCAATTGGTTAATATGATTAGAAAACCTCATAGATGAATATACCATAAACTCATGTTCTTAAATGAGTTTATAGTTTCAATCACTATCTGCTGTATTAAATATTCAACTTTCAATTTATGTCTCCCAAATCTCATATGCTTAGTTTTTGATGTATTTATCAGCATATTATACTCCTGTGCCCAAATGATCAATTTAGTCAAGTTATTTTGCAGACATACCTTATCTGTAACACATGTAATCAGTTTACCCAATTTCAGGTTGTCTGTATATAGACTGTAGAACATCTCATATGAAAAATTTAGGTCTGAAAGATACAAACTAAACAAGTAAAGGCCTAGGACAGAGCCCTGTGTGACACCCTGACTGTAACCAAGGATTTCATCTGTCCAGTTGCTGTATGATACTTCCCATGTCCTATTTGTAAGCCATGTAGCTATCCATCTTATCAAGAGTACATCAATACCTAGTTGTACTAATTTATTGATCGGTGTTTTGTGTATGACCCTGTCAAATGCTGAAGTTAAATCTGTATAAATTACATCACAGCACAATTTACCATTCATAGCTGTTATTATATTGTTATAGAACATCATGATATAGGTGGTAATAGATCTGTTTTCAACATATGCATGTTGCTATATGTTTGCAAGTCCCAACCTATACAGTTCTGACAATAACTTATCCAATATTACATTCTCTGTTACTTTTCCACAACATGAAAGTAGACTTAAGGGTTATATGACTCTGGGTTGGTCCTACTCCCCTATCCCTTGAAGACAGGTTTAATAAGCATATGTCTCCAATCTTGAGGAATCTCTCCATATTTATATGACCTAGTGAATAATATATATAATGGTATCGTAAGTTCTTTCTGAAGTGTTTTCAGGTCATTGTTACTAATTCCTTCTCCTCTCTGTGCTTTGTTTGGATCCAGTTTTCATAGTTCTTTTTCAATATAATCTAATTTGATTTCAGTATCTGGGGTTACTTGGATGTCACTAGGACAACTTATCACCCCATTTGTGGAAGCAAATTATTTTGCATAAGATTTTGTAAATATATTTATAATCTGTTCTGTCTGAGAATAAATTTTAGAGTCTGCACACAGTTTATCAGTTTGTGTGTCTTTACTCCTTCCACATCTTATGTATCTATAAAAATGTTCCCTGCTGTGCTCAATATCTTTATATATTTTTTTTCACATTTTTCTTGATCTTGTCTCACACTATGTTTAATCTGTATGTCCAGTTTGTTTATTTCAGTTTTCAAAGCTGCAGTTTGACCTCTCTTCCATTTCTTATATGTTTTGTCTCTCACCTTAATCAGATATCTTGTTCTTATGGAAATATATCCCCCTGATGTTGTATACCTAGATCCTGATGTTAAACATTTTTTTTTTTTGCACTCAAACAATTTTTCTTTCAAAACTTTCCACATTCCATCTGCAGTTTTTCCATTGGATACCTCACTCCGGTTAGTTTTACATAGTGACTGTTTTGCTTCCATATAATTTGTAATTAACCTACTGTGCATTGGTTTAGATTTCAATTTGGTAGAATTATCTAGCAACAAATTAACCTTTATAAACCCATGATCACTGTACATCAATGATGGTACAATTTGACTTGAAGTAACAGTAATTTCTTTAGGAACACAGACAATGTCTAGTATGTGCTGTCCCCTGGTAGGTTTTTTACAATCTGAAGCAATTGTTTTTCCTAAATATACTTTGTGAATAATTTCCTTACTGATGTTGTTGAATCTATATTATTCCAGTATGTTTATGTTAAATTTAAATCCCCAGCTAATATTATTTGTCACTTCTGTGTACTCCAACAATTGTTATATGTTCCAGGGTTGTCTTTTTGTCACAGTTACATAGTCTGTAGTATTGGTGTTATCACTGAACATGTAATAATCACAGCTGTCATAATTATCTTTAATCTCTATCATAACACATCCACCTGATTTTTTGTTAGAATGTCTGTTACAGTAAAACATTTTTACCCAGACAGAACTGGTTTCTAGTCATTGTTCTTTACCCATGTTTCACAAACAATAACAACATCAATGTTGTGAGAATGTAACAAATTTTCCAGTAAAAAAACTGTATTATTAATGCTCCTAGCATTAATAAACATCAGAGATGCATCAAATGTTGCTATCTGTGAACTGTTAAAATTTCGACCTGGCAAATATCCTGCCTAGTGTTTGTCAAATATGGCAAAATATCAGCTGCAAAAATTCTCTTCCCTGATCTTTACAAATGCACACCACCCTGTCTGAACACATGTGCCCAAAACTAGGCCTGGATGTTCGACACATTTCCATTTTTTAAAACAGGACATTTTCTCCATGTAGGTATTTACCCAAAAAATCTTTTCGTTCACAGTGACCTGACTATCCTTTCTATAGGCGATTTGTGAAAAATATGTCCTAACAACAGTACAAGCTATACTATCTAAGAGGACTGTCAGTTCCCGACTAACAGTCAGGGAATCCTTGCGGATGACATCATTTGTACCAACATGAATAAAAATGGATCTCTACTTCCTTACATTAAGGCATTTCAAGGCTTATCTCATATCTTCTATTTTTGCTCCTGGCAAGCATAACACTATTCGATATTCATTATCTTCTCTGCAGATATAAGTATTAATTCCTCTAATAATTGAATCTCCAGTTATAAGAATATCTTTCCTGGCCAGCTCTGAAGAATCTTCACCTTCTAATACAGTAATATCTGCTCTATCAATTGTTGCAAAGGATAGATCTTCATCACTATTAGTCTTATTAATCCCACTGTTTTCATTGTGTATTAAATTCTCATCCAGCTGTTATTGTAAATCCACATCTTGAGCCATGTAGTCAACATCTGTCTTTCTCTTCTTTTTTTCCTACAGTAATGTTCTTCAATCCTTCCACGTTCAACTTTGATTTCTTCCTTTTCACCTGCCCCTTGCCTCTTTTTTCTACCTTCTCTGTTGGAAAAATAATGCCTTTTTCTGTAGACTGAAGGTTTTCTGAGAGAAAAATATCATCATTCCCCGTAACCTGTGTGTTACATAACAAAGCAGTGTCCTTTTTACTATGTATTCTTTTTCCTTTATAGTCATTAATCAGTTTCTTTTTCTTCTTTGTTATTTGTTGTGAACTTCTTCCTTTCTTACTTTTTTTGTTTCCTTTTAAACAAATTGGATCCTCAGATTAGTAGATAAAGAAGAAGCAGCAGCAGATTAAAAGCACCAAGCAGAAAAACAAAGTAATTAGCGTAGCAAAAACTTTCAGGCACCACCACAGCAATAACAATAGTTAGTATCAAGATATAACAGCACTAATACGGCAAAAACGTTATTAAAAGTCACTTCTGAGTGTAGCAAAAACTTCCAGGCACCACCACAGCAAAAACGATACTTTGTATCAAAATATAGCAGCATTAATACGGCAAAAACCATTATTAAAAGTCACTTCTAAGCGTAGCAAAAACTTCCAGGCACCACCACAGCAAAAACGATACTTTGTATCAAGATATAACAGCACTAGTACAGCAAAAACCGTTATTAAAAGTCACTTCTAAGTGTAGCAAAAACTTCCAGGCACCACCACAGCAAAAACGATATTTTGTATCAAAATATAACAGCATTAATATGGCAAAAACCGTTATTAAAAGTCACCTCCACTTGTAGAATTCAGTAAAATATATATCCAGATATCGCTCGACTGAAACAACTGAAGAACAGGATGCAGTCACAGTAAATGCAGCAGTTGTACATCCAAATGAAATAACGAAAATGTTCAAATTATCCACATCGATACCATATCTTTAAAACACTTTATTTGTAGTACGAAATAAAACAGAAGCTCCTTGTAAGCGCTTTCGGGTTACAGCGAACCCTTCATCAGACAAACAGTTTTCATTTCAAATAGCAGCATTTAAATAGTTTAGTTTGGCACCAAAATCCATCTTAAAGTGACATTAACCATAAATGGATGTTTATACTAGAAGTGCTTGCATATATAATGCAAATAAATATGCATACCTATTAAATGCTTAACAACTTATAAAATAAAAACTATATAAAATAAAAACTATATAAACATTCAAACAACTCATAATACAAATTATAAATCATAATGCAAATTATAAATCATATATCATATAATATCAATTCATAAATACATTCATATAATACTAAAAACTAAATTAAATTTCATAATAACATTTAATACCTATATAAATATAAATATAAATATGAATATGATATTAAATATATCACCCACATTAAATCAATAAGAATTATATAATAAATATATATAATAAAAATACATCAATATAAGACATTAAAACACTAAAATAAATATGGTATCATAAATTGTGTTTCAGTGGCCTATTTCTCAAAAATGGCTTTATTATTACCCTACCATTTAAACCTTTCCCTTTATCGGACTGCATACGAATAATCCACCTATTTTCTTCCTGTTCAGTATAATTTCTAATATTACCTAATCTATTACTTTTAGACACTATTTCAATGACTAAAAACTTAAATCTATGATCCAAACCATTATTTAAAACATGTTCAGCTAGTGCATTAGTACTGTCCTCACGATTTATAGCATATATGTGTTCTCTTACTCTTTCTCTCAGTATTCTGTTGCTTTTACCTAAGTAGAAGCTATAACATTTCTGACAACTTGCAAGATATATTATGTCTCTAGTTTTACAGTCAGCATAATGTTTAAAGTAGTAAATTCTCTCCGTGTCTGGATGCACAAATTCATTAGTTGCCATCATATAAGGACATTGATTACATCCTCGACAAGGGAATGTTCCCTGTCTACTAGATGAAATCTTTGGTCTATAGTTATTCTTGTCATTATAGCATAGTAATCTTTTAAGTGATTTATCATTACGATAACTATAACTATAAGAGAAATAGTAGGGACAAGACCTAGTTATAGTTATATATTTAGATATATATTTTACTGAATTCTACAAGTGGCGGTGACTTTTAATAACGGTTTTTGCCGTATTAATGCTGTTATATTTTGATACAAAGTATCGGTTTTGCTGTGGTGGTTCCTGGAAGTTTTTGCTATGCTTAGAAGTGACATTTAATAATGGTTTTTGCTGTATTAGTGCTGTTATATCTTGATACTAAGTATCGTTATTGCTGTGATGGATCCTCAGATTGCCGAATACTTGCATCCAGAATTGCAAAGTTGTCAGGGGCATTGTCCTGTTTCATAGGAGTTGAATGATCTTTGCAGACAATAGATGCATCATTTTCTAAATGTTTTCTGTTTGGTCTATGCCTAACATTATTTATTTCATCAGTCCAGTCATTAATATATGAAACAACAGTTCTCCAAGCCGTGCCAATTGTACAAGTGCAATCAACATCATTAAGTCTCGATTTACTTCTAACAATGGTAAGCAAAACATCCAAATTTTGACACGAGGAACACAGATCACCAGTGTTATTAGATGTTACCTTTAAATATGCATAGCATTTATTACACTGTACAAGATATTTGTGCATTAGCAAATTAATTGCATACTCATTTAAGGAATCCATATTCAGCTTCAAACAAATAAAATATTGTAAAAAAAAAAAGAATAATCAAAAACAGTAACCACGCAATTCAAAGAGAACTGAAATCAACTTCTATGACAAAAAAATCACACCAGCAATATGCAACAAAATAATAAATTAAGTGCAGTAAAGTTGTTCTGACCAAATAAGTTCTGCAAGACAGACAAAAGTCGTACTTCTTTTTATAGTAAAGCTCAATAAATCACAGTCCAAGATAGATTCTTTAGATATGCTCAGGATTTTCCTCTCTGCAATCTGTATGAATTTATAGCTGTCTAGGCCCCATGGGGTGGCTACAGCTTGCCTGTCTAAAACCTATCCCTTTCTAACAACCAGCAGTGAAACAACAAAATATGAATCAAAGTAAATATTGTTAACAAGCTATCCCTTCCTACTTACAAACTTCCTACCTAGTTAAAAACAGTGATAACAAATACAATATAAATTCAAATAAAACTTCTCTTGCCAGTTAACTCCACAGTAAATCACAAACTAAGGTAGGATTGTTTAGATATACTCAATTTGTGAGTATACATATGCAGAGGTTTTTGAATGTGCACATGCTTGTGTGTGCCTCTTTCTGTGTGAGTTATAGGGAGGGTACCTATGTTACTGCAATGTCTGAATAAGCAGGAAGATCTCTAGTGCTGTCAAGTCAGAGAGCACACTGATCAAATCATTGTTTCTAAATGATAGATTCTCTCTGTTATACTAATTTACTAACCCATTTTTGCCAATTAGTACTAATGGACAGAATTTGTCTGAATTCCAGGGACTGTGTTTACTTAGCAAACTTAGTATAATTCCTTCTATTTAATGTCACGGAGGGTTCAGATTAAATTTCTGTTATGTTAAACACGCATGTTATGTTAGTGCATTGACAGCTTATTGTTACAGTAGACATGTTACACACACTCTCAGGTGAAGCTACATGTAGCTTTGACAGCTGATTACTTCCATTATTTGCATAGACTACACAACAGAATAAAATACACAAACACACTGCATCAAATAGCTTGGATTACCTTTTCAATATAAACTCCTGTAATGCTGAACAGTTTGGAAATTCTTATAGATAAAACATCTAATGAAATGCATTTGCTTGCTGTTTGTGCTAGAAATAGAAAGATAGATATGGATTTGATTTACAATGGTGGTTCAGTGGCAAGATTTTTCTACTGGCAGCTGGTGCAAATGGTTAAGGCTGTGAGTTGTAGTTCATTTGGTACATAGTTTGATTCCTTCAGCCTTCATTTGCCTACTGTATGATCTTGAGCAAGTCATTTTACCAGACATTACACCTGAGTTGCTCCAAAAAATGGACTGTGTATCCAGTAGGCCTACCTGGTTAACAAATGTGTATTTATTTATGAGCCATTATCATAAGCTTTTGTTCCTGTTTTACACTTAAACAACATGCATAGATTATACATATACATTGATACCCAAAGGTGATTTTAAAAGTCAGTATATAAAACAAAAAAAGGAAGATATGTAATCCAGGATTCGAAGGCAAATATTGTTCTACTGCCCAAGCCTTGTATGATAAGATGCCAGGGGGGTGATTTGCTCAGGTGGTTTCAGAATAAAGCAGGAAGGAGGAGTTTTGCAAACAACTAAACATAATCAGACTGTACAATGAAAGGAGGTAAGTCATAACTGAAAAAAGACAGCAAGGAATAGTGCAAGTGACAGAATGTGAGACAGGACTTTTCTGCATATACCTGCAACTGTTCTGAATGCGGTACCTGTTTTTTGATAACACACATATTGTCTACACAAACTAACTATAAATAATAGCAGCTTAAGATCTGCAGTATTAACACATTTGGAAGATAAAATAAAATATAGCATAAAAAAATAGATATAGAAAGGAAAAAAAATACCCAGCTACAAGTTAGGTAGTGTGCTAGGAACATACCCTGAATTGTGTTGTGACACCAGTGGTACATGTAACCAAACCATGGAGGAATGACTGACAAAATGTGCTGTTGCCTCATGTTGTGGTAGATGTACATTGTTAGATCCCCTGATAAAGCAAATAAGACAAGGACTCCCTAGGGGCTAATTGTATATACATATGGTGACCAGACAAGAGACAAAACTCATGACTGGCTGAAATATGTCTGGCACCAACAACACAGAATTATAGATTAATGCATTGCCTAAATGCATGTATGTGTGTAGATTAGGAAAACACAGACAGGTGTGTATATTTAAAATGATTATTAAACAAAAAATATATATAAACTAAAACTGCTAAAATGTGGTTCTGTCTTTGAGTTGCCTACTTTTCTCACTGCTCGGTTTCTGCTGAGAGATCAATGAATAATTTTCCCTTTTGGACTGCACTGGCATTGTTGTCTAAGAGGGACTCCATTCTCTGAAGTTGTGATAGGAGGAGGCATTCAATAGCCTCTTCCACCAATTGTGACAGTAGAAGGTCCACTGGTGTAGGGCCTGTGGCTACCCAGATGTTAAGGGCTGTGTGTCATCACTTGCAGGCAAAGGTTATGTGTCTTTTGTCGCATACATGGTAAAACTACCAAATCGCAATGGCAGTTATCATTGTGCCTCTGTAGTGGGTCAAATTAAATGGAATGCAGAACTTAACAATAATTCCATATTCAAACAATACTGACAAGAGGGTCAGTTATCATAGTCTGCTAAGAATTTCTCCCTTCTTCACTTCCTCCAGGTTACCCTATTATCACATTGTTTTCTATGTGTTGCAAAAGAAAGTGTGTCATAATTATACTAGGCAGTTCACAGAGATTGAGGTCTTTCTTGTATCCTTGTTATTACATGAACTCCACAACCCATCCATGGTGGGTATTTCTGTACTAGGCTGAGACAGCATGATAGCAGAAATCTCTCACAAAGATCAACTTGACCAATATTACACGTATTGCTTTAATAAAGAGATACATAGCCTAACTATACATGATCTGTTTTCACATATCCAGTACGTTTCCTTTCTAAGCACTTAAGAGTGACAGGTTTTGCATGCAACTAGCACTTTTTAGGCACACACAACCATGCAGCATATATTATTTCTGATTTCAGTTTACATGCACATATATCACTGATGGGTCTATATTAGATAAACGAAAGTTTATCTTACCGAATGCTGACAATATCGAAAATCCTGGAACTCAAAACTGCAATTGTGGGGGGCTGTGCCCCCCACACCCCCCACTAAATATATATTCCAACTCCGAGATCGCACTACAGTCAGGAAAGGGCAAATATTCCCATCTTCACTGAACTGCGATCTCACAATTCTGGTTTCGAATTCTGGGATTTTCGCTCATGTTAGCGTTCGGTAAGATAAACTTTTGTTTATCTAATATAGACCTATCACTGATCCATCAGTGATGGCAGCTTACACCTTATTGATAATAGCTGTATCTTTCACAGGTGGCACTGTGGCTAAAGACGTGCATTCCAGTGTCCAGGATAAGGGAACATATTTAACTATAATACTACTGAAACATCTGGGGATGTTTGTATCTTGGTGCCAGCCTTTGAGGGTGTGAGCATTTTGCATATGGACAAATAAATACAGAATATGGCAACATGCCCCCAACCAGGAAAGGACAATAACACTATGGCAGAGATGCCACTGGAACTGCTGGATGTGGACCCAGATTCCTCATCTTTGAGTTGAAGGGCACCAGTTTGGTGATATGCACAAGCTACAGTTCTGCACCTATTTAAGTGATAATGATATGCTTGGATGACACCTTTGCATCTGTATTGCTATGTAGTGGTGTCTGATGCACAGTGTAAACACATACTGTACACTGCACTACATAGCCTGCAATGGTTGCATCACTTTGCTCTGTGTGACCCTGCAAACTTTGCATTTTCAAAATGCATAGATCTGTGCCAAATGTTGCATTTTGCTTTAGGTACCATGTACTTCATTATGCAGCCATGGGGGAAGAACAGACCCTCTCCATCATCTTGGTCACTACTGCTGTTATCATTACTTGACAAAGACAAATGTTGCACTGTTAGCAGGGCTGGTGGCCCTTATCTGACTAAAGCCTAGTAATCTTGCTTCACTGATCATGTGAAACACTCACTCAACAAATATCTGACCTTGTTAGGTGAGTAAACCAGTGCCCCTCTTAAGGTGTTAAGGAATCAGGAATAGGCCTTGAGTTGCACAAAATCAAGTTCAATAACAGCAAGAATCTGGCTATGGGCAACATTTTAACAGTATTCTACCACTGTTTTCAGATGCTGCATTATTGTCATCAGCCACTGCATAAGGGAGTATACTGCATCACTAGCAATACATAAATGTTTCTGAGTGGCTATATATGGTTTTGTGCATTACTAGGTACTATATTTTCTATGCTAACATGCCGAATTCCACTTAGAGAAATCTCCTGGATGCTTTTGACAATGGAGATGGGGCTTGTCCAATATTTTGGCATCATGCAGCTTGTCATCATAACAAACAACCAGGAAAGAAGGATGGAGACAATATGTGCCTTCACTATAACGTGTGCAATCAGTGGCATCCGAAAAGAAGGAAGGAGATGTCATTGAAGCCATGTACAGTTGTGGTCTTCCCTGTTTTGCCCTGCAAAGCCAAATGTGTTATCCCATGTTTGGAATCAGCAAATCACAAACTTATTTGCTGAATATTCTTGAATGGAAGACTGGGAGACCCTACTCTATTCCTGTTGGGTGCTGGAAAGTCCCTGTGGACAGGAAAGTTAAGGCAACATATTATTTTGCTTGTTTTCTTGCTTATGATTTGTTAACTGGGAAAGTATGTAATACCTAAGAAAGAGAAGCTAAGGGGAATAGTGAGGGAAACACCATAGAAAGGTTTTAGTTTAGTAATTTCCATGACTGACAGGTACAGAAATATCAGTATGCCCCTTGATAACCGGCCAACAGATAGAGTAGCAAATCACTGCCATTGGGGGTAATAATAACTCAATAAGACCTAGCCAAAGACTCCTTGAATATACCACTATAGAAGTAATAGGGAGGGTCAGGCAGGAGGAATGATATGGAAGGGGTTTATGAATAGCAACTAGGGATATGGGAAATATCGATAACCCAATAAAGAAAGCAATGCATGTTGGAAAAATGGTAAGGGAGCACATAGATGTAGTATTGCTATAGGGCTACAAGGGATCCAGTGTTCCAAGAACTCTAATACCACAATAAATCAAAATGTCCAAGTAGCACTAGTGCCAATATTCTAAATTTACTCCAACAAATAAATAAGACAAAGTGAAGGGATACATTTGTCACACAGGTCTTACACCTTCTCTGGAACAAACTTCCTCTCCAAGTTAAGCAGTGTGATACACTGTCTGTCTTTAAAAAGGAGGTTGACAAACTTGATGGGAATTCATAAATTCATCCCAGGTATGACTGACCTGACCCTCCTTCAAAAGAGAGGCAAGGTCCAAGGACTGGAACTGGCAAGTCAGAAATGGCCTAATAGCCCAATTATCTCATAACTCTTTTGATCCTATGACTACATCTGGGGTGTAATAATATTTGGTTCTCTGGAGTAGGGTAACTCACATTGCGATTCCCAAATATGCAGTATCAGATTTTCATTAATTAAACCCCAGGCCATCATATATATATATACTTGTATATAATCCCACAGGTACACACATATTATATATGTATTTCATGGGTCTATATTACTTCAATGAAGTTTTATTTCCACAAGTACCTAATCATCGACCCCTTTTCATCGAACATCCATTTATTGAATGATCACATCAGCGAATGGCTTTCATAGGGAAGGGAATTACTTGTCCCCCCATAGCCATCATCACACATGCTACATTATTTAAACTACACCCCCCTCCTTATATATATATATATATATATATATATATATATATATATATATATATATATACACACACATACATATACCAATTCCGAGATCACAATACAGTGGAGAAAGCGTCTATATCATATAATCTAAAATGTAAAATGTCGAATGTTCAAAAGAATGAAAATGCCAAAACTAGAACTCTGTATTATAGGGGGCTGTGCCCCCCACACCCCCGCTAAGTATATATTCCAACTCTGAGATCACACTACAGTGAGGAAAGGGCAAATATCCCAATCTTCACTGTACTGCGATATCAAAAAACAGAACTTCGAGTTTTCGGCACTTTTTCTCTTTTGATGTTTGACATTTTTAATTTTCGATAACGTGATATAGAATCTGTGGGGAAAAGGGCAAATTATTAATGATGGCCAACTAACTCCCGTCCCTATGAAAGCCATTCACTGATGTGAACATTCAATGAATGGATGTTCAATGTAAAGGGGTCAATGATTTGGTATTCACAGAAATAAAACTTTGATGAAGTAATATAGACCTGTATTTCAAACAATGCATATATGCATCTATTCTTAATTACTGCATTGGACTTTCATCAAAAGAAAACGCATCAAGAAAGGTCATCAGTGATCATATAAATCAAAACTAAAAACACCGAAAAGAAATTATCACAAACACAAATAAAAATTTGCAATCACCA
The DNA here is from genome assembly GCF_019279795.1 of Protopterus annectens. Classification (NCBI taxonomy): domain Eukaryota; kingdom Metazoa; phylum Chordata; order Ceratodontiformes; family Protopteridae; genus Protopterus; species Protopterus annectens. Next base: position 516,592,563 of record NC_056739.1, on the reverse strand, counting down.
AAAACTGTGAAAACTTTTGCTTTTATACACCAAATTTGAGGCTCCACCCCCTCTTCCCCAGAACTTAGATAAACTAATTCCATGGTTACACAACCATGAAGAAATGGAAGAAGTCCGGAATTATATTACAGTTGACCTGCTGAAGTTCAACTGTAATATAATTTAACCACTTTCATAACCCAAGACAGTTACCCTGAGACAGAGAGAGGTGTGTGTGTGTGTGTGTGTGTGTGTGTGTGTGTGTGTGTGTGTGTGTGTGTGTGTGTGTGTGTGTGTGTGTGTGTGTGTGTGTGTGTGTGTGTGTGCAATAATGCAAAAGCTGGTGTGCATGGTAAAAATATTAAAACATGACCAAGACAAAAGTCTGAACAGTGGGTGTCTTACAATCACTGGATATACAGTAATATCTGCATCATTCACACCTCTAAGTGCCTTATTACCCTTATTTGTTTATTGACTTTTGATTACCGGGAAAATTTGACTGGGTAAATGTTCATTTTCAGCAGAGGCCCAAAGAGAAAAGCTCCAAAGTACTACAAAAACATTTTATGAACAATAATTTTACAATCTTTGAAAATAATACAATGAAAACAATTAAAAATCTACAGCTTAAACAACTGTACCAAATTAGACATAATGAGAAAACATTGGCGAAGAATAAATACAGCTTATATGACAATGATTTGATATTTAGAGAACTCTTACAAGCAATTCATGGACATTCATCTGGGCTACAATATAAGATAAACCTAGAGAAGGCATCTATTTCTATAGCTCAAATACCAACATCAGAAAGGTAGAAGAAATTCAGATGCACTCTAATCTACAACTCACAAAGCAATTAATATATCACTGTAATATAGTATTTAGGCATTGAACTCATGGTCTATACAGAGTGGAAAGATAGGCAACCTCACCTATAAATGAGCACTATTTTAGAAATAGTGAGTAAAGCAGAGCAGAACAAATATGATTTAACATGAATTGCATTAAATATACTACATAAACTAACTGAAGCAAGGAGTGTAAGTCAGTTTGTTTTGTCTGAAGGTTACAGTTAACCTAAGCCAGCTGTCACCCTGGTCCCACTTAATCCCATCCCTCCAAAAACACTATTCTGCTTTAAAGGATCCACCCCTGTAAGCTTTTGCCATCTATTTTGATATTCTATTCAGACTCTCATCCCCTCTATGAAAAACCAAAACAAACTGTGTTCTCTTTTCCTGCAAGTATGCCCCCTCAGTCCATCCCTGTCCTTGATTTTAATGCAGTTCCATCACACTTACTCCTTAACATCTTACATACACATATCATTACCCCCATGTCTCTTTGGAAAAAAAAGGTTAGCTCCCCTAACCTGTTGTAATATATAAGTTACAATAACCATGCTGGCCATTTTCTTCTGTATTTTCTTTAGCACTATAATGTGCCTTCCTATACAAGCCCTCTGAACTGCATATGGCACAGCAGTTTTGGCCTAATCAGTCTGACGTAGGTGTATGGTCACTGTCCTGCCTCTAGTTGCTACTCTGTTGGGTATATAACCCAATATTTGGTTTGCCTTTGATACTGCTTTTTCATTTTGAGACAGATGGTTTGTTTTCAGCAATAATCCCCCCAGCTTTTTTACTGGTTCAGTATGTTTTTAGGCTGACTAACCCAGATGTACTCTAGCCTGCGGTGATTGAACGAATTACAACTCTAGCCTATGTGTCCTACACCAACTGTTTTATTGTCACTGTTCTCTAGCTATTGATGGCTGTTAATGTGGGGTAAAATTAAGTGTCAAATCCATTGTAAGTAATTGCAGAACTACTGTTTACAGATCTTATGCAAGCTCAGCACATAAGATATTCCTAGGCATCTAATCACAAATTATCTAAAAACAGAACCAAAAACACACTTAGTCAAACTATAGCACATCTAAAACTTCATGTACAACAAATACTAAAAACTGAATCTAAAACACACTTAGTCAAACTACACCACATCTAAAACTTCATATACAACAGATACTAAAAACTTGATCTAAAGCACATTTAGTCAAACTACAGCACATCTAAAACTTCATATCCAACAAATGTAAAAACTTGCCCCGGGATTCAGCAAGCTCTGCATGGCATGCAGGAGTAGTGCAGGAGCTGCTGGAGGCAATATGGCCGCCGAGAGATCCAGGAACAAGCTCCTGGGACGTGCACGAGCGCTCCTGCATTATTCCTGCACGAACACAGCTCCTGTATGCAAATTACCCCATTTGCAGATGAAAACCATGCAAATGAGGTGAATTTGTGATCCAGGAAGCTGTCAGTCATCTGTGGAGAACTAGTGTAATCTGCAGAAATGTACTTGGTTAGTAACCGAGTTCATTTCTGCAAACTACAAAATGGAGCCATGACAGCTCCAAATAAAGGGTGTATATAACATGTAAAGCATGCCAATGGCCAAATATATGGCCATTGGCATGGAAAACAGTTGCAAAAATAAAAAAAATAACTTTTATTTTTTTTTTGGCTGGTTTTGGCCATTTAAGCATATGGCAGTGGCACACAAATGGGAATGACTGGAAAATAACAGAAAAACCCTGAAAAAAGCTTTCCCTGCAAAATCACAATTTTGCCATTAAAGTCAATGGCAGGCAGAAGACAACAAGGCCAGTGAATAGTGGTTGCTAAGGGGGAAGTCTCAATGTCAGGCTTGTAACTAGGTATTAGCAGGCAATCCTATGCAAATGAGGGGAATGATACTGAATCCCAGATTTCCCCAAATGGCTAGCCTGCACCCAACCATGTAGGTGCAGGAAGACCATGGTGCAAGCCTAATAGCTAGCTGGCATCATAGAGGGGTGTATCAGGCTTATTGAAGCCCTGTGGCTCGGGTTTGCCCTTAGCTTAGCATAGCTAAGCAAGGAGGTGTGTCTGAAGCTGCCAAGCACTCTTTACATTGTCTAAGCGGGTGTGTGTGCCGCGCACCACGTTTTAAAGGAAAAATATAAATTAAACCAGGAACTAGCAACTCCGTTCACATCTGAGCACTGTGTTTGTGCGACGCACCCCTGGGCTTAAACAGGAAGGCAATGGGAAGGGAAAACAGCAGCAGGAAGGTAATCAAGGAGAACTAGCATAGCTGGCAGGTGAAGTGTATCAGAATCAGCCAGTTAACAGACAGCAGCCCAGCCCAGCACACTGCTATAAACTATGCAAAAACCTTTCCCTCTGTTTTTTCCCACAAACTCTACACCACCTGTGTACACAAGTGGGGAAATTTTACCTAACAAAAGCAACAAAATGATAGGGGCTGCATTAGCTCTCATAAATCAACTTGTGGAAGAGGCTGAGGGTGGTGAGGATGAGAATGCTGATGACCAACCCACAGTGAGGAGAAGGAGAAGACTGTACAGACCCAGGGTAACCTACCAGGAGCTACATGAGCTGGAGATGGAGCACAATAGGGTGGACAGGGACATCCGTCAGCAAATTGTTGAGTTGTGCCGGCCACGCCTCACACACAGAACCAACAGAGGGGAACCCATCCCAGTAGGTACCAAGGTATGTGTAGGCCTAAGAATACTAGCCACAGGTACCTTCCAAAGGCCAACTGGGGATATCATGGGGATCTCACAGGCATCAGCATCCAGGGTACTTCACCAGTTCCTGGATGCCATGTCAGCACATCCCGGTGAGCACGCATATTTCCACAACACCCGAGAAGCGTTGACCAGCAATATGTGTCCCTTCCACCAAATAGCAGAAAACCCTGAGGTAGTGGGTGCTATAGACTGCATGCACATACACATCAAAGCACTACCCAGTGAGCGGGGTAGGGTCTACATCAACCACAAGGGCTACCCCTCCATCAACTGCCAGGTCATGTGCGATGCCCAGGGCATTATAATGAATGTGTGTGCTGGCTGCCCTGGAAGCTATCACATCTCCCACATCTGGCATATGATGCAGCTGTACCAGAGATTTGTTAATGGGGGCATCCCTTATGGCCACCTACTGGGGGATACTGGTTACGCACTGGAGCCGTGGCTGATGACACCCATCAGAAATACACACCCGAATAAGAACTCCATAATGAGGCACATGCACAGACCAGAATCATAATAGAGTGTGTGTTTGGGATGCTCAAGTCACAGTTCTGGTGCCTGGACATATCTGGTGGAGCCTTGCAGTACTCACCAGCTACATGTACCCAAATTGCCATCATATGTGCCATGCTACACAATATGATCCTGCGGAAACAGCTGCAGCAGAAACAGCACGGGGCAGGGCCACACAGACCCCAACCATTGCCAAGGCCTGCACAGGCACAAAGTGACTTGGAGGAGGATCAATCTGAGCCTACCCAGTAGGCAGAAGGAGGCATGCCCAGTATGCCCAGGCCTCGGCAAAGAAGCAATGCATAGCACATACACTGACATGGTAGGAACCCAGGTAATTACACCTCTCTCTGACTCACACATACAGTAAAAGGGATGCCAAACATGACACTACCTGTGCTTAACCATATATAGGGAGTGTACTATGTGCATCTGACATAGTCAGTCCTCCAGCACCATCCTCAATACTGGCACAGCCACAAGGTAAGTCACTCTCCCTGTCAATTGCTGAATGGAGTAGTATGTTTTGTTTCTTGGATCTATGGTATGGGTGTGAGCATGCAAGGGAATCAGGTGACTGAATGGGATGCCAGCAGATTGTATACACCTATAGTGGCAGCATGAAATCTGTAACAAATACTGGTGTAACCATAGTAGCCAGTACCAGACAAGGTGACAAAACCCACTGCAGGAAATGTGGTGGGCCAAATGTGTCTCCATAGAACACACACATACCAGTCAGGGTGGCTCACATACCCAAAAACAGTCTCAGCCAGCAGGACAGGCATAGACAAACACAAAGAAAGGCTGTGCTAAGGCATCTGATTGATGGCTATGGAAAACAGCTCCCGCTCCAGACAGACTACAACAGGTCAGGCAGTGGGATGTTAGTTCTGAAAGGTAAGAAGTCTGAAACTGAAATGTAGGTCAATAAAACCTAAGAACTATAGTACACTGATATGCCTCTAGTCTGCATGATAGGTCAGAATACAGAATGGAATGGAGTACCTGAAATACCAGTACAGTCATAGCAAATGTGTACAGTTGTCAAGTGCCCCCCCCCCACACACACACACATACACACACAATCCTATGTAGAAATGTAGTAACATGTATGTGTAGGTATAATAACATTGGAACCTGAGCTGGCCAGAGTAGCAGGATAGATTGTAGCATGTGTACAATATGCAGGGATGTGTGTGCTAAATTGGTGTGTGTTGTATATTTTGTGAGAGTGGTCAGCATGTAGGCATGGTGAGGTTTGTCCTGCTGGCCATTGGTCAGTACTGCCAATGACAGGGCCAGGTTCTCACAACTGCAGTGCCAAACACAATGCATCCCAGCAAGACACATTCCACCAGTAAGACATAGTAATTGTGTGGATGTAATATCTGTCACCATCTGAAAGATGAACATGGCATGAATGTGGGCCCAGATATACAAACAGTACACAGGTGGAAGTATCCCAGACAGACAGTGTATAAAATGTTACTGTCAAATGGACACCCCTTTGTAATTGTACATACAGGTTAACAGCACATTAGTTGGGTTTGTAGTATGGAATATCGATGTCGTCTGGCCAAACACTGGCAGACCACAAAAGTCACAGGTATGAAGTATTGAGAAACTGCTGATGTCCCTGCACAAGCCAGCATATGTGGAATGCCCCACGTATATCTGTGAGTCAGATGCAAGTAGTGTCCATAGCACACATGCACCCAGCTCACCCCAACATCACCCACAGGTACCTCACAGGTCTTATCCCTGCTGTTGCAAATGAGTACAATATGATCCCCAACTCTGTATGGAAACAGCTACAGAATGCAGTGTGCTAAAGAGGTGTCCCATGCAGGTGTGTCCCTAGCTGTAAGCAGCACCCTGCCAGCATCCACACCAGTGGTTCAATGATGACAGAAACTATTGACATTAACACCTTGCACACCTACCCTGTCACCCCAGGGGAATATAGTGGCTTGCAGTCTGGGACTGTAGGAGTGACACAATGCAATGGCCTGCTACAGATTGCCTGCATCACTACCAAATGCCCTACAGTCCTCTGCCAAAGGCCTGTGTCTCACCCATACTGCCAATGTATGTTATGTCATGGACTCCCAAATAACAACATAATACAGTCCACAGAACCCAAAATTCAAGGTCATGTCGACAAATCCCAGTAACATGTCCACCATGTCCTACTGCATGAACTGTGGACCAACACCAAATTACTGCTGGGATGAAGTGATAGCTATAGGGAACTTATCAGATAATGTTTGCATAATGTTTGGAAGAGGATAGAATAACAGAGGGGGGTAGGAGCATGGACGCTATGGAGTGTGTGAAGTCTGAAACTCAGCTGTGTGCACATACTGTCCCTGCCTGCAAACACAGGAATGGGTGGCTACAAACCTGCTTATAAACCACAATGTGAAGGGGTAATGAACAGGAATATGACCCCTGCCTCTGGGTAACCTTTGTGAATCTGTACAGCTGTGAGGTATGGCCACAGCAGGATATGGCCATACTGTCACATCGATGGATGTACAAGCATGGGATCCTCAGCCACCACTGTACCAAGGTGGTGAACCATTTACCAAGACCCATCAGCAAGTGTCTGCAGCTTCCCCTGCAGAATGACATGATTGTTGAAGAATATGTGGGCTGCAGACCACAATACTGGACACAGCTTCATTCACCCTGTGTTCCCCAGGAAATTACTGCAAGCAAATATGTATACCTGCCAGTAGTTGATGACATAAAACATCACAGTGTAAAACAGTACATATGTCTGAATATCTCTGTTAACACGAAAACCATGTAGCAGAAGCAGCACAGACACAATTACCTACAGTATCCCACTATCCTTTGCCCATTTTGACCCCATATTGTCAACCTATCTACAGATATCCCACAGAAACAGGTTGCTGTCTGTAGGTGTAGAACACAAAAGCCTGCACTGGAGTACAGCCTACCTGGAATGGATTCACACATTCAGTACAGAAGGTCATACTGAGCATGCTCCCACACTTAGAGAAACGAAGCCCATGTCTGACAACAAAATACTGAAAGGTCATACTGGGCATGCTCCCACACTTTGAAGCCTATGTCTGGCAACAACAGTGGACTATACATATCTGACAGTCACAGATGTTTGTGCACACACTCCACATCGCACACCAGTCATGCTTTGCACATACACTGGATAGGAATACACACATATATCCAGGGACAACACACTATAATAGGCCAAACTTACATATACAGAGATGTGTGGAAGAGAGTGACAGACAGTGACAAAGAGCCTCCTATCATGAGGCCTGCCCCACCCAGCACACATCCAATTGGCTAAAACCACATGATGTGCAAATGTCATTCACTGTAGACATTTGTCTCTGGTATCCCTCAGCACTATAGAGTCTGTGGTGCTTGTGATAACTGTGTAACATGACTGTACAAGTCAGTATTTATCTAGCAGTTATATACACGTACCTGTGAAATATAAACCTGTGTGTACCAGAGTGTTGTGTGTCTGCCTCCAGATGAATGGTTTATGGTCCATGCACACACACTGCACTCCCCATTGCCCTACTTTGGCAAGCCTGCTGATGTCATTCACCTTGAAATACACCTTTGGTGAAGGAGTAGCCCTATAATCTCTGTGGTGCATGCTATAACTACATAATGCTATAGTGTGATGTACTGGTTAGGTAAAAGTTCTAATCCCAGACATGGTAACTATGTGTGTGTAGGGATCAATGCTTTTGTGGCCACTCACAGTCACTACACTCCCCATTGCCCTACTTTGGCAAGCCTGCTGATGTCATTCACCTTGAAATACATCTTTGGGGAAGGTGTAACCCAGCAAGCTCCGTGGCGCGTCCTATACCTGCATAATGCTGTAGTGTGATGTACTAGTTAGGTAGGAGCTCTATTCCCAGACATAGTAACTGTAAAACATTGTGTTTGTTTGTCTGTGTAGGGATCAATACTTTTGAGGCCATTCACACTCACTGCAATATCAATTGCCCTACCTTGGCAGGGCTGCTGATGTCATTCACTTTGCAATATACCTTTGAGGAAAAAGTGACCCAGTAAGCTCCGTGGCACATCCAATAACTGCGTAATGCTGTAGTGTGATGTACTAGTGAGGTAGGAGTTCTATTTCCGGGCATAGCTGCTGTAAAACTTTTTGTGTTTGTCTGTATAGGGATCAGTGTTTTTGAGGCCATTCACACACTACAATTTCCATTGCCCTACTTTAGCAGGGCTGCTGATGTCATTCAATTTGAAATACACCTTTGAAGAGTGAGTAGCCCAGTAAGTTTGGTGGTGCATCCTATGACTGTGTAATGCTGTAGCATGATGTACTAGTTAGGTAGGAGTTTTAATCCCTGATATGGCAACTGTGAAACTTTGTGTGTGTGTGTGTGTGTGTGTGTGTGTGTGTGTGTGTGTGTGTGTGTGTGTGTGTGTGTGTGTGTGTGTGTGTGTAGGGATCAATGCTTTTGTGGTCATTCACAGTCACTAGGCACTCCTAAAAATGGAGAACATCAATATATGTGCAGTAACAGAGACCTGATCCAAGGCTCCAGAGAACACCCCTGCAATACCAGGTACAGCTCTTATAGGTTCATAGGTTGGTGCTAGTCTAACCACCCTAGGACTTATACAAGCCTAGCCATAACAATTCCCTGGATATTTCTTCCCACAATATTTACTCTCCTGGACCCCTGACTAGCAAGGTGACTGACGTGATCCCCAGGGTGAATTTCCTATCTCCCATCCAATCGCCAAGGTTCCTTTTGAAGAGGACAAAGCAGGTGCTCTGCTTGACATGTATGGGCAGTCTATTCCAGAGTATGGGGTGTTTCTGGGTCAGGAACCTATCCCTCCAACATGTTTTGTTCATTGTGATGACAAGGTTTAGATCCCTGGAGTGTGTGGCTCTGAGGGATTGGGATTTATTTAAGTGGTGCATGTCCAATAGCTCAGGGTTTGACATGGCCTTGTATGTTAAGCAGAGATCACCTCTGAGTAGATGATATGCCACAGAGTATAGCTGGAGTTTGTTTAGATGGTCAGCATAGGGCATCTGCTTTAGGCCTGTGATTCTTTTAGTGAGGTATATCTGTGGCCTTTCCAGCTGTTGCAGATGTCTTGTGAGGTACATACCAAATGGGGTGTTGTACTCTATAATGGGTCTAATGAGGGTTGAGTACAGTGGGACAATGATCTCCTTTTTTTGGATGAAAAGCCCTTAGTGATGAGGTGTGCCACATAGAAGGATTTCCTGACTGTTGTGGCAATGTGGTTATCGAAGGTGAGACCACTATCCACCTCTGTCCCTAAGTCTCTCATCACACTTTTGGTGTTTAGTGTACTGCTACCTATGTGGTAATTCATGGGTACATGTTTTTTCCTAAAGGGGATAACTATAAATTTCTTGGCATTAAGCTTGAGCCCATGGCTCTGGCACCAGGCATCTGTTTCTTTAAAGCCCTTTTGTAGAATATCCACATCATTTGGGGATTCAATAATGGCTCCCAGTTTGCAGTCATTTGCGAACTTTGTTAGCCAGAGTCCCTTAGTGTTGGCCTGTACTTCAGATAAGTAGATGCCAAACAAGAGCGGTCCCAGGACTGAACCCTGAGGTACTCCACTTGTCACTTGTCTGGAGCTGAATTTGGAGTTGGCTACTTTTACAGTCTGGTTTCTGTCAGTAAGCCAGTTGGCAACCCATCGAGTGATGTAGGGATTTATGCCCAGCTTAGTAAGTTTATCTCTGATTCCAGAGTGGGGGATGGTGTTGAAGGCCTTGCTGAGGTCCAAATAGGCTGTGTGGACCATCTTACACTCGTCAAAAACTCTGGAGACTGATTCAAAGAAGTCAATCAGGTTCAGGAGACAAGATCAGCCCTTCACGAACCCAAACTGGGTGGGGGTCCAGTGTTTGAAGGTTGGCAATGTCTTTGTTTATAAGTTCCAAGATAATGCGTTCCATGCCCTTGCAGATCAGGCTCGTCAGACTTATGGGACGGTAGTTCCCAGGATCCAAGGTGGATTCCCCATTGTGGAGTGGGATAACTGTAGCTGTGCACAACTCAGTGGGCATGAAGCCAGAGGTGAGGTTATGATTAAACATGACACTTAGGTGAGGTGCCAGTTAATTTTGTAGTTCATGTAGTATACAGCCTGGGATGTCATCTGGTCCCATGGATGCTGTATTCTTAGCTTTGGAGAGTGTAGTTTCTACCTGTGTGGCCATGATTACCGGAGTTTGGTGATCTTTTGATATTGAGATGGGCCCTTTAGGGGGTGATAGGGGGGTGAAGTTGGCACTAAATCGATCTGCCAGGACATTGGCAATATCCTTGGGATCAGTATATTTAATGCCATTCTATTGTAACTCAGAGTATGTCTGAGCATTGCCATTTAGATTCTTAACATAACTATAGAATGCCTTGTGGCTGTCTTTGGAATCTTTGGCAATTTTATTTTTGTTACTAGCTTTGGAGGATTTTATGAGGGATCTCACCTTTTTATTGAGGCTGGTAAGGGAGTTTTTTGCATCCAGGGATTTTCCTCTTTTCTGCAAGAGTTTCTTTCTTCTGTTGTATAGTTTGTTTATGGCAGGGGACCACCAGATTGGCTTCCTTTTTTTGGAGGTGAGCATCTTGGTTCTATTTGGGATGGCACAATTCATGCATGAGTGGATGTGCTCATACAGTGCCTTAGTGTAGGATTCAGCAGTCGAACTTTCAGCTCCTGTCTGCATGGGTGTCATGAAGTTTGTCACTTAGCATGAAGTTGGCTTTGGAGAGGTTTTTTATGGAGGTTTCCTTACTGGGGGGGTGGGGTGGGATGTGGATGTCAAGGGTGATTTGCTTATGGTCAGACCTGACCAATGAGGGATGATCACTGGTGTGGAACATCTATCTCCCATGTTGGTAATGACCAGGTCTAGGTTATTGGAACCCCTGGTGGGACAATGGATAAGTTGATCCAGGGCATTGGAATTTCTGAATTCCAAGAACCGTTGGACACCAAACCATGACCAAAACACTAAAGGTGGAGGATTGTCCATATTCACTAAGGATATTCACACCACCAGGCTACTTGCCCAACAGAATGCATCTAAAATACTCCCAGTGCAACTAATACTAGGTAAGACTGCAATCCAAATTATATAGCTTGCTACAGATCCCCCACCATGCCCCAAGATTCCCACTACACCTTTCTAAACATACTGGAAAATATTATGATACAACCAAACACCCTAATACTGAGTGACTTACACTACCCTGCCATTAACTTGCAAAACTACTTGTGTACCAACATGTGTGCCCAACGGTTTTTGGAAGTCATAATTCCCAATGCCCTGGATCAAGTAACCCATAGTCCCACAAGGGGCTCCAATATCCTAGACATGGTCATTATCAACATGGGAAATCAATGCTCCACACCTATGGTCACCCCATCGGTGGTCAGGTCTACCCATAAGCTAATCACCCTTAACATCCACATCCCTCCCCCACACCCCAGTAAGGAAATCTCCGTAACACACATCTCCAAACCCAACTTCATGCTACACATGTCAGGCGTGACTAACGTCATGGCACCCATGCAGACGGGAACTGAAAGGATGACTGCTGAATCTTACACTGGGCACTGTACGAGCACATCCACTCATGCATGAATCGTGCCATCCCAAATAGAACCAATATGTTCCCCACCAAGAAAAGCAAGCCAATGTGGTGGTCCCCAGCCATAAACAAACTGTACACAAAAGGAATAAACTGTTGCAGAAAAGAGGGAATTTCCAGGATGCAAAATACTCCCTTACCAGCCTCATTAAGAAACTGAGATCCCTCATAAAATCCTCCAAAGCCATTTACGAACATAATCTAGCCAAATATGCCAAAGACAGCTGCAATCTGCTCCATAGCTATGTCAGGAATCTAAATGGCAATGCTCAGAGCTGCTCTGAGCTACATCAGGATGACATTAAATATACTGATCCCAAGGATACTGCCAAAATCCTGGCAGATCAGTTCAGTGCCAACTGCACCCCCTCCCACCCCTTAAAGGGCCCATCTCAGTACTGAAAGATTGCCAGATTCCAGTAATAATGGCCACACAGATAAAAGCCACACTCTCCAGAGCTAAGAAAACAGCACCCATGGGACCAGACAACATCCCGGGCTGTGTACTACATGAACTACAAAATGAACTGGCACCTCACCTACGTGCCATGTCTAATCAAAGCCACACCTCAGGCTTCGTGCCCAACTGAGTGGTACATAGCTACAGTTATCCCAGTCCACAAGGGGTGATCCACCTTGGATCCTGGGAACTACCACCCCAGCAGTATGACGTGCCTGATCTGCAAGGCCATGAAATGTATTATCATGGAACTTATAAACAAAGACATTGGCAACCTGCAAACACTAGACCCCACCCAATTTGGATTTGTGAAGGGCCGATCATGTCTCCTGAACCGGATTGACATCTTTGAATCAGTCTCCAGAGCTGTGGATGAGGGTAAGGCGGTTCACACAGCCTATCCGGACATCACCAAGGCCTTCGACACCATCCGCCAGTCTGGAATCATAGATAAATGTACTAAGCTGGCCATTAATCCCTATGTCACCCGATGGGTTGCCAACTGCTGTACTGACAGAACTCACACTGTAAAAGTAGGTGACTCCAAATCCAGCCCCAGATAAGTGACAGTTGGAGTACCTCAAGGTTCAGTCCTGGGACCGTTTTTGTTTGTCATTTACTGCTCTCAAGTACAGGCTAACACTAAGGGACTCTGGCTAGCAAAGGTTGCAGATGACTGCAAACTGGGAGCCAATATTGAATCCCCATATGATGTGGATATTCTACAGAAGAGCCTTACAGAAAGAGATGCTTGGTGCCTGAGCCATGGCCTCAAGCTCAATGCCAAGAATTGTATAGTTATCCCCTTTGGGAAGGGACATGTACCTGTAAAGTACCACATAGGTGGCAGTACACTAAACACCTAAAGTGTGATAAGAGACTTAGGAACACAGGTGGACAGTGGTCTCACCTTTGATAACCACATCACCACAACAGTCAGGAAATCCACCTATGTGGCACACCTCATCACTAAGGGCTTTTCATCCAGGAATAAGGAGGCCATTGTCACACTGTAGTCATCTCTTAGCAGATCCAGTACAAACTACAATGCCCCATTTGATATGTACCTTACAAGACATCTGCCACAACTAGAAAGGCTGCAGACATACCTCACTAAAAGAATCACAGGACTAAACCAGATGCCCTATGCTGATCGTCTGAAAATCATCCAGCTATACTCTGTCACATATCGTGTACTCAGAGGTGATTTCTGCTTAACATACAATGCCATGTCAAACCCAGAGTTGTTGGACATGCTACACTTAAAGAAATACAAATTCCTCATAGCCACATGCTCCAGGGATCCAAACCTTGTCAACACAATGAACAAAACATGCTGGAGGGATGTGTTCTTGACCCAGAGACTCCCCAGACTCTGGAATAGACTGCTCATACATGTCAAGCAGAGTGCCTCTTTGGCCCTCTTCAAAAGGAACCTTGATGATTGGATGGGAGATAGGAAATTGACCCTAGGGATTATGTCAGTCGCCCTGCTAGACAGAGGTCCAGGGAAGTAAATATTGTGGGAAGACATAGCCAGGGAATTGTCATGGCTAGGCATGTATAGGCACTAGGGCCAATAGCCTAGTACCAACCTATGAACCTATGACCTACACTTTCCATTGCCCTACCTTGGCAAGCCTGCTGATGTCATTCACTTTGAAATATACCTTTGGGGAAGAAGTAGCCTGGTAAGCTCCGTGGCGCATGTTATAACTGCGTAATGCTGTAGTGTGATGTAGGAATTCTACTCCCAAACATGGCAACTGTAATCTTTTGTGTGTGTGCTTGTTTGTCTGTGTAGGGATCAATGCTTTTGAGGCCATTCACAGCTACTACAACTTCCATTGGCCTACTTTGGCAAGCCTGCTGATGTCATTCACTTTGAAATACACCTTTGGGGAAGAAGTAGCCCAATAAGCTTCGTAGTGCATGCTATAACTGTGTAATGCTGTAGTGTGATGTATTAGTTAGGTAGGAGTTCTTATCCCAAACATGGCAACTGTGAAGCTTTACGTGTTTGTTTGTCTGTGTAGAGATCAACGCTTTTGAGGCCATTCTCAGTAACTACAACTTCCATTGCCCTATGTTGGCAAGCCTGCTGATGTCATTCACTTTAAAATACACCTTTGGGGAAGGAGTAGCTCAGTAACCTCCAGGGCGTGTGATATAACTGCGTAATGCTGTAACATGATGTGCTAGTTAGGTAGAAGTTCTAATCCCAGATGTGGCAGCTGTAAGATTGTGTGTGTATTTGTCATTAGTATTCTGTGTGGAGGTAGCTGTGAGTGTGTAATAAAAGGACTCATTGTGGAGTGAGTTCTGCAACTTTCTTATATGGTGGGCCTATTATATGTCACAATGTCCACCTTACAAGGACAACAGATGTCAAACAGCAAAGAGGCTGGGGTAGACAATCCATGCCCCTCCATGTGACATCATGGATTGGGGAACAATATAGGCAACCCTTGTATTACCCAGAGAACACTCTCCACCCATGTCTCATACACAAACACACTTGGCTAGGCAACAGCCACTATGTTGGTAGTTCCCTGCATGTTGCCCACAGATAGTAACCATGGTGTGATTGCAGTGGACTACAGAGGATATGGCACCCTATCCGATCCCTACAATAGGCAAATCATTACATACAGCGGTCCTTTGCTATGTTCCCTACTGCATGGTTGCAACAACTGTAGAGCCAGCAAATGTAACCCACAAAAGAAATACTATGCCTTATACACATGTCCTGTTTGGACAGATGCCACTGACACCAGTGAATACCTGTATCATGCTGTTAATTTAGGTGCAGAGTCACCCTGGTGTTCATTACCAGTTCTCACCACATGAGGTCAGGAATGGCACATCTGATGATAACAATCTGTCTACACAACATGACCCGGACACCCCAGGTACACTTCCACATGTTTAATAACATGTATGTGGGACATGTGCACATCCCAGACACTGTCCATGTTATGGAATATAGAACACATACATGGCAGGCATTGCACAGCACTGGCCACCTGCAATAGTAACCCAGACGAGAGGATGGTGAATACAATAACCACCTGTGTGAGCCACTCTAGACACTACACCCCTGAGCCACACTGCAGACCATTGTCATGTGGCCTGATGCCAAGGTATACCCTTTACCTAGCCTTGTACAGCCTTCTGGCACAAACACTACACAAATGTGAAGCAATGCACCCATGCATGTCAGTGCTACCAAACCTGTGTGTGTGTGTGTGTGTGTGTGTGTGTGTGTGTGTGTGTGTGTGTGTGTGTGTGTGTGTGTGTGTGTGTATGTGTGTGTGTGTGTGTGTGTGTGTGTGTGTGTGTGTGTGTGTGTGTGTGTGTGTGTGTGTGTGTGTGTGTGTGTGTGGAGTATAATGATTTGGACACCATTCACACTCACTACACCTCCCATTGGCCTGCTGAAGCAAGCCTTCTGATGTCAGACACCGTGACATACCCTGTGCCCATATATCAGCATGATAACCTCTGTGGTGCATGTGATACCTTTGTATTATTGTAGTGTGGAAAACTAGTTAGGAAGTCTAATCCTGACCCTGCCAACTGTGATAATGTGTGTGAGTCCCAGAGAGAGTGTGGATGTGTCGTCCTTGACACCTGTTCTTGTGGACAGGCACATGTACTACAGTTACCTTTTTCCTTCTTTATCACTCTTGCTGATGTCACTCACCATCAAATATACCTTTGGACAGCTCCCCAACATGTAAGCTCTGTGGCGCATGTAATAACTGCATAGACATGTAATAGCAATACATAGGTTCATAGGTTCATACTAGGCTATCTGCCCTAGGGCATTTATAAGCCTAGCCAGAGTGTGTTTGGCTTTCGCCACCCATTTTAAATGAATTTTGCTATGCCCTTTTTCGAGGTTAGTATATTGTGCCTCTGTCTAACAGTGACACAGAAGTGATACCCAGGGTAAACCTACGATCTCCCATCCACTCATCAAGATTCCTCTTAAAGAGAGTCAATGAGGGACTCTGCCTAACCTGGACTGGGATTTTATTCCAGAGTGAAGGGAGCCTCGGGGTTATGAATCTGTCCCTCCAGCATGTCCTATTTATTTCAGTGCTGAGGTTCAAGTCTCTCGAGCACGTAGCTCAATGGGATTTGGATTTTCTGAGGTGCAGCATGTCCATTAATTCTGGGTTGGACATGGCTTTATACATCAGGCACAGATCACCTCTGAGCAGGCGGTATGCCACTGAGTAGAGCTGGAGTTTCTTTAACCGGGCAGCATATGGCATCTGTTTGAGCCCTTTGATCCTCTTGGTGAGGTACTTTTGGAGTCTTTCCAGTTGCTGCAGGTGTCTGGTAAGGTACATCCCAAAAGGGGCATTGTACTCAATTATGGGCCTGATGAGGGATGAGTAAAGAGGCACGATGACCTCCCTTGATCTAGATGTGAATCCCTTCATGATTAGGTGGGCTATATAAAATGTTTTTCTAACCACTTTGGCCATGTGGTTTTCAAATGAGAGATTGCTATCAACTTGGGTCCCCAGATCCCTAATTACTTCTTCCATACTTAATGGATTACCACCTATGTGGTAATTTGTGGGCACTTTGTTTTTGCCAAAGGGGATGACTATACACTTTTTGGTGTTTAGCTTGAAGCCATGGCTCTGGCACCAGTTGTCTGTTTCTATGAGGCCCTTTTGTAGGATGCTTGTGTTGGCTGGAGAGTTGATTATGGTGCCCAGTTTGCAGTCATCTGTGAACTTGGTCAGCCACAGTCTTTCCATGTTGGCCTGTACCTCTGAGAAATATATACCAAACAAGAGAGGTCCCAGGACTGAGCCTTGTGGGATGCCACTAGTAACTGGTTTGGAGTCTGACATGGCTCCAGCAATTCTAACCATGTGGGTTCTGTCCTTGAGCCAGTTTGCAACCCATCTAGTGACATAGGGGTTTATATTTAAGCTGGTGAGCTTATCTATAATGCCCGAGTGGGGTATTGTATCGAAGGCTTTTGCGAGGTCCAGGTAGGCTGTGTGGACCACCTTCCCCTCGTCAATGGCCTTGGTGACTGTTTCAAAGAAATCAACCAGGTTTAAGAGGCAGGATCTGCCCTTAACAAAGCCAAACTGAGTAGGATCCAGTGTCTGTAGGTCCCCAATATCTTTATTGATGAGGTCCATGATGATCCTTTCCATAGCTTTGCAGACCAAGCTAGTCAGGCTTATGGGGTGATAGTTTCCAGGATCCGTTGAGGCACCACCTTTGTGGAGAGGGACCACTGTTGCTGTACGCAACTCTTTGGGTACATATCCTGTAGTAAGGCTGAGATTTAACAGTAGTTTTATGTTTGGGTTTAGCTCTTCTTGGAGTTCATGTAGGACGCAGCCTGGGACACCGTCTGGTCCCATTGATGCTGTGTTTTGCTTTGGAGGCGGCTCTTACCTGAGTATCTGAGATGTCAGGGGCAGCACTCTGCTGGGATAGATATTTGCCCTTTTGGGGGGAGTTTGCGCTGAACCTGTCAGCTAGGATGTTGGCAATGTCTGTGGGTTCGGTGTATTTTTTGTCATTTTGGACTAATTCTGAGCATATCTGGGAATTCCCACCCAGGTTCCTAACATAACTAAAGAAAGCCTTGTGATTATCCTTAGTGTCCTGTGCAATTTTTCTCTCAAAGCTGGCCTTAGACGATTTTATGAGTGCCAGTAGTTTTTTGCTAATACTGATCAGAGATGCCTTCCCTTTTTGGGATTTTGCTCTATCATGTAGTAGCTTCCTCCTTCTATTGTATAGTTTGTTTATGGCTGGGGTCCACCAGACAGGACACCTGCCTTTGGAGGATTGGGTCTTAGTTTTATTTGGGAGTGCATGATCCTTGCATTCCTGAAGGTGTTCATAGAATGCATTTATAAAGGATTCAGCAGTCTGGGCCATATTTTCCATAGGCCCGGGGGCTTTGAAGGATTCCACCACGGTTTTGAGGAGTGTGAAATTTGCTTTAGAGAAGTTTTTCACTGTGGTTTTCTGGGCAGGGGGTGGGGTCGGGATGTGAATATCCAGTGAGATTAGTTTATGGTCTGATCTTACCAGTGAGGGATACACTTCTGGTCTGGAGCATAGAGCCCCCATGTTGGTGATGATCAGGTCCAGTATGTTTTCCCCTCTTGTGGGAGTGGTAACAAGTTGTTCCATAGCATTTGAGTTTATAAATTCTAGGAACCTTTGGGCTAGGGTGTTGGAGCTAGAGTAATGCTCCCAGTCTATGTTTGGGTAGTTGAAGTTGCCCAATATAATGGTGTTTGGAGAGACCTTCATATTTTCCAGTGTTCTCAGGAAGGCTGAGTGGGGTTCCTGGGTTTGGGAGGGTGGTCTGAAGAAGGCTATAAACTGGAAGGCAGTTTTACCCACTGTTAGTTGCACATGGATAGTCTCTGATGCTTTGTGCTGTGCCACCAACCGGGAGGTGTGGGTATCTTTGACGAATATTGATACTCCCCCTCCTTTTGTGGTTCGGTCCAAGTTTTGGGGCCGAAAAGCATGGTATGAGGTATAACCTGGTAGTGCTGGGGTGCTCTTGGGAGCCTTGAACCAGGTTTCTGTTACTGCACAGATATCGATGTTCTCCATGCTAAGGAGAGTTTTGAGTGTGTGCATCTTGAGGTTTAGACTTCTGGCGTTGAGTAGTCAGGCAGGGGGTTGAAACCCCATACGGGTAAGTGTGTGACACAAACATACTTAGCTTTTACTCTCCTAGCCCCCTCCCTGTCTTACTTTGTCTCTGTCTGTCTCTCTCACTCCCTCTCTGGAGGATATGGAGAAGTACACCTGCTTTGCTTAGGCAGCAGCATGTGTTTTGTAAGTGATGCTTATGATCAGCTGATGGCCTGTGCACGAATTGCACTCCCCCACTAGCTGATTGCATGTGAAACAGCCGTGGTAACATTCCCATAGCCAATTGCATAGAAGCATACTCCTATAACTAGGAACATCATGTGGGTGTTGGCCCTTTTCATTCACTGTGAGCAGGACTTGGTGTTTGGCAAACAGCATCACAGATAGCAGTGGGATATACCTCTAACAACATACACTGTGGAGACAGGCCAACAAACAGAAGGGGGATGTTCCAGACATGACTACAGAATGTAAGTTTTGCTCATCTGCGTTTGAAGTAATGTTGGTTTAACAGGGTTTGTGTGGATATGGCTGGTCTACATGATTTAATACCTGCCATGACAGTGTTATGTGGTTGAAGAAACTCCCACCTGTAGGGCTATCTGCAGACTGGCCAGTGTTTCGAGTCTTATGTGTCTTGTGTTACTCGTGGATTACCTATCTTAGAACTGCAGAAGCAAAATCTGAGGATTGGAGTCAGTACATAGTGACAGCCATGAGAGTTACTGACTTCATATCCCTCATAGGACATATGTCACAACAAACCTTGTTACAACAGTAAATGTATGAGGTTATCACAGCAACATGTCAATATTGGCCCTGTGTTTGTGCCTCTGGCCACAACTCTTTCAACCTTTGTACATATGTCATGCAGTAAGAGGTGCATATGTTCAGTACACCATTATTTATTGACATCATACCTAATAACAAGCCAGTGAGTTATGAGACTGCTAGACATGCTATGTGTAGTAGGGGTTATATTTGAGGACATAACCTGGGCATTTTGTAGTAGTGCATACAGTAGTGAGGTCTGTGTACTTATGGTGATTGTTGACAGTGTGTGCATTGCAAACATGTACCTTGGCCTGTGTACAGACTGTGGTAGATGTCATTGTTATTGGTCCTGTTCTATCTGATGTTACATGCTGCTCCAGTGTATGGTACCCTATCGGCTTACATGTTTGTAGGGCCAAACACACACATGTCCCATACCACAGTCAGGCATTAGACTACACTGTGTAGTGGCCCAGTATATATAGGGTTAGTGTGTGAGTGGTACATATGAGGATGGTGTTGATCAGACAGTCTATATACTGTAATATTAAGCTCGCTTACCATATGTGGCTGTGTTCACATTGGTTGTGGGTATGCACTTTCACACAGGTGTCTGTTACTCTGTGTTGTGACATGCCTGTAGAAGCTTCTATATTTGCAGGTACATGTGTATTCCCCCATAGGAAATATAGGTCAGTGTTGTGGCAGTCTGCCTGTAGTTTACACAGTACATTGTGACATGTCTAGCAGCTTAATGTACTTATCCAGTGTGATGTTCTGTCCAGATATTTGTCGGATGTACTGCTGATGGGCCACCATAACTGTCATGTATTTCTGACAAAGCAGTGGGATGCTGTATAGATGTATGCTACTAACTAGTGGGCAGTATGGACCACGAGTTATTATGTGTCAGGACAGATAGGAGTGTGTGAATGCATAAACTGTGTAGGCATATGTATTCCAGTATTTATGTGATATACCCATTTACATGGCTGTTAACATCCACATTGTCAGGCTTGGTCCACATGTCTTGCACTAAGGGGTTCTGTGTATACCTCTGGACTGACCAGAGTATGTCAGACTGTCCACATTTATTGATCATATCTCTGCTGTATTCCACAGGACCATTACTGTGATATCTGTGGTACTGTACTATGATGACCTTAGGATGTCTGTCAGTAACTGATGGCGTACATGTCAATATCAGATGTGACCTCCCACACACAACATTTCTGTTAAGACAACCCCTATTACAGTAGCAACAGTCTACATTTATACCTGCAATACGTACATGACATCCCCTTCCACTAAGAGGTTGAGACTACTGATGCTGAGGTATGACTCCACTCCATGTTCTGGACATATGTTAAAAATGTATGTGTGTGTGTGTGTGTGTGTGTGTGTGTGTGTGTGTGTGTGTGTGTGTGTGTGTGTGTGTGTGTGTGTGTATATATATATATATATATATATATATATATATATATATATATATATATATATATATATATATATACATATAGCTATATACACATATAGATATCTACATACGGGAGCACTTTATAAGATCGAAATAACGAAATCTCGAATTTCAGAATCTCAAGCTCATAAAGTAGAAGGATTAGAAGATCACAACCCCAGAAGAGTGAAATTCAAAATCTCGAATGCGAGAGATTTTGAATTAGCGGTTCTGGTGTTGGGCTGTGTTCATGGATTCAGTTGAGTGTTTCTGTTTAAGGGTGTTGGGTATGGGCTGTAGTGTGTGTTAGTGTGTGTTGTTACTGTGATGTGTGTGTGTGAGAGGAATGTAATTTGTGTGGTGGTGTTTCGTGTGTGTGTGTGTGTATGTAGTGTGACATGGAGTTAAAATATTTAAGTAGGGGAGGTGCAGGGGGGGCTTGCCCCGCTGAATGTAATAAGGGTGGTGTGTGTGTGGTTGTTTAGTTGTGTGCATGTGTGTTGTATTGGTTTTTGAAAGTGTCGAGAGTTTGAATTTCACGGTTTTGTGGTTTCGAGATTTAGGCTTTCTCGATTTTGCGGTTTCGGGTATTTGGATTTTCCACTTTATGTTTTAGATTCTGAAATTGAGATTTCAGAATTTTGAGCTTATAAAGTGAATCCCTATATATATATATATATATATATATATATATATATATATATATGTATAGATAGATATATGTACATATATATATATATATATATATATATATATATATATATATATATATATATATATATATATATATATATATATATATATATATATATATATATATATATATATATATATATACACATATATATATATATATATATATATATATATATATATATATATATATATATATATATATATATATATATTTATATATATATATATATATATACATATATGATGTACATACACACACACACACACTCACACACATATATTTATATATATATATATATATATATATATGCCGAAAGAAGAAGAAGAAGAAGAAGATATATATATATATATATATATATATATATATATATATATATATATATATATACAGAGAGATCTATATATGGCCATATATATGATGCAATATACAGATGTATATAAATATATATGAATATATATGTGTATGTACAGGTACACATATATTTACATATGTATATATATATATATATATATATATATATATATATATATATATATATATATATATATATAGTTGCACTTGAAACCATCAAATGTTCAGAACATCGAAATTCTAATCATTTAGACCAGAACATCGATGTTCAGAACATCGAAGGTTCAAAGTGGAAGTGCCAGGTCAGTAAAAATGGTAATTTTTGGGTGTATATGCAGGGCAGCAAGGTGCCCTGCATGTTGTGTGTGTGTGCCATCTGAGTATTGGCATTTCAGGTAGGGTACGGGAAATCTCCCATTTAGCACTACCGCATATAGGGGTAAACGGGAGATTTCCCTTACCCCACTGTAGTGTGATCTTGGAGTTGGAATATTAAAGTAGGGGGGGTGTGGGGGAGGTGCAGGGGGGGCGAAGCCCCCCTGCATTAAATAGTTTTTGAATGTTTATTTCTTTTTCTGCGGTTCACTTTGAATCTTCGATGTTCTGAGCATCGATGGTCTGGTCTCGATGATTAGAACTTCGATGTTCTGAACATTCGATGGTTTCAAGTGGAGCAAGAACAACTATAGGAATGACAATAATGTTTTTTAGGACCAACAGGAGGGGGAAGGCCGAACATCTACAGGAACCCACAACAATGGAGAAAGAACAGTTACCAGTAGACCTAATGGTTATGGGTACCCCACCGGTGATAGAAAGGGAAGAGATCACTATCTCCCATGGGGGTCTTCTTTACACATACAAGGGGTTCAATAATTCAATTACGAGGGTACTGAAATTGCTAAAGATTTTTTTCTGTTTCTTATGAAGGGAATAAAATTTGTCCCCTCTAGGAAAGAAGATGTTAGTTTTACATTAATAGAACTTAAACTTTATGCTAGGAAGATCAATTTGAAGTTCCTATTTAAGGACCACCCTACTTGTGGAGGAAGGGACATGTTAAAAAAGAGAAGTTGTTATAACCCACCATTGCATCCCCTTATTGGTACATTTGAAAAGATATGTTCCCAAGAAATACATCAAGTACTACAACAATACAGACCTAAACAATTCAAATTAACTAAAGAAGACAATGACTTATTAAGAGAGATTAGGTGTAATTCCAGTTTGAGATTTATGAAGCCGGATAAAGGTGGGGGATGGTTATAGGTAAAACCGAGGACTATAATAATAGGATTTTTGGTATGTTACAGGAAGAAAACAAGTACCAGTGTGTGCCAATAAATGAAATAAATATTTCATATAGGAAAATTAGATTATTACTTGAGGATTCCTTGTTTCAAGGAGCTATTAACGAGGAGACTTTTCGTTTTTTGAATAATGAAAATCCAACTATCCCTGTGGCCTTCAGGATACCGAAGACTCATAAAAACATTTTAGAACCTCCATATAGGCTCATTATGTCCTGTCAAAACAGCATTACATACCCACTGGGAGTGTTTGTTGATAGGGTGGTCAGGAAGGCCTTAGCCCCTATTGAACATCTACCGCTAGACTCTTGGGATTTTCTGAGTAGGATAAAAAAAGGAACACTACAGCACGGACCTATTTACATCAATACCACATGACAGGGGACTGTAATTTTTTCATGGAGTGTTGGTTGAGAAAACCAACTTGAGTAATACTTTGGTCAATTTTATTATGGAACTTATGGAAGTAATTTTAAAGAATAACATTTTTAGTTTTGGTGGTGAGTTTTTCCGCCAGACTAATAGGGTAGAAATGGGCAATATTTGTGCCTCACTATTTGCCAACTTAGTAATGTACCGTTGGGAAAACATGTTTATTATGAACAGTCCCTTCAAGGACTCTTGGGTGTTGAACCTGAGGTTCTTGGATGACCTTTTTATTCTTTAGAAGGTAGGGGATATGCACACTAACTTTTTAAACTACATTAACGGGATATGTGATTATTTTAAGTTTACAGGTAACAGTGGCAACCCTACTATTAACTATTTGGGTGTTCAGCTTTGGAAAGATTTAAGTCAAAACTATTTCCAATCATGTGTGTACCGTAAACCCACTTTTTCTAATGATTATTTAGAGTTCGGGAGTAGCCACCCACTGTTTGTTAAAAGGAATATTGTAAAAGGTCAGATGGTCCGGGTAGTTAGAATGTGTTCCAACCTTGAGCTGGTAAAATCTGAGATGGACCAACTGACCAGTATGTTTGTGAGTAGGGGATTTCCACTGGATTTTGTTAAAGGTATTAGTGAACAGGTTACCAATGAGTGGGGTTCTAGGTATAAACCACTACTTGGTGCTAAACAAGAGAAGGTGGTTGGACCTAATCACCCGAAAACCACTGATTTTTCATATTCCATGGTACTAACACATGGGGAGACTTTGTGTGTGGTTAGAAATATTATTAAAAAGAAATGGATTCTGTTTAAAAGTAACCAGGACTTGATGGCAGTTGTGGGTGAAGAACCAACTTTCTCCTGCAGAACAAATAGAAATTTAAAAACATTATTGGAACATCCTATTTTGGGTAAAAGTAGACAAGCAAGGGAACTGTTAAATGTGGGGTGTGCGACTATTGTAAATATATTATTGTTATGCCAACAGTCAGTTTAGGTTCTAATTATATAGAAGTGAGGTTAGCGACAGGATCCTGTACCACCAATGGAATAGTTTATGTTGCTGTTTGTCAGGTTTGTGGTAATTTTTACACAGGCAAGACTAAAAGGAAGTTGCGGAGGAGAATTTATGAACACCTATACAATATTTCAAAGGGTGATGAGAATAATGCACTATTTAGACACATTAAAGGGAACCCAGATCACTTTTTTCTATTTGGCATTTTAGAAGTGGTTAGCAAACACATTAGAGGGGGTGACTGGACAAGCAAATTGTTAAGGGCTGAGATGAGATGGCAACTCAAATTGAAGCCACTGTTGCTCTCGGAATTAATGACCACATTTGTATTAGACCTGAGTTAAAGTTTAGGGCAACTAAACTTTAACAGGTACTATACTATTTAGTGCCTCTTTAACTCTACATGATGTACTGTCTTTTGCAAGTATGTTTATTAACATTTTTTACTTTTGTATTTGATGGAAATAACATTTTCATTTTACTAGTAGATAGGGTACATATTAATGTATTTTTAAATATGATATTTTTAGATTTATAAGCTTATGTGTTTAGACTACTTTTTTTTTTACTATTGAGTATTGTAACTTTAAAATAATTGATTGATTTAACTGGGGATAATTGATTAAT
Organism: Protopterus annectens; assembly: GCF_019279795.1. NCBI lineage: Eukaryota > Metazoa > Chordata > Ceratodontiformes > Protopteridae > Protopterus > Protopterus annectens. The sequence continues at coordinate 516,567,009 of NC_056739.1, read as the reverse complement.
CTTTTATATAAAAGGGAAGGGTAATCAACTTTCATTTAGTTCTGATGAAGTCTAACGACAAAAGCACTTGACTTTTTTCCTGTACTTGGAGTATTTGTACATCTGTTGATATTGGTTGTGGAAGATTAGAGTAGTAATGGCATACCTATCAGTATCAGACATCTGTCTGTCAGCACATTTATCCTAATGCATAGCTAGTTGGCTAGCTGATGTCTGTCAGTCCTCTGTACAGATGTGCAGATGTCAGGTATCCATCTTGCATACTTACAGGCAATCTATGCTTGATTGACACTGACATGTCTGCCCAGCTGTGTTATAAATGCCACAGATAGGACTCCACACCATGTATGCACCACATGCCATGGATATCCCAACTACACTACCACAGTCAACAGAACATGCTTGGGTACAGGTCTCCAAGACAGACACTGACCATGTTATGTAACACATGTTGCATACATGTCAACTGGAGCACCTCACTGGCCCTCTGCAAGAGGCACCCAGATGTTTTGTTGATGCATGTCACTTTCACCCTGAGGATCACCCCAGTGGTGTCTGTTGATAGATGGCCTGCTGGCACATGGCAGGTGGCATGATACTACTGTGCACACATCCCCTACACTTCCCATCTCTCCATGGACAATAGCCTGGTACACACCTATGAACACCTGCACCAATGCACCCCAGTACTGACAAATGTGTACATGTGCATTACTGAGAATATCAGTGTCTGTGTGTTTGTAGACCTGTAGTTGGGAATACCCTAAAGCCCTTCACACCCACTGCACCCCCCCCCCATTGCCATAGTTAGATGTGGCTGCTGCTGTACCGGACATTATATGTACCTTGTTATGCTCTTCTCCCTAAGGGCTACCTGGGCCTTGCAGTACAAATGGGTTGATAGGCATGGGATACCCACTGAGTTCTGGCAAGTGTGTGTATGTGTATCTGTGTGTATTTATGTAGGGTACAGCATTCTGAGGCCACATTATTCTATTACAATATGCATTGCCACACAGTATTAGGGATAGTGATGTTGTTGACCATAGGAGAGGCATGACAATGCATCACCCTGCTATGCCTGTGGCATGTGCATTAGATACATATCCCTGCAGTAGCACTCATGAGATGGAAAAGGGTTTGTATTGCAGTCCTGGTCAATGTGTGATGGTGGGTATGTCAGAATGTTATCATGGGTTTCAGTGCATACAATATCCACAGTGGGGTATGGGTGCTGGTTATACTGTCATTACATCATGGTACCCCCAGTACATGTCCCATGTACCACTGTATGGGGACCACTGTCACCATCAACTATACAGGTAACTGATAACACTATCCAGCCCAGTTAGGCATGTGCTGTGTGCAACCTATCTGTAACACAATGGACACACTGACAAGGTAGTTAGCACTGATAGGCCCAGGTCTCTCAGATGTGTGTCTGACTGTTACGTATTTGTCAATGTGTATATGATGGTATGTCACACTATGTATTGCCCATAAACAACCATTACATCCCCATTACCATACTGTATATGTCTGGGGATGTTCTGCATGTAACATGTAACCTGGAACACACCTCATCCTAAAAGCTGTGTGGTGTGTGCAATTAAAGCCACACACATCAGTAGCACTACATACCTAGGTAGGGGTCTAGTACCAGTGTTTCCAAGTAAGAGTGTGCGTGTATGTGGAGGAATATACTCCAATTTGCAGAATATACATGTCCCAGGAGGTTATCTGTCCAAGAACTGCCTGGCATATGCTAACATTTCACAGGTATCATCCTGTGGACATGCATTCCATCACAACTAGTGTTAGATGTGTAAATGGCCTCTTCCCCACTGTATAGATGTGCAGCGATACTGGGGTTGATATATATAGCTGGCTGTGGCTGTTGTGGACACAGCCAACATCATTGCAGCTACTGTTGAGTGGATCCCCCTGCTTAGCTGGCCATAATACTGTACAGTTCATGTTACCAGGTTAGGTAGTTGTCTATCACACTATCTGTGATTCTACAGCAACTCTCACCCTCCAAAGGGTACGGGTGTGCCACCCACACCAGCACACATATGTTTACAGAGTTGAGGATTGCACTACATTGGGGAAGAGGATATATACCCTGCCAGTACCACCATCAATGACATTAAACTAGCAGACTGTTTATTCCCCAATGTATTGCTGTGCCTAGTCTGGCTTGGTGGAATTACATAGTCTACAATGGGTTCCTTGCACAGGTACATACATCCATGTGTACAGTATTCTCTGTGTAGTGCATCAACACCAAAGCCTCTGTGTGTGTTATACAAAAACATGTGGTGCGTACCATCCAGTACAACTACCATTGTCCACTGTAGAAGGGCTGCTAACAGCAGCCACCCTGCACTCACCTGTATACACCACATGTGTTCACCTGTACCTAAGATATGGCACAGCCAAGGTGTCACCACAGTGCTATACCCCTTGTGAGATATGACAGCAGACCATCCTCCTGCTGACACATAGACACCTATAACACAAATGGATAACATTATGGAGATCACAATCACTCAGTGTTAACAACAGCTATAATGCAACATGGCTGGACAGCTACACTTCCTGACATGTAAGCATTAAACTTTACTGCTGACAACATGTTACACAGCAGTACATTGGTGCACTGTAGTACAGTCACCGTGTGCATTAGAACCATATTAGCCTGTCCCTGCATCGATGTTACAGATGACAGGGATGTGGCATAGGTATCGTCATATGCACAGGGTGTGTTGGTTTGCCAGAGACCTAGGCTGAGCCATACGTTTGACACCATGTGTGTGAGTGAGGGGTTTCAATTACTGATATGGCCATGGTTATGTGGTGTGTGTAGGTATGGGGTTGCCCTTGCTGTGTTTGTAGTGTGTGTGAGTATGCATGCACACAGTTCTGCCATGTGGCTGCCCTATACAGGTGTTTGTTGGACAGCTGCAGACCATACCTGGCAGGGTGTGCAGTTCACTTCCTCCAGCCATGGACATGAGAAGTGTGCCTGCCAGGGGTACCACGGGCATGTCCAGGTACAAATCATGATATGGTACTCTCACCTGATGATGACATATGTCTGATGGAACCAGGTCCCTCCTGGGACTGGCCAGGGCCATGTGCACGTGGCCTGCTGTGGTGTGGTGTGGACAGCGCCCCTTGCAGTGCTGGGTTTGGTACTGCCACTACGGGAGCAGCTTGGTGTCCTTCCATGTCCACATTGACCTCCAGCTGTTGGTGTTGCTGGCCTACGTCCACGTGGCCATCACAGCACTCCCACCACATGCTTGAGCACAGACAATCCACGGTCAATGAGTCCCACTATCTTACCCCACCGTCTATCCATGACCTCTGTATAATAATGGAGGGCACCTGTAAGATCACAGATGTTGTCAGTAACAGCTGAAAGAGTAGTCCTCTGCAGCCTCAGACCCTGTCTGGTGTACCATTCCATACATGCCTGCACCTTCATGACAGCCTGAAACATGCGTCTGGTGGTACCAGATGTGGCACTTCTGCCAGGGGCACGATGACCAACAGCCCACCAACAAGCACCCCTGTACATCTGCCTATGTGGTACCCTGCCAGATCTCCGGCTATGGCTGCTGTGTCCAGACACACATGCCACAAATACCACACTGTCCTGTGCACTGCTACCAACCACCAACTGTCCCACTGCTATGGCCACTGGTGATGGGGTATCTATAGGCACTGTGACTGTATGCAGGGATGGGGTGGATAACAGGGGGATGTCAAATGATGGTGCAGTTTTGACCTCTGACAACCCCACCTGTACCTCAAGTACACCTATCATCATTTTCAGTGTCTGTATGGACAGCATCAGATTGCCTGTAGGAGGGACCCTGACCAACCTCGTCACTTGTGAGGGGAAAACAAGAAATGCACTTTAAGACCTGTACATCATTGCTTAACAGTACACACATACACACACACACACACATACATACACACACACACACACACACACACACACACACACACACACACACACACCCTGACATTCCACCATAATACTTACCTGTCCTTGAGTTTACAGACTGTCCCTAGTTTATTCTCTTAAGTTCCCCATCTTGCATCAGATATGGAAACTTACAGTCATTAATACCAATCATTAATGTATAATTATTGTAATTGCCTACAAAAGTTATCACAAAACATGACCTGTTACTCCATTACGTCTCTGACTTGATTGGAGTCAGTTTTTCAAAGACTCACTGCTGTCATCCAGTGTTCACCCTGGGTTTGTCCAGACATCTTGAGCATGGCCCCCATATGTTAGGGGCTACTACAGTCACTCAATAATGCCATGCACTGGAGTGTCATACATAACTATTGTTCAGTAGATGCAAGATCTGTTGCTCTATTAACTTATTATGTGGACTACAGTAATATTTGGAAATACTCTCTGGTGTTTTCTAGTAATTCCCCAATCCATCTGAAGTGCTGCATATGTGGGTATTCTTTCACCTTTATGATGATTGCAATTATAACAGTATCCCGGGTGTCTAGTTTCCCTCCCAATGCTTATTCCATGCTACAGACCTTATTATACTATCAGCTGTCCTGAGATTTCATGTCAGACAAGTATTCCTGGTTTCTCATGTGTCTGTTTATGTCCATGTACTGCACAATTTCAAAGGGAAGTTGAGAGGTATGAACAACCCCACAATCACATATGTGCATACATAGACACACACACAAAAACACACACATACACACACACACATCCTGCATACATCAACCCCTCTCCACTCCACCAGATTGCACTTACAGACAAAATAACCCCCATCCCCCACCCCCACACACTCTTACAGGTGAGGTTGCATGAAAATATTACACACAGACCTCCCATTACCCATTTGTCAACATGCATGAGATATGGCACTCAACAGCATGCAGTGCAGCTATAGTCAATCCATGCTAGCAACATTATACATGCATGTGTGATGCATGGGTTGTGTTAGTAGGTGATGCCCCTTCCCCTGGAACACACTGCATCCATGTACACAGTATTGCTGTGCACCTTTTCAGCACCCTGGCATGCACTGTGCACCATACCTCACAGGTGTACACACCATTGCTGACTGTGTATTACTGTGTCAGTTATGTCTGCTCTGCTGCTCACAGTCCCTGTTTGTTTGTCCGACACATACCTGGGATGATATGTGGACAGATGTCATTTTGTGAATGCCTGATGTCTAATTTACAGATCTCATCATCAGCGGTGCATGTATGGCTAATATGATACAATTGCAGTGACAACCTTCAAAGCTTACCATGGCTATTGGGAGTGTACACACCGTTATTGATATGATGCCCTCTTCGTTGATATGCCATGGGACCACATTACTGCATATGTTAACATTACATGAACATGATATGTGACATATGACCTGTACAATCAAATGCAGTGTCAAACAAATGTGTTAGATGTGCAGATGCTGATTGAGATGCATACACTTTGTGGGTACATATGTGTGTGTGCCCTTATCATGATGGTTTGTTGCACCTACTGTTATATGTACTACAGCAGTCACTATTCCTGGCAGGGGTATACTAGCATGGGCCATCTGCATTTGCCAGTATTTGGTCAGTCTGCCCTACACATGTCCCAATGCTGCATGATTGGAAGGTCAACTTGTGCACATTCCTTGGAGTTCACACACTGCCGTCACTATTGCTGTGGAGTCACGGTTATGTCTGCCACAGTTCCTAACCCTGGCTGTGTGCAGATACAGCCATTTGTAGTGTCCTTTGGATCCCTGCTACAGTGCACTGTTGTGTCATGATGACACCGCTTCCCCACCCTCAGCCTTTTTGCAGATGCTTGA
>NC_056739.1:516463636-516553636 GCF_019279795.1 Protopterus annectens | reverse complement strand
CACACTGATTTGGAGGTAGATTTGGACACTCATACCCCTGAGAGAGGGGTGAGGACAACAATAATATGCTGTGAAGCCAATTAGACCAGATTACATGTGTCCAGTGGACACGTGTGTGAAATGGACAGCTATGTATGGGGCGAGATTTTTTTTTTTTGGGAACAGATTGCCCTTTTTTTAAGGTGAGAGTGGGATGTTGGGGAGGGATAGTAGGTATATTTGGGGAGGTAGGTTGGGTAGGATAACAGACAAGACAGACAAGACAGCATACAGGGGTGATACATGACACATGTGGGGGGTAAACACCTTGGATGGGGAGGAGTGTTTGGAAACTGGAAGCCCATGAGCCCCCTAGTGGAAACAGTGGGACTGAGGTCCCCACCCATGGCAGTCACCAGTGCACCTTCACGGTCCCAAAGGTGGCTGTGCTTGGGGCTGGGTAGGACGGGCAGGCTGACCTTCTACATGTGCCATGCTGCCCTCAAGCTGGCGTAGCAGATCTCCAAACTCCTTGCAGAGCTCATTACGCATCAGACCCCGGATCTGACGATGAGTGACAGTATCCTGTCTGTGCCCACTCACAGGGGGGGCAAGCCCCATCCCCTGAGGCGGTTCCACCTGAAGGTGTTGCAGGACCAGCAGACAAGGAGGTCCAGGGGTGGGCCCCAGATGTGCTGGTGCCCGGTGCCATGGCCAGATGAAGTGGGAGAAGTGGGTCCGCTGGGACCAGCCTTCCCAAACGTATTATGGTGTTTCAGTTTTAAAACATGTGTGGGTTAGTAATAGTCAACACATTCCAGGATTAGGTATAACAGCATGCATAGATATTTCCTTTAACCCAAAACACCAGATATGGAACAGTTGCATAGCAAACAGAACACATGCATATATGGAACCACAGTGGCCATTACAACAGCATGCAGGTACATTGATGGCAGCATGCCACCAGTGTGAGAGTATTTCAACATGGCACATGCATAGAAACAAATTTCAATATTTATCAAACAATAGGACATATGTCCCAACAGTAAATTTAATTGTACACATACCGATTGAGTTGTGTATTTAGTTTATTGTTGCAGATATGGGGGGTGTCAATTAACAACTTATATCCCTGTAGTTCTCATTATTTTCTTAGTCAGTGCTGTGATCTGTACCTTACAGGTATTATTACACTACCCTATGGCCTTAGTATGGAGAGTGGTATGGATGTAGACAACTATATACATGAACTGTGTTTTAACTGCAATATACACCTCTTACCTGGTATACCTGTGGAGGTATTGTTTGTTAACACTACCTGACTGGTTTTACGCATATTCCCAGATTCCAGGTTGATGTAATGCACATGCCTCTCCATCTCTTATTGCACACACACTGGGCATGTCTTGACAACATGCAGTTGAAACTGGGACATATTTTGACTATTGCCCTCATAAACATTTGTTGAGTTGCTACAATGACAGGTTTGTTTTCATAGACATTTTCCAAATATTTACAGGCCTGACAGTCATTTATATGACATTAAATGCTGTCTAAATGTCAGAGATTATCACGGTGATATGTCAGGGGTCAAGTTAACAGGCAGCAGATATGGGCCAATTATCTGGACATTCTAGACAGATCTTTACAGTTGAGGAGTATTATTCTGCATACAGATTACTACCACTCCCAGGATTCGAACCATGGCTGTGTCTGCTAAAAATAAAACAGCGTACATCACAGTTGAGTGTGTTATATAGATATTGCTGTGTATCTTTTTTCTGAATTCTGTCTATACGTCTCCCGTGGTTTTACAATCTGACCTTGTAATTACAACACTCTTATACAGGGTTTCCTAGAAAGTTTTATTATGTAGCACTGTGTGGATGACAGTGATGAGTAATACCTTATTAATCAGAGATACTGCAACACTAACATTGCCATACAGTGCCAGACTAAACAGTACCAGTCCAGGATTTCAATCTTTCATTTCTAGGCACAGTTTTCATATCTGACAGACCTGTGGGGGGAATGTTTGTTAACACTACCTGAATGTTGCCACACATATTACCAGATTCCACATTATTATTATGCACATACGTCTCACTCTGTTACTGCACACACTCTGGTCATAGCTTCACAACATGGGGGTGGAGTTGCAACATACTTTGCTTATTACTCTCATAACACTTTGGTGAGTTGCTAGAGTGACAGGTTTGTTCTTATAGATATATTTCTGGCAGTTATGATGTCTGACAATCAGTTGTATGTCATTATTTGCTGCCTAAACTTCTGGGATCATCCCACTGATTTGCCAGGGGGACAGAGAGACAGGCAGGGAAGAATGGAATGGAAGAAAGAAATAAACTTCTCACATAGTGGATCCTGCAGGTGCACAAAAACAAACTTCTACAAACAGAGATACAATATAACAGTGGATATTAGCAAGGCACAGATTCTAATCAATGCTATTTTTCATTGTAATTTCTATTACCAAAAATCATACCAGCAGTGATTTTCTATAGCCTTACCATGTCTATAATATGTGATTCAGTCATTTGTATTTTAGATTAAATATGTTTTAGATCAATTGTGACTCTGTTTTGCAGATAAAACATGTCATAGATAAAATGTATTACACCCATTCCTAGTCTGACATTGCTCCACCACCCATTCCATGATGCATTGAAGTGCTTAGCTTCTTCAGATTTTCACTAAAGTGCTTCATTACTGGACAACAAAAATAGCCTCAGGTGGCTTTCATTTTTGTTTTTCGATTTGTTTTTGCCAAATCTAAAAATAATTCCTCTATTGTTCCTCAACATACCACTCCACTTCTTTGCTTAAGAATTCTGAAAAAAAAAATAAATAAATAATGGTGAGATAAGGACCCCAAATCAGGAATAATGTTAAAATATTACTCTAATTCACTGTAGAAGTTATTAGAACAGCATGTTTTGCATCAAAATCCATATTCTGAGCAATAAGTAACATGAAACTCTAATAAATGGCATTATAGGCTTACTGACTATAATTCTCAATGATTTACCAGAAAAATAAAAAAAAATTACTTAGGGCAAAATAAAATACCCAACACACTAGTAATAGGTGACTCTATAGTCAGGCACAGTGATGTCCCACTCAATAGGCTGAACAAGGAGAAGGTTACTGTTAGCTGCCTGTCAGGTGCCAGGATTCGCCACATAACACAAGCACTCAGGTCACTCCAGAACAAGTACAAATACAACTCTGTCATTGTCTATGTTGGTGTGAATGACCTGAGCCATACCTCCCTGGACTACATGAAAAGAGACATGGAAGAGCTCTCTGATCACGTAGCCCAGGCCAGTATGACCCTGACTCTGAGTAGCATCCTGCCCTCACCAAGAATGATACCACGGTATAAAGAAAAAATGATCAATTTCAACAATTGGCTAAGCTTCTGGTGTCATTCAAAGGGGATCGAGTGTCTGTCAGCCTGAGATGACATGCTCGACAAGCCACGCTGCTTCGCTAGACACAGCTTGCACCTGTCACCCTTAGGCTTTTGAATACTGGCCAAGGCTCTTGTCACCCCCATAGTGCCTTTTTTAAGCAAGGCTCAAAAGACAAACCCACTACCGTAAATAGCTCAAGTAACAAAAAACTGAGGGTAATGCTACTCAACGCCAGAAGTCTAAACCTCAAAATGCATGCACTCGAGGCACTCCTCAGCATGGAGAAAATCGATATCTGTGCAGTAACAGAAACCTAGTTTAAGACTCCAGAGAGCACCCCAGCACTACCAGGCTACAACTCATGCCATATATTTCGGCCACAAAACCCGGACCGAAATACAAAAGGCAGGGGTATATCCATATTCATGAAGGATATCCACACCTCCAGGTTAGTGGCACAGCACGATGCTTCAGAGATCATCCATGTGCAACTAACAACGGGCAGAACTGCAATTCAAATTGTAGCTTGTTACAGATCACCCACCATGTCCCAGGACCCCCATTCTGCATTTCTGGAAACACTGGGAAACATAAAGGTCCTACCAAACACCCTGATATTGGGTGATTTCAATTGCCCAAACATTAACTCAGGGAACTACTCAAGTACTAACTCCCTTGCCTAACGTTTCCTAGAATTTGTAAACTCAAATGCCCTGGATCAACTGGTGAACACCCCCACCAGAGATGACAACATGTTGGACCTGGTCATCACCAACATGGGTGACCGGTGTTCCACACCGGAGGTCAACCCCTCGCTGGTTAGATCTGACCATAAACTAATCACTCTGGATATCCACATTCTGCCCCCACCCCCAGTCAAAGAAACCACCGTGAAAAACTTTTCAAAAGCAAACTTCACGTTACTTAAGACCGAGGTGGAAAGTTTCAAATCCCCCATCCTAAAGGATAACCCTGCCCAAGCTGCAAAATCCTTTACTAATGCACTCTATGGGCACCTACAAGAATGCATGGATCATGCTATCCCAAGAAAAACCAAGACTCACTCCTCCAAAAAAAGGAAACCAGTCTGGTGGACCCCTGCCATAAACAAGCTATACAATAGAAGGAGGGAACTAGTACAGAAAAGAGTAAAATCCCAAGAAGGGATGACATCCCTGATTAGTATCAGCAAGAAACTACAAACCCTCATAAAATCATCCAAGGCTAGCTTCAAAAGAAAAATTGCCAAGGACTACAAAGAACCACAAGGCATTCTTTGGCTATGTCAAGAATCTAAGTGGCAATTCTCAGATCTGCTCGGAATTAATGCAGAATGGCACAAACTACACTAAACTGACCAATAACGCCAACATCCTGGCAGACAGGTTCAGTGCAAACTTCACCCCCTCCCACCCCCAAAAATGCCCATAACCATACCAGAAGAATGTAGTGCCCCTGAAATCACAGACACTCAGGTTAAAACAGCCCTCTCCAAAGCCAAAAACACAGCATCAATGGGACCGGATGGTGTCCCAGGCTGTGTCCTACATGAGCTCAAAGATGAACTAACCCCTCCCCTAAACACACTGTTCAAACTCAGCCTCTCCACAGGCTACATGCCCATAGAGTGGCACACAGCAATGGTTATTCTGCTCCACAAAGGTAGAGCCACAACAGACCTGAGGAACTATCGCCCTATGAGCCTGACTAGCTTGGTCTGCAAGGCTATGGAGCGCATCATCATGGATCTCATTAACAGAGACACTGGGAACCTCCAAATACTGGACCCTACCCAGTTCAGCATTGTTAAGGGCAGATCATGCCTCCTATACCTGGTGAATTTCTTTGAGACAGTTATCAAGGCTATAGATGAGGGAAAGGTGGTCCACACAGCCTACCTAGACCTCGCAAAGGCCTTTGACAACATTCCCCATTCTGGTATTATAGACAAGCTCACCAGCCTAAACATAAACCCCTATGTCATGAGATGGGTTGCCAACTGGCTCATGGACAAAACCCACATGGTAAGAGTTGCTGGAGCTAGGTCTGACTCTAAACTGGTTACAAGTGGCATTCCCCAGGGCTCAGTCCTGGGACCCCTCCTGTTCGGCATAAACTTCTCAGAGGTACAGGCAAGCACAGCAGGACTACGGCTGACCAGGTTTACAGATGACTGCAAACTAGGGGCTATAATTGACCCTCCGGCTGACACAGACATCCTCCAAAAGGGTCTCACTGACACAGATACCTGGTGTCAAAATCATGGCCTCAAGTTAAATGCCAAAAAGTGCATAGTCATCCCCTTTGGAAAAAACAAAGTACCCACAAACTACCACATAGTTGGTAGCCCCCTAAATACAAAAGATGTAATAAGAGATCTGGGGACCCAAGTAGATAGTAATATCTCCTTTGGTAATCACATTGCCAAAGTGGTTAGAAAATCCTTCTATGTGGCCCACCTAATCACAAAAGGGTTTGCATCCAGATCAAAAGAGGTCAATGTGCCCCTCTACGCATCACTCATCAGACCCATCATAGAGTATAATGCCCCATTTGAGATGTACCTTACAAGTCACCTGTAACAGCTGGAAATACCACAGAAGTACCTCACCAAGAGGATCAATGGCCTCAAACAGATGCCCTTTGCAGCTCGACTGAAGAAACTCCAGCTGTACTCAGTTGCATACTGCCTACTCAGAGGTGATCTCTGCCTGACATACAAGGCCATGTCCAACCTAGACTTGATGGACATGCTCCACCTAAAGAAAACCATATCCTCTCGAGCCACATGCTCTAGGGATCTAAACCTCACCACAACAATAAATAGGATATGCTGGAGGGATAGATTCCTGTCTCAGTGACTTCCCATGCGCTGGAACAAGATTCCAGTCTACATTAGGCAGAGCTCCTCATTAACGCTCTTCAAGAGAAACCTTGACGAGTGGATGGGAAACAGAAAGTTTACCCCGGGGATCACTTCAGTGGCTCTGCTGGACAGAGGCACAAGGAACTAATCTAAGGGGGCAGCGAAAGCCAACACATTCCAGCTAGGCTTATAAATGCCTTTGGGCAAATAGCCTTGTACCTACCTATGAACCTATGAACAAAATGCTGGGCAAAAATATGAGGCAAAATCAGGGTAAAGACAAAGGTGTATTCCTCAATTCCCTCTTTTAGTGTACCAACTGTAGTTACTTCAACACTTTCCGCATATTTCTGATTTTTCAACAATTATCACATATTCTTTCTTGTGCTTAACCAAATGGTGTGTGCCTTACTGCTTAAATACATTCTATCATCTAAATCTGAGTACTGGGTTAAATTTCACCAATTTGCTTTTAAAGTTACTGGGAAATAGCCCTCTACAATCAGTATATACTATTCTGTCTAGAAGAGTCCCTGTGATAAGAAAAATCCTCCCTAAGACTGGCACAACTGTTGTGTTCATTGTTATGGCGAGGAACTTAACACCCAACAGTCACACATTTGCTATGTTATTTTTCAACATTGAAATGGCAAAGCAATCCAGAGAAAGTTTTTTATTTCTTTCTCTTTGTCTTTCTAAAGACAAGAAGAGCTAGGCTTCTCAATCTCATTTCCCTAAAAGTTTTTGATAGCGTAGACAGCTATGACAGTGATGGTACTAAAAATGTCTTTAGCCCCTCCTGGCAAACAGTATAAGCAGAATTATCAGTTTCAGTTACTGTTAGTACAATACTGAGAGTTGTTAGGTTGAGAGCAAGGTGAGTGGAATCCTTTGAAGTCAATGGTAATAACCGGTCTGCAGCTATTCAGTGTAAAGGTTATTTGTGTGTGAGGCACATGTTACTCAAAACTTGATGCAATAGGAGAAATTTTCTGCAGCTGTTAAATATAACTTTCTTGTGTATTAATTGGAGACAGTCAGACATATTATGAGACCATACCCCTGGCCATCACAAACTTGTTGGTGGCATTGGATGAATTATATGCTCATTCATTTCCCCCTAAAAAGTTTAATGAGCATTAACACTGCAAAGTTAGACCTGCTCCTTACACTACTCTGTTTCTAAGTGCAACAAGCAGAATTAAAATCTCAGTAAACAAAAAACAATTAAAGTGACTGAAACTGAATCTTATTCATCCCCTATTCTATACATGCTACAATCAAAAAACTCTGTCAAACTTTTGAGATCTTGTTGAAGACAGTGAAACTTTTCAGATAATTCATTTTAAACCTACTAATCCAAGAGCATCTCCATGCATCTACTTTTCATTCCTGATTTAGATTATAACAGGCTAGCAGCAATCTTGTTGCAGGCTAAGGGGAGACTGTCCATAACCCTTTCCTTCCCTCTTTAGTTGGGGTTATGGAACACTTAGTAGGCTTTTCACCTAAAACAAAAACACAAAAAAAAATGTTTCAAGCCAGGCCTACTATATACTATGCCAGTTTCAGTTTCAGCAATGCCAGTATTAACCCTTTTCACACTGACTTTGATACCTGGGACAATGCCAGAGGTGAGGAAAACTCTGATACCTGGGCCAATGCCAGAAGTGTGAAGAACTTTAATATCTGGGACAATGCCAAAAGTGTGAAGAACTTTTATACCTTGGTCAATGCCAGACTTGTGAATATGATATCATCTCCATATACCTCAGCATCGTTTGCTCCACCATTTATTGCTCAAGTTGGAGATGCCCACATAAGGCATGCTGGTTTATCAGATGCCGACAAGTAGAATCTAACTCTGCAGATAGCCACAGTCCATCCCATGCAAAATGAGCCCAGAATAACAGACCATTTTGGGAAGCATGGTTGAGCATTCTCCAGATTTTTCTTGAGATTGTTAAAATAACTTGTGCACATGATGGATCTTCAGCTAGATCTTACTCATAAAATGCATCCATTACAAAGATAGTTACTAGGTGGTTCTGTTAAGAAGAACTGTTATAACAATCAACTGTTCTCCCTTTTTACTTTATCCAGACATTTGCAGTTTTTAAAATTGCAACAGAAATGAATAATTTCTAAGTTAGGGTTCAGTTAAAGCTCATGAAGTCAGTATTGCTTCAATCTTATGTGTTTACTACAAGTATTCTCTGCACCAGAAACATTATGAAGAACTGCATTTTCCTGTAGTACATATGGAGTTTTATGATTTGATGACAAATATAAGTGTGATGCCCCCCCACTGCTACCAATATGTGATGGCCACCACTGCCACTGATATGTGACATCCACACTCTGGGCCAGTAATCAAGGAGCTTGAATCCTCACTACTGACACTGGAGAGGGATGTGCACTTAGAATACAAATGGATACACTCAGTATTTCCAGATGCAGACCTCTCTGCATTAACCTCGATTTCCCTTAAGAGCACACAGGGAACAAATTCAGCCCAGGGTCTGGATTTCTCTATACCTGTCTCCCTCCAGGTCCCCAATAAGACTCCCAACTGGTACAGCTGTAGGGTTTGGTCCCCAGCCTAGTATCCAAGCCAAGTCCTCCAGCACCCTGTCTGTAAACCCAGTGCTTTGTGTCCCTGCCCCAAGCAGCTGACACACACACACACACACACACACACACACACACACACACACACACACACACACACACACACACACACACACACACACACTCACACACTCACACACTCACACACACACACACACACACACACACACACACACACACACCTGGGAAAAGCTGGTACAGATTTACCTGCTGTGCCCCCTTCTGCCCAGAGTATGAGGTAGTTATCATTGCCACCAGACACTCAACAGTCAGCTACTCTAAGGCCCTTAACAAAGAGTGTCCAATTATACTGTGTAATATTAATGCTAATACAAATGGTAGTAGCTGACCAAGATTGTTAGGTCTACTGGAATAGCCCACACAGTGTCACCAAATAAATATTAGTAGTCTCGAAGGCTAGATACTTTCTACAAGGACCAGCCACAATAAAGGTTTTAAATGTATTTAATAATAAATAATAAAAGAACATGAACATATTGAATATATATTTACAGTAAACCACAGGCTTCAAATCACATAAAATATTGAAATTAATGTTGATGGACAGACTCATACAAATAAAGAAAAACACTCTCTAAACTAAGCTTCACTATATTCTTGACTGAATCTAAAATAATTTACTGTTCCATAATGACTTAATTGGAAAAGGCAAGATGAAATACATGAGCAGTCTTTCAAGACAGGCCCCAGAACAGAATACTCTATACTCTGAGATTTCTCTTTGTAATATCTAAAATATAATTTTCAAGAAGGCTGGCAGAATGACCTCATCTGGTCAACTGATTTTAAGTTAAAATATATACTCACATATAAACCTATATAAAATGCATGTTTATATATAAATATTAGTAGCTAAAATTTTATTTTGTCTAAAAGTCCTATTCTTTACAACGGGTTTTATACAAATCCTATCATTCAAGCCCTTTCCTTTATTACCCCTCATTCTTATAATCCATTTTAATTCCAAATTCTCCACCTGATTTTCTATGTCCCCACCATGGACATCTTCATATACAACCTGTAACACCTTGAACTTAAAATTATGTTCTGTGCTATGTGTTGAGACATGTTTAGCCAAAGCATTACTTTGTATTGAATTATTAATACTGTAAATGTCCTCACGGATCCTATCCCGAAGTCTACAATCCATCTTCTGAATATAAAAACTGCAACAGAGCTGACACATGGCCAAGCAGACTATATGCATAGTATCACAACTAGCTCTGGCATGGATTTTTATAAGTTTCCCGGTGTCAGGATGCTTAAATGCATCAGTAGGATCTATAAACTTACACCAATTGCATTTAGAGAAAGGGAACGTACCATATATAGTGCTGGATCTACTATTTTGGACTGTGGTTTTTGGATAACAGAGCATCCATTTTAAGTTCTTTTTATTTTTTTATGTAAATTTAGATTTGTTCCCTACTATTGAGATCACATTGTTGTCTAAAGCCAATATTGGCCAATTTTTCTTTATAACTTCTTCTATCTGATGTATGCTACTATAGTAAGTTATAGGTACTCTTAATTGGCTATCTATTTTCTTCTTTACAGGTTGTACTGACCATGGGCCTTCTGAATAATAGGGTTTACCCCTATTATTTCGTGTCCATTATGTACTTTGTATAGCTGTATCTATTTCATGTGCTTTATAGCCCCTCTGCTTAAGCATAGCCTGTATAAGATCAATTTCTTTAATAAAATCTGAATCATTAATGTTCAGTCTAGATGCTTGCAGCCCTTGATTACTAACTATGTTGCAATGAATATGTGGGGGTCGCATACTCCTATGGAGACAGTTGTTCCTATAACAACTTTTTCTATATGTTTTCGTAGACAACTGAGGAAGGGGGTAGTTGAATCTAAAAATTCATGGAATTTTAAAAGTGTATATTCATCACCTTCCCATAGCAAAAAGAGATCATCTACAAACCTGCAGTAGAAAATAAGCTCCTTAAATGTGTTAATGATAAAATTATTCTCCCAGTAAGCCATAACAATATTGGCATAGCTATTGGCACTGGAAGTGCCCATAGCAACGCCTTTCTGTTGCCAATACAACAGCCCATTGAAGATGAAGACATTCTCAAGGATGGTTTCCATAGAAAGACATATCAATTCAATGCATGGGCCAGTGAACTTGCTATTCTTAGACAGATACTCTTTCAAATATTCAGTACCAACATCATTCGGTATACACCAAAATATAAGTATCACATGTTGAAAAGCACTTGAGAAGTGTACTTAGTACTAATCAATATGTACTGAATGACGCAAAGAACATTCTAAGTGATTTATATGCCTTTCTAGGACATAGAAAATGTGATACTTATATTTTGGCGACCTTAGATGTGCAATCACTTTTTACTTTCTATACCGAATGATGTTGGTATTGAGTATTTGAAAGAGAATCTATCTAATAATAGCAAGTTCACTGGTCCATTCATTGAATTGATATGTCTTTTTATGGAAACCATTCTCGAGAACAATGTTTTCATCTTCAATGGGCTGTTGTATTGGCAACAGAAAGGCTAAGCTATGGGCACTTCCAGTGTCAATAGCTACGCCAATATTGTTATGGCTTATTGGGAGAATAATTGTATCATTAACACATTTAAGGAGCTTATTTTCTACCGCAGATTTAGAGATGATCTCTTTTTGCTATGGGAAGGTGATGAATATACATTTTTAAAATTCCATGAATTTTTAGATTTAATTACCCCTTCCTTAAATTCACACTAAATTATTCAAGAAATTCCATCAATTTCCTTGATGTAACGGTTTTCAAAACTGAGAGACAATATTTGTCTACAAAAATGTGCAGAAAAAGTTGTTATAGGAACTATCTCCATAGTAGGAGTATGCGCCCCCCACATATTCATTGCAACATAGTAATCAAGGGTTGCAAGCATCTAGACTGAATGTTAATGATTCAGATTTTATTAAAGAAATTGATCTTATACAGGCTATGTTTAAGCAGAGGGGCTATAAAGCACATGAAATAGATACAGCTATACAAAGTACATCATGGACATGAAATAATAGGGGTAAACCCTATTATTCAGAAGGCCCATGGTCAGTACAACCTGTAAAGAAGAAAAGAGATAACCAATTAAGAGTACCTATAACTTACTCTAGTAGCATACATCAGATAGAAGAAGTTATAAAAAAAATGGCCAATATAAGCTGTAGACAAGAATGTGCTCTCAATAGTAGGGAACAAACCTAAATTTACATATAAAAATAAAAAGAACTTAAAACGGATGCTCTGTTATCCAAAAACCATGGTCCAAAATAGTAAATCCAGCACTATATATGGTATGTTCCCTTGCTCTAAATGCAATTGGTGTAAGTTTATACATTCTACTGATGAATTTACGCATCCTGACACCGGAAAACTTATAAACATCCATACCAGAGCTAGTTGTGATACTATGGATATAGTCTATTATAGCAGTGTGTCAGCTCTGTTGCAGTTTTTATATTCGGAAGATGGACCGTAGACTTCGCGATAGGATCCGTGAGCACATTTACAGTATTAATAATTCAATACAAAGTAATGCTTTGGCTAAAAATGTCTCAACACATAGCAGAGAACATAATTTCAAGTTCAAAGTGTTACAGGTTGTATATGAAGATGCCCGTGGTGGGGACATAGAAAATCAGGTGGAGAATTTGGAATTAAAATGGATTATAAGAATGAGGGGTAATACAGGAAAGGGCTTGAATGATAAGATTTGTATAAAACCTGTTCTAAAGAATAGGACTTTTAGATTAAATAAAATTTTAGCTACTAATATTTATATATAAACACATGTATTTTATATAGGTTTATATGTGTGTATTTATTTTAATATATATATATATATATATATATATATGTATATATATATATATATATATATATATATATATATATTTCACATGCATTTTAAGTATAGTATATACATGCTTATAGTATTTCTACATGTGTTGCAACTTTAAATTCTAATTCATGAATTAATTGCATGATTATATGTGTTTTCTGATTGGTTGTTCTTATTTTAAAATAAAGTGATGTCAATTGATTCTTGTGTCTGTGGAAGCGGCTTGGATAGCCGTGAAAGCACTAACACAAAAAAATATATTTTTATGTTACCTTACTCTTTGGTTTGTTGTACCTGGCATTTTGGATCTACATTTTAGCTGGTTTTGTGGTGTTATTTCTTGGTACTGCATTAATTCCTATGGTGGGACTTTGTTGTTATTTTCTACAGTATATTAAGATTTACCCACAGTTCGTGTGGTTTAATCATGAGGGTGAAGCCCAAGTGATTAAATAAAGCCAACCATGGGTAACTCTTAATATACCATACCACTGAGTCAGTTATTGCTATTATACAATGACATTATTTAAGAAAAAAAAACTTACTTTTCTTAAATAATGTCTGTATAATGGAGCTGTGCTGTCTTTCCGTGGCTGGTACATATCCTGTTGCCTTTTTTATGTACTGCACATGCGTATGGGACTTGCATCCCCATGCATACCCAGTACATCAGTGCTTTAGAAAGGAAGCAATGGAGAAAAGGTCTCCATTGATCAGTTTTTCTTTTCTTTTTTTTTTAAATAAAAAAAAAAAAAAAAAAAAAAACAGTTTTGGAGAGTTCAGGGATCGGAGAGAGAATGGAGGAAATACAAGGAAAATCAGATATGTGTCTTAAGTTTTGAATAATGTCCAGATTTCAGATTTTATTTCTTTTTTTTGTAAAAAAAAAAAAGTTAAAGTTATAGTGTATACCAATGGAAAAAAGTCCAGGTGACTGGAACTTTTTCCATTGGTTTATACTCAGATTTACAATGGGCACGCTGATTGGGCTGACCAATCAACGTGCTAATTTTGGAATATTAATGGCCAGTCATTGTGTAATATAATAATAATATACAGTGAGAAAAATCAAGCACAGTGCAGAAAAATAATATCCAAAACTGAAGTTTTACTAATCACACTAAAACATCTTGTAGAATATTATAAATATATACCAAAATTTGCTCTCTGACACCTGACTGATTAAGTATTCTGTAGTATACATGTCATACAGAAATGAAAAATACCAGACACAGATGTCCAAAATAGAATACTTTTGAAACCCTGAATAAACAGAATTTATTTATGCATGCATTCTTTCTTAACTAGGTAAGTGGACTAGTCGAAAGACCCTTTTCAGCCATTACCCTAGTCAATAGAGCAAAGACAATTACAAACAAAAAATGCATTACATGCAGAAAATATCACACAAGGTGCACTATAAAGAAAAACAGACAGTTACAGCAGAATAGAAGCTGCAAAAGGAAATTTAAATACAGCTATGCTTCAGTAAGGTTTACCAGAAAAGAGTTTACTAGAGCTGTTACTAAAGGGATATATGTGAATTACTTGAACTACAGACAGTATTCTGCAAGAACTCAATAATGACTGAATGAAGAATGAAGAGGCATTATAGACAGATAGATATCTTCACTTAATGTGCCCCCTGTACATAAATATACCAGATCCATGATTTCCCAAGGGATGACCAGTGGAAGGCTTCATACGACATGTTAGTCCAGCATGCATGGTGTATAATGAGCAGCTGCAAGAATGAAAACTTGAGAACTGAGTGGAAATGGAAGACAGTACTATAATTTGGGGAGTGGTGGTTGCTGGGCTTTGTGATAAAATGGCAGTTTGAAATGTCAGTGGTAGCAGACTGTCCTTGTG
Source organism: Protopterus annectens (assembly GCF_019279795.1). Taxonomy (NCBI): domain Eukaryota; kingdom Metazoa; phylum Chordata; order Ceratodontiformes; family Protopteridae; genus Protopterus; species Protopterus annectens. Next base: position 516,538,958 of record NC_056739.1, on the reverse strand, counting down.
GTCGAACTTGTGCTTTTCCTTCCTTATGCTTCTGGACCACTTCTCAAGAGTATATTAATAAATCAGTCTGGATTCTTGGGATTGGCCAGTTGTTCGTGGTATGTCTGATGTCTGGGAACCTGATTTCCTTTCATCAGACTGCTACTAGTACAGAAGAGGTGTACTGAGTCGTATGAACCAATTGCAGTAACTCAGGTTTAGTTCTGCTGATAGCACTGAATATGAAGGCCTAGTAAAGATAATATACAGGACAGGTTCTGTTTGACAATGCCGACTATAAGGGGTTAATAAAGATAGTATACCGGAAGAGTTCTGGTTAACTGCTCTTAATTTATACACAACTAAGCTTGGCTAAGCATTTCACTGTCTATTGACAAGTGTAGAATACAGAGTCCGTGTAGCTGGTGAACTTACTTTTCGGGTCTTATAAAGTTACACTGATACATGCATACAGAATATATGCTTTTCCATTTTAGAGTCTTACCAGCTCAGTGAGCCATGTAATGCATCCCACTCTGAATGCTTTCATGTGTTGCCAACCAGATCATAGTCTACACCCTAAACCAAATATTTAACCCTGTTAGCTCTTCCCCTTTCCTCAGTTACTGGTCTCATGCACAAACAGTAAGAGTAAGGGTTAACCTCCCATCAAAACAGTACAATCTGTAGCCCCTTTCATAAAATATCATAGTGTGTACTAATCCCCAAATTGCACTCATTTGTTTTTGTATTTATTTATATTGATTGCATTTGTTTACTGCAATGGTGCAGCTGGGTAGGAAAGCTCCCCCTTTTCAGTGGAGTCCTGGGACAAAAGCAAACATCATTGTTTACTGCATAAACAATAAATGGCATCATTGTTTTTGCTTCCTTAAATACGTTGTTTGTAATTGCATTAGTGGTAGTGTTTAGCCTGCAGATATTACGTGTAATATGCTATTGGCAGAAAGATGTGACAGAGTAACGTTTTTAAACTTCTGCAAAATTTGCAGAAAAAAAATTACCATTTTGTTAAGCTTAAATGGTTACATATCATTATTTACTTATTTGTTTATCAGACTAAAATCAACTTCATCACAGATGCTGCATTTAGTGCTGACATAGTTGCTTTTTGTCTATTTCATCAGCTTAATTAGAATCATTAACTACATAAATAAAAGCAAAGTGAATCAAACTGATAGCTACATGACGCACTTTGCTAGAACTTGTAACCTTAGCAACAGGTGGTTCTGCGAGCTCTCTACCTTATGGGACCGGAGGAAATGGTAGAAAAAAGAAGAGTTTATCTCACACTACATTTCCAGGAAATGCAACATTAATTTAAACCTATTAACTTCATCTTCAGTAAACAAGCTCAGATTTGTAGACATGAGGAAGGGTACATTAGTTCTGCGCAAAGCAAAGCATTTTTCAGCAGTGCATGCTAAAGTTATTTTTGAGTAATGTACTACTGAATTGTACATGCTCTTTAAATTTTCTACATACATTTGGGAAAAAAAATGTCTCCAGCATCACATATTATTCTTCCTGTTAAATCAAACCAGTTAGGTCAGTACTGTATAAGTGCTCTAACATTATGATAAGTGATTAATAAAACTGGTCCTTTAATTAATTTTAAAACAAAACATACAGGCGTGACCATTTAGTTCAAAGGTAAACTGGTTTAATTGAATCTGTAGAACACAACATTGTGCAAACTCTGGATCAGGAATCAGGTTCTGCTGATTATAAAAGGTAACTTACATTACAGTGTGAGTAACTCTCTCTTTTAGCACTAGTAAACCAGGGATGCCTATATTTATATGACATATACAGTATCTAATGAATATTAGTTTGTGTATACGGTAGTCCTTAAAATAAAAGCAACTTTTATGTAATTATATGTTGGGTTGCGCTGAATGCAAAGATTTGTACAAGTTATGCTTTATCTTCACCTGTCATGTATTGGCAACAACTCTACATTTATCTTTTATACTGATTTTTTTAAGAAAATGCATTTGCTTTCATTTCATGTTTGCTTTCTCAGCTTTTTGTGACTACTGAATCAATGCACATTTCCCTAAATTTCAGGGGAAGTTTATTTTTACATGTTATGAAGAGAACACTAGGCCAGAGCTGAAATGATTTGACATTGGATGATTATAACTGATGAGCCAATATTTTTGCCAAAATGCATCTCTTGTTTATTTTTAGTTTCTATGTTTTGCATGCCTCTTTGCTTCTTCCTACTTTGAACACAGAACAATACCATGTGAGTCACAACTGTATGTTCCTCCTGCTGAAGCAAGACCCTCTATTCTGTTCTTTGTGAGAAGTATGCATTTCAGTTTTTTCACTTGTTCGTTTGTAAATAAGCAAGTGAGTTACATAATAATGACTAACAAAGTATTTTGAGGTTGCCACTCAGAGAGCAAAAACAGAGAAATAATTAACAACACTAGATCCATTATTAAAAATAAACAGTTCACAGCACTGAGTACCCTGGAAGAGCAGATCAGTGAGCCAGAATGGATTTTATACAACCGCAGTCATCAACTGATGCATACAAATGCTGTTTGTTTACTGTGTGACCTTGGACTATTCTAGTACAATCCCTGTTGCATTAGTAATTTTTGAACCTTATTCTCAATGGGCTTTAAGGGCAACAATGAAAAAATAGTTAAAAACAGTATAAAATGGTAAGCACAAGCAGTTTTTTTTTTACTTTAAGAACACCTTGTTTTTAATAGATTATTTAAAGTGTTGTACTTAAACATTTCAGTAATGCATCAAATGAGCTTAGAAGAGAAACAGAAAAACAAAACCACAGTTTTAATGTACATTTTATTATTTAGATATTTGTTTGCATCTTTTTCAGAATTAAACCCCCCCATGTTTTGTTCCTGTCATCAACTGCAGTAGGAAGCTTTTTTAAAGGAATAACTGCAAAGATGCTCAAAGAAGGTAGATGGTCAGGGTCTCCAAAGATCAGTCCACAAGGATATTGCTGGGGGTCAGCATCTCCAAGGGCCAGTCCACAAGGATATTGCTGGGGGTCTGGATCTCCAAGGGTGAGTCCACAAGGATATCGAATGGATATAATTCGATCACCAACCTATCAAAGACAACTCAGTGAAAGTTATGAGGATAGGATTGAGCGGCGGCATCAAAATCGTGAATATCTACGTGCTCGTCGGAATATAACAACATGTCGCAGCCACAGAAAATCCTGGAATAATGAACTTGAGGAAAAGGTACAAAATCTGAGACAAGAAGAGTTTTTGAAAAGAAGGAATTTAACACCAGCGAAAGAAGTAGATAAAAGTGATTCTCCTAGGCTATTCAAACAACGGAGGATAGAAACAACAGCAGCTTCTGGGAAAGTAGGTGTTACAAGTTTTGAATAAGTTTTATTAGAAAGCATCTGTATGCATTTTTAAAAGTCACAGATCACAGAGAAAAGAGTTACACTGATGTATCAAGCTGGGTTTGTTTTGTGTTAACAATTTACTGTACTTGTTTTGTTCACTGTTAAGGCTCATGTAGTCCCTGTTTTCAAAACTGACTTATAGTAGCACAGGTGATGGACTTGATTAGATCTGAGTGGCCTGAAGGTTTTGATGAAATCAACATACTATTCTTTCTTTGGGACTCATAATCTTTAAACTGTGTTATTTGATTTTAGCCCTACCCAGAGATGCAAAATTTCCTGTTACACATCAATTCCTGTTGTTGGTGGACAATAAAAAATTAGACACCTGAAATAAAGAGATACTTGAATTTTACATTTGAAATGACAATAGACATGCTTTTATTGAATGACCCACCAAATCAATTATGTTACAAGCCAATTAAGATTCAGTCAAACTGTATGCAAGAAGCCTGGCTTAGAAACTTCTGAACCTTAATGAACAACCAATCTTTCATCAATGTCTCACCTGAAGGTACGTCACCTTTACAGCACACCAGAATCACCATTTGTGTGATACCAGGTTGAGGCAATTCTTTTTCCTTTTAAAATTCCTTATGAGCAAGCCCTGTCTCCTCCACCAGGGTGGCAATTGATTGATTAAAAGAAATATTTTACCCAATCCCACCTCCAGAAATCTGATCTACCAAACCCAGTTTCTACACCAGCTTACCTGCTACATCATGGCCTTCTTATCCCAGGAAGCAAGCATCTGAAACCTTTAGAAATATTAATTCCCTTTTGACCACAGATGCAATCACCCTCCATGAATAAGCAAGCGCTTATGTATACTTACTTAAATCGACTGACTGGTGGGTGACTGCCTAAACTGCTTGATACTGTGTTGATAAGGCAATAAACATCTGCAATCCACTTAATAAAGATCTGCTTATCCTTACCATGAAGATTATTCCACTTTCAGACAACATTATCAACACATTCTAATATGTTTCACCATGCAATATCCCACTTATACTGCACTTCTGCCTTCCTACCTTCTTCCTCCCTTCAGGTTGTGTGATCCTGTTTTTCCCCACCAACAAATGCAGGCTTGTAACAAGCTCTGTGTAGACAATGATTTCAGTCACAGATGGTGGTGTTCTACCTTTTTTGTTCTATAATGTTTACTTACTCATAACCAAATATATCTCAGAGAAATATGTGTGTGTATGCTCTTAGAAACTGTAGCAAGAAAAAGAATGTGATGAAGTTACCCTGTGCAGTCCCTTTACCCACTTTCTTATGCATATCCTCTCATTCTGGTGCTGTGCTTTGGTAATAGCTGGCCTTTAAACACAACACTCCTCTTCCTTGATAGAAGGTCTATCATGTTTTTAGACCCACTAGCAATTGTGTGTGTGTGGGGGGGGGGGGGTCAGTATTTGTCAAGGATGTCATCATCTCATGACAGATTCCTTGGGACATCACATGTGAACTCTTATATGTCCAAAACACCATAAACAAGTCTAATTACCACTTCATAGCTAGTTCTAGAACACCCTCTGTGCCCCCTTTTGAGCATGATAACTATCATAACATAAGAATGTGTTTTTAGTGAGCAGTGTTTGCCAACTGACAACAGTGCAATGACTTTACTTTAAGTGAACTTGTAGAGTTGCCGTTTTTGCACTGTTGTGTGACTGTGAAATAGGTATATGCAAGTTAGGGGAGTGAAAGTCTCCCCATACACAGGGTTGCAGGGGGTGTCTTGGTTGCTGAGGGGGCTTGACCCCTACAAAATTAGCTTTAGTTTCTGTTCGCTAAAAGCATCTTTCAGTAATTTTTTGTGCTGTTTTTTCTTTTGGATGAACAACATGAATCCATTAAAACATTAGATTAAATCACTGTTAAACTGAATACCCTTCTGCTGGGGAACTTGAATTATCCATCAGTAACTGTCTAACCTATACTGCCAGCATATGGCATGCTTAGCACTTCCTTGACATTAAAAATGCTGTCTTTTACAAAAAGCTGACCATGATAATAGGGATGTTAATATCCTTGATCTTGTCATCAAAATTATATCCACGTCTTGCAAAGCTCTGCATGTATCACCCTAACTTGTTAAATCAGACCATAAATTAATGACCTTTTCCTGTAAAACTGGTGGTGCTTACCTGTAAATAGCCCTGCAGTTAGGGCCTTCTAAAAAGCAAAAATTCTTCAGTTACTTAATGATATAAGTAAATTTCACTCTAATCATCCTCTGATGGATACTGTTGCTAAAGCTGCTGCCTATCTCTCTGACTTCTACTCCCACATAAATAATTGCATTAATAAGGTAGTCCCTATCCGCACCAAATGCAAAGTGAAATTTAACAATATATCCTTGTGGTGGAATACTCATATAAATAAATTATATAACTAGAGAAAGAAATGTCTTAATGCTTACAACAGGCCTCATTCTATCTATATTAACAGCACACTTAAGTAAACTAACAAAGAGCTCAAGGGAAAATTTAGGAAGCTCAAAGATAAACATGAAGCAAAAATAGCCACTAAAAGCAAAAGTAACTACACATCTTTTTTTAACTATGTCAGGAAGTTAAGAACTAGCACACAACTGTGTTTGTAGTTAGCCCACAATAATACTGCACATGTACCCAAAGGGAATAGCTAATATCCTGGTTGCCAACTTTAATGCAAATTTTACTCTACCCACAGTTAATAGCTATTTCATAGATTCCACAATCACAGCCATCCCCTTTAATTACTGTGGAATAATTCCTCTCATCTCACAAAAGCTAAGTATACCTCATCCATGGTCCCTAACAGTACACCAGTATGCCTGATTATCTGTGCCAAATATGGCCTATCTGTACCCCTATTAAACTTCTCAGATTAAGCCTCTCTACTGGTAACATTCCTGAAGTCAAGAAAACAGATGCTATAATGCCATTACAGAAGGCTGGGCTAACCAAACACCCTGGTAACTACAGATCTATTAGTCCTATTCGCATCATATGTAAAGTTATGATGTGTGTTGTCTCAGACCTCATTAATCTGGACATTGAAATTCTTTAAACCTTTGATCTTCATCAATTCGGCTTTGTCAAAAGAAGGTCCTTCCTCTTTAATCTCATTAATTAAAAAGTAACCAAAGTAGTGAAGAGCTGTTATGCATTTCATACAGCCTATCTAGACCTGGCCACAAATTTTGACACTATTCACCATGCAAACATTACTGACAGTCTTGTAAATCTGAATATAAATCCCTATCGTCTGTGGTGGCTACATAGCTAACTGGATATCTGATAGAACCCATGTGGTTAAGTCACACGTGCCACTTCTGAAAGCTAAAAAGTTACCTGTAGTGTACCAACGGGCTCTGTAGTGGGCCCACTCCTATTTGGCATCGATTTCTCTGACCTTCAGGCTATGAGTCCTGACCTATAGTTATCTAAGTTTGCAGACAATTGTAAATTAGATGTTGTTATTCAATTTTCTACTGCCCTACAATTGCTACAAAATTAACAACTATTGCAAAAAAAATGGTCTCAAATCAAATTTAATGTGAAAAAATTTACCACAGTTCCTTTTGATAAATGAAACATTTTCACGTCATATAGGTGAAATATCCCTCCAGTCAGATACCGTCATAAGGGATCTAAGCTCTCTAGCTGATAATTCTTTATCATTTGACCACCATGCCTCTGCTGTCTTCAGAAAGCCTTCTATTTAACTAATCTAATTTCCAGAGGCATCTCCACTAGATCCAAAAAAAATCTTAATTCCCATTTATTTATATCTCATTAGACCCACTGTTGAATATCTCACTTTTTGACATGTATCTGTCAAACCATATCATTCAAATTGAAAGATTTCAGAGATTCATAACTAAAAAGATCAATGGTCTCAAAAATCTTAGTTATCAGGACTGACTGCCAGTCCTCTCTATCTGTCCTCAGTCTTTCATAGACTCCTCCATGATGATATGTGTCTAGCTTTCTGAGCCATGAAGGATACAACCCTATCTGACCTCCTATTCTTTCAAAGAACAAATAGTACCTCAAAAACCTGATGAAAGGCACTCAGTCTTTATCAGCTGATAAGTCACATTGATGTAATAGATTCATATCACTCACCTCTGGAACAAGCTTCCATTATATGCCATGCAGAGTGGCACCCTTGTCACCTTTAAGGTAAACCTAGATAACTGAATAGGCAGGCTTAATTTTTCCCTCTCTATCTTGTCTTGTTCCTTGAGGCTGGAAAGAACTTTTAAATAGGATGTTTTGGCTAGGCTTGTAATAGTCTGTAGACTCCTAGTACTTGCTTATGAATCTAAATTTCAGTCATAGTTGCAACTGAACACATTTATTCCCAAATCAGCAAACAAGATAAGCTAAAGCATCTCAGTTTATTAGAGAATTATAGAATTTACTTAACAGTCTTTATAAGATATGAAAGGCAGCCTAGGTTCTAGATTGAGAGTTCAACTCAACCTAAATGTAGGCTTTTTTCAATAAATAATGCATAGGGTCTAATTGTAAATGACAACTCAACTCATGAATAAATCTTCTTCATCTCAGAGAATACTTCCTAATGGATTTGGTCCTCTAAGTCTTGGTAGTAGAAACAGTCTCATATTCTGGCTACTTCACTTTCCATTTTGAGTTAGCTTAGTTAGCTTTGTCTGACCTGACCCTCCCCACAACTCCTGGCCTTGAAATGTGAGTGGTGCATAACTCACATAAGATCATGTGATCATATGCTCTTTACTCAGTTGACTTGGTTGACGGTGCTACTTCTGTGGATGTCTTGGAAGATGTTTATAATAGCAAAATTTACCTTACCATGGACTCCTTAGCCTCAAGTCATGTTTGGCAGTTATTACAAAGGGATAGGAACCTTGGTTCAACTGTTTTCATTGTACCATGTGCAGAACTGCAGGTTGGAGCATCTTTGGCATTTGGCTGGCTGCTTGAGTGATAAGACTGAACTTGATGAGCAATACATGAACTGAAGCTGAGATTTCCCCACAAAATAATCAGAGTTTTTATCATGGGAAATCTCCACAATGGCAAATTGACTAGCCACACATTTCTTGGTAGTGGAGATATTGTGCAATCCTGCTTGCTTGGTTTGCCCACTTTAGAGTGTGAGTTGTCCACTCGATTTTTTACTGACAAGAATGCCTCCATTAAGTCAGCCCTTTCTATAGCTGACTCCAAGAGTGATACTGTATGTTTTCTTCTCCCCTTAGAGTCTTAATCAGTGTTCTTTATTCCATATTTTGATGAGTTCACTTCTATTGTTATAAACATATAACCTAGAACTTGCAATTTGGACCCTGGTCCATCCAGAGTTGTTGTGGCCAGTCTTGATGTACTAGGACCAATAATATATAAGATCTTGATTCAATTTCTGAGTGAGGGGATTCTTCTTTCAGCCTTGAATGTGGCATTGGTGATCCCAACTTTCAAGAATCCATCACTCAGCTCACATAATTAAATAATTACCATCCCATTCTGTAATCTTCCACTTTTAGGCAAGATTATTGAGAAGGTTGTATATCAGCAGATGGAAACCCACCTATTGTTTGTGGACTCATGGATCTTTTTCAGTCAGGTTTTTGTACCTCCTGTATCACTGAAACTGCTCTAACTAGAGCAGTTAATGATCTCCTTATGTCAAGAAACCAGAGGCATTATACAGTGCTGGTCCTTCTGGTTTTCTCATCAGCTTTTGACATTGTGGACCATGACATCTTAATGCACCACTTACATATTGTGAAATTTCTGGTATGGTTCTTTACTGGTTTTCTTCTTACTTGTCAAAGCATTTACTTAAAGTCTTTTCATGACTCAATCAATCCTTGCCATGTCAGCTGGATTAAGGGATTCCAGAAGGTTCTGTCTTGGGCCTTCTATTACTCACAGTAAATATGCTCCCTTTTGGAGATCTACTGTGGGAAAAAGGCTTAGCATACTACAGTTAAGATGGTGACAACCAGATTTACTTCTCTTTCCCACAAAATGGCTTGTATCAATTTCTTGACTGATGGTCTTGATGCCATGCACACTGTCGGCCAAATTCTAATTATATAAAACAGAACACTGCTACAACTAAGGCCATTGCAGTTCATGCACATCTAAGAGGATGTTCTGCTGCTCCACTTCCCAATTACATTTTGTATGGAGGAGACAAGCTAAAATTTTCCCAAAAGGTGAGTAATCTGTGGATTATTGTTGATTCACCTAACATTTTGGGACCAGATGTTGGCTGTAGTGAAATCTTCCTACTTCCATCTGAAGAACAGAACTAGAATTTATTATTTTATGCCACATTCAGATCTGTTGATTGTTAATCATGCAATAGTCCCTTCCCAATTGGACTACTGCAGTACCCTATACCTGGGACTACCAAACACCTAATTACACCATTTACTACTAGTGCAAAATTCTGCTGCAAGGCTACTGATGTGTTCATCACTTTACAATCACATAACCCACATAACCCCAGTTTTGTGTAGCATTCATTGGCCACAAATCTGATACAGGATTATTATTTTTAGATACTGGTGTTAGTATATTTGCACATTCATGACATGGGTTCCTGCTAACTGTAGAAGCTTATCGAACCCAGTCATCCATTGCAGATGTCATCTTCCAAGGGGCTGCTGGCAGTTCCCCAGGTGAATTTGGAAACCTTAGGTTTCTGTTCATTTTTACTATCAGGCTCCTTACTTGTGGAACTTGCTACCTCAGTGGACCCAGGAATGTCTTACAATAGCCAGCTTTAGACAGGCATTTAAAAAATATATATGTATATGTATATGTATATGTCCATAAAAAAATAAATAAATTCTAAGCATGTTGCCTGCCTTTCCTGTAACTAGTCAAGTCCAGATACAGACTTGCTGTATCCAGGACTGTTGGTAAGCTACTGAGCCCCCCAAGCTTTTCTGTGTTGGAGGAAAGCCTTCTAGCTTATCAATGGGAGTGGTAAGCACTAGGTAGCCTATCTACCATGGGAAGAGTGGGTTTTTACCCTGAAATTGTAGTTCATTGGCCATTTGAGCAGTTTTCCCATCTCTTTCTACTTTCTGGTTAAAAGCCTGTTTTGCATTTGGTCCTCGCCTTTCCTATAACTAGTGTAGTCCAGGTACAGATTTGCTGTATCCAGGACTGTTGGTAAGTTTCTGAGCCCCCCAAGCCCTTCTGTGCTGGAGAGAAGCCTTCTAGTTTATCAGTGGGAGTGGTAAGCAATAGGTAACCTGTCTACCACAGGAGGAGTAGTTTCTGGTCCAGAAATTATAGTTTATTGGCCGTTTGGGAAGCTTTTCCATCTCTTTCAACCTTCTGATTTAAAAGCCTGTGTTTGTGCTTGTTTCCTGCCTTTCCTGTTACTAGTCTAGTCTGCTTACAGAGTTGCTGTATCCAGGATTGTTAGTAAGCTTTTGAACCCCCCAAGCCTTTCTGTGTTGGAGGGAAGCCTTCTAGCTTATCAGCAGGAGTGATAAGCACTAGGTAGCCTATTGTCCATGGGAAGAGTGAGTTTTGGCTCAGAAATTGTAGTTTATTTGGCCGTTTGGGCAGTTTTCCATCTCTTTCAACTTGCTGGCTTAAAAGCCTGCGTTTGTACTTGTTCCCCACCTTTCCTATAACTAGTCTAGTCCAGGTACAGATTTGCTGTATCCAGGACTCTTTGTAAGCTTCTGAGCCCCGGAAGCCTTTTAGCTTATCAGTGGGAGTGGTAAGCATTAGGTAGCCTATCTACCACAAGAGGAGTGGTTCCTGGCTCAAAAATTGTGGCTATTGGCCGTTTGGCAGTTTTTTTCATCTCTTTCAATGTTCTGGTTTAAAAGCCGCACTTGCGCTTGTTTCCCACCTTTCTTGTAACTAGCCTAGTCCAGATACAGAGTTGCCGTATCCAGGACTGTTGGTAAGCTTCTGAGCCCTGCAAGCCTTTCTGTGTTAGAAGAAAGCCTTCTAGCTTATCTGTGGGAGTGGTAAGCACTAGGTAGCCTGTCTACCAAGAGAGGAGAGGTTCTTGGGCCAGAAATTGTAGTTTATTGACCATTTAGACAGTTTGTCCATCTCTTTCAACTTTCTGGTTTAAAAGACCACATCTGCGCTTGTTTCCCATCTTTCCTGTAACTAAACTACTGGGTACCACTAGAAAGCCTTAAACTGATACAAGCCTTCTAGCTTAGAAGAGGGACTTTGGAGTGATTAAGTATCAGTTTTCTGTACTTTCTTGCTGTACTTAACGGTTTTCTGCCTAAACACAGATTTTCCAGCATTTATTGTGATTCAAAAGCTTGTTTTTTTCACATATTGTACTTATTTGACTGCCTGCACTTTTAAAAAGTTGTTTTTTGTTTAAATAATTTGTTTAACTGTTGTAGGCTACACACTAAAGTGTGATAGCTGGGCTGTGATACTAGTTTCTGAGTTGCCCATACCTTACTTGGATAGAAGGAAGTTTCTCTGATCACCTGTGAGAGAGGGGAGCTTTGAGCAACCTATCTGTCCCTGGAGGAGTGGTTCCAGCCCAGAAGTTAGTAGTTTATTGGCCATTTTGGGTTAATTTCTATCCCTTTCATTTCCCTACTATAAAAGCTATGTTTGCATGGTTTTGCACGACGGGCGGCGCCGGTTAGCTATGGTTAAAGTATTCCCAGCTCCACTAAGTCTCCTCTTCAGTTTTTCCCTTAAAACTAGTCTAACTCTCAACCTAAGCACTCAAAAAGCATCTTACAGCCCAGCATTTGCTCAGACCTAATAGCAAGCACTAATATACCCTAACACTGATTGCCCAGCAGGGCAAGGCTCTTTATTCACCCCTCACCAACCAAGCAACTAAGCAACTCATCCTACTATTCAGGCATGACCAAAGGGCAATTTCAGGTGTACTCTCCAGTCCAGCTGGTGAATCTGGGTATCTTGAGGCAATGTTACAACTGCCTCATTTACACAGACAACCCTCTTCTCCTATCACTAAACAATAACATATGCGAGAGATGCAATTATACAGCCAAACTGGAAGCTAAGCAGTCTCCACCCAAGACTGAAACAGACAGTCAAGAGGAGAAGGTTAATACTTGCACCACACCTCCAGCCGTACAAAGACCTACTAAAACAGCACTGGGAAAAAATACACATAAATACACAAACTCATACTTGGAGGCTCTAAATAAAAACCTGCAAAAGCATCAGAGAACTCCAAAGCAGACACCCAAACAACCTGCACCTTCCGTCACAAACCACACAATACATAAAACACAAAATCAGTGTGCCGTACAATCACAGCCCTTAAGGCGAAATAACATACCTAACACACTAGTAATAGGTGACTCTATAGTAAGGCACACTGATGTCCCACTAACTAGGCTGTACAAGCAGAAGGTTAATGTTAACTGCCTGTCGGGAGCCAGAATCCTCTTCATAGCACAAGCACTCAAGTCACTCCAGAACAAGTACAAATATGACTCTGTCATTGTTCATGTTGGTGTGAATGACCTGAGACAAACCTTCCTGGACTACATGAAAAGACACATGGAAGAGCTCTCTGATCATGTAGCCCAGGCTGGTATGACCCTGACCCTGAGTAGCATCCTGCCTCACCAAGAATGATACCTCAGTATAAAGAAAAATGATCAATTTCAACAATTGGCTAAGCTTCTGGTGTCATTCAAAGGGGATCCAGTGTCTGTCAGCCTGGGACGACATGCTCGACAAGTTACGTTGCTTCACAAGAGACAGCTTGCACCTGTCACCCCTAGCCTTTCAAATACTGGCCAAGGCTCTTGCTGCCCCCATAGTGCCGTTTTTAGGCAAGGCTCAAAAGTTAAACCCACCTCCATAAATAGCACAATTAACAAAAAACTGACCGTTATGCTACTCAACGCCAGGAGTTTAAATCTCAAAATGCACTCGCTCGAAGCACTTCTCAGTATGGAGAACATCGACATCTGTGCAGTAACTGAAACCTGGTTTAAGGGTCCAGAGAGCACCCCAGCATTACCAGGCTACAATTCATACCACACGTTTCGGCCACAGAACACAGACTGAAACACAAAAGGAGGGGGTGTATCCATATTCATCAAAGATACTTACACCTCCAGGTTAGTGGTGCAGCATGATACCTCTGAGATCATCCATGTGCAACTAACATCGGGCAAATCTGCAATGCAAATTGTGGCCTGCTACAGATCACCCTCCATGATCCAGTACCACCACTCCACCTTTCTGGAGACACTGGAAAACATGAAGGTCCTACCGAACACCCTGATATTGAGCAATTTCAATTATCCTTCCATTCACTGGGAAAACTACTCGAGTACAAACTCCCAGGCCCAGTGCTTCCTGGAATTCATCAACTCAAATGCCCTGGATCAGCTGGTAAACTCCCCTACCAGAGGTGAAAACATATTGGACCTGGTCATCACCAACATGGGCGACAGGTGTTCTACACCGGAGGTCAACCCATCACTGGTTAGATCAGACCATAAACTAATCACTCTGGATGTTCACACCCCTCCACCACCTCCAACTAAGGAAACCACAGTAAAAACTTTTCTAAAGCAAACTTCACCTTACTTAAGACAGAGGTGGTAAGTTTCACAGCCCCCACACTAAAGGATAACACTGCCCAAGATGCAGAAACCTTTACAAATGAACTCTATGAGCACCTACAAGGATGCATGGATCGTGCCATCCCTAGCAAAACCAAGACTCACTCCTCTAAGAGAAGGAAACCAGTTTGGTGGACCCCTGCCATAAACAGGCTATACAATAGAAGGAGGAAACTAGTTCAGAAAAAAAGCAAATCCCAAGAAGGAAAGATATCCCTGATCAGTATCAGTAAGAAACTAAGGTCCCACATAAAATCATCCAAGGCTAACTTCGAAAGAAAAATAGCCAAGTATTCAAAAGATAACCACAAAGCCTTATTTAGCTATGTTAAGAATCTAAGTGGCAACTCACAGATATGCACTGAACTAGTGCAAAATAGCACAAACTATACTGAACCTGCTGATATTGCCAACATCCTGGCAGATAGGTTCAGTGCAAACTTCACCCCCCTCTCACCTCCAAAAGGGCCCACAACAATACCGGAAAAGTGTAGTGTCCCAAAATCACAGACACACAGGTGAAAACAGCCCTTTCAAAAGCCAAAAACACAGCATCAATGGGACCAGATGGTGTCCCAGGCTGCATCTTGCACGAACTACAGAACAAACTAACCCCCCCCCCACCTAAACACACTGTTCAACCTCAGCCTCTCCAAAGGTTACGTGCCCATAGAATGGTGCACAGCAACAGTTATTCCTCTCCACAAAGGAGGGGCCACAACTGACCCTGGTAATTATCGTCCCAAAAGCCTGACTAGTCTGGTCTGCAAGGCTATGGAGCGCATCATCATGGAACTCATTAACAAAGACATTGGAAACCTCCAAACACTTGACCTGACCCAGTTCGGCTTTGTTAAGGGCAGATCATGCCTACTAAACCTGGTTGACTTCTTCAAGACAGTCACCAAGGCCATAGACGAGGGAAAGGTGGTTCACACAGCCTACCTTGACCACACCAAGGCTTTTGACATTATTCCCCACTCGGCTATTACAGAAAAACTCACCAGCCTGAACATAAACCCCTACATCACGAGATGGGTTGCCAACTGGCTTACAGACAGAACTCACACTGTAAGAATAGCGGGCTCCAGGTCCTACTCTAAACCAGTCACAAGTGGTGTCCCGCAAGGCTCGGTCCTGGGACCCCTACTGTTCGGCATATACTTCTCAGAAATACAGGCAAACACAGGAGGACTATGGCTAACCAAGTTCACCAATGACTGCAAACTGGGAGCCATAAATGACTCTCCATCTGACACGGACATCCTCCAAAAGGGCCTTACTGAGACAGACACCTGGTGTCAAAGTCATGGCCTCAAGCTAAATGCCAAAAAATGCATAGTCATCCCATTTGGGAAAAGCAAAACACCCACAAATTACCACATAGGTGGCAACCCCCATAATACAGAAGAGGTAATAAGAGATCTGGGACCCAGGTAGATAGTAATCTCTCCTTTGCCAATCATTTTGCCAAAGTAGTTAGGAAATCCTTCTATGTGGCCCATCTAATTACTAAAGGGTTTGCATCTAGAAATAAAGAGGTTATAGTGCCCCTCTACTCATCACTCATTAGACCCATCATAGAGTACAACGCCCCATTTGGGATGTACCTCATAAGAGACTTCGAACAGCTGGAAAGACCACAAAAGTACCTCACCAAGAGGATTACTGGCCTCAAACATATGTCCTATGCAGCCTGACTGAAAAAACTCCAGCTGTACTCAGTGGCATATCACTTACTCAGAGGTGATCTCTGCCTGACTTACAAAGCCATGTCCAACTCAGATTGATGGACATGCTCCACCTAAAGAAATCCAAGTCACTGCGAGCCACTCGCTTTAGTGAGCTAAACCTTGCCACAACAATAAATAGAACATGTTGGAGGGATAGATTCCTGTCACAGAGACTCCCCATTGCTTTGGAATAAAATTCCAAATTACATCAGGCAGAGCCCCTCACTAACACTCTTCAAGAGAAACCTTGACGAGTGGATGGGTAACAGAAAATACACCCCTGGGATCACTTCATTGGCTCTGCTTGATAGAGGATCAGTTAATCAATGTGGTTGTGAAAGCCGACAAACTCTGGCTAGGCTTATAAATGCCCTCGGGCAGATAGCCTAGTATCTACCTATGGAATTATGAACCTGTATATATATATATATATATATATATATATATATATATATGTGCATATATGCATTTATGTATATGTGTGTGTGTGTGTGTGTGTGTGTGTGTGTGTGTATATATATATATATATATATATATATATATATATATATATATATACACACACACACACACACACACACACACACACACACACACACACACACACACACACACACCAAAAATCCAAAACAAACGAAGATCCCTGCCACTAAAGGTAGGTGCTGGAACTTGTATATAAATACATAAAAGCAAAGTACTGAAACCACCACAGCAATAGGCATAAAGCAATTACTTTAATAAAGGAAAATAAATAACTATTACACAAATAAAAAGACAAGCATTTTTGAGTATAATTCCTTTTTCAAGTCTTAAAACATCAACAGTTCATGTTCTCTTAAAAAGTGTCTCTTAACCATTCATATAAAAATGTAAATAGGCCATAGTTCTTTTCTAAATCTCTACTGGTTGATCATAAAATTACAGTCAATCATGAAATTTACATGCTAAAAAGTCTATACCTTCTTCATTGGTCATTATAAAATCAAATGGCCAATAAAAAACATATAGGCACTTCCAAGTCATTGGCTCTAGTATAAAGGCATAGACCACACACATATGAAATGTAAATAAGTCATAGTTTTTGTAAAGCTTTATTGGTTGATCATAAAAACTGCATCCAATTATAACATTTTCATGCTTAAAAGGCTGCTCCTTCTTCATTGATCATTGCAGAGACAATCGACCAATGGTAAACATTCAAACTCTTCCAAGTGTCACTAACAAAAGTTAAAGGATGTCATTCCAATATTGAAATTAAAGTAGTTTCAGAGTCAGTCAGTAGTGGTGTGTTGCCACAATTACTGTTCTGCTCACCAGCCTTCAGTCCATGACATGGTCGGAGGCATAGCAAGTCATCAATCTGACTGCTACACTATTCTTCTACTTGTGGAGGTTTCTGTGATCAGGAAGTTAATTTTCTCTAATCTATAGGATGTCAGGTATTATAGGATTAATAAAACCTAGTGTGATCAACAGGTGACTAGCAATAGCCATATATTCTTTACCATTGGTATGAGCTCAGATATTTCAATTTGATATGTGAGAACAAGAGAGATTTATCTTTGATTATGTTAAAATATTTTATGTGGGACAGACATATCTCTCAACCTCTTACAGCAAGAAATCTGACAAAGCCATAAACAAAAGTGAGACAAAGGCCCAAAAATAGAGACAATTTTTAAATATTGCTCTTACAAACTTAGAAAGTAGATAGAATAACAGGCTTTGCATTAGCATGACTTTTCTGAAGGGTATGAAGTCTGAAACTCAAACGTCTGTCATTATTTGACAGACTATTATATGATCCATACTCTCACTAATATCATCATTCCTAAAATCAAACAAGCACTGACTACTCCACGTTTTTTACCTCTTTTTGTATTATATTTAACCATGGTTGTCCATTGTCATATCATATAGTATAATAATCCATTGAAGTATTATTTGTTTGAATACTATTTGTGAGACCCACCCTCACCCCCCATTAAGGAAACCACTGTCAAAAACTACTCCAAATCCAACTTCATGCTTTTTAAGACAGAAGTGGCAAACTTCACAACACCTATGCAGACGAAAAGTAGAGGTATGACTGCTGATTCTTACACAAGTGCATCCCCAACAGAACCAAGATGCTATCCTCAAAAAAAGGAAGCCAATCTCGTAGTCCCCTGCCATAAACAAACGCTACAACAGAAGGAAGAAACTTTTGTAAAAAAGAGTAAAATCCCAAGATTGGAGGGACTCTCTGGTCAGCCTCAGCAAGAAGCTGAGATCCCTCATAAAATCCTCCAAAGTCAGTTGTGAAAATAAAATCACAACTGATTCCAAAGACAACCACAAAGCATTCTACAGCTATGTCAAGAATCTCGATGGCAGCACTCAGATCTGCTCTCAGCTACAGCACAATGGCACTAAATATACAGAACCAACCGATATTGCCAACATCCTGGCAGATAGGTTCAGTGCTAACTTTACCTCCCTCTCACCCTCCAAAGGGCCTGTCTTAATACCGTAAGAATGCAAAGTCCATGTAATCATGGATGAACAAGTAAAGACCGCACTCTCCAAAGCCAAGAACACAGCATCCATGGGACCAGACAACATCCCAGGCTGCGTACTGCACGAACTACAGAACGAGCTGACACCCCACCTAAGTACCATGTTCAATCATAGCCTCACCTCAGGCTATGTGCCTACAGAATGGGGCACAGCAATGGTTATCCCACTCCACAAAGGGGGTGCCACCGTGGACCCTAGAAACTACTCCCCCATTAGCCTGACGAGCCTGGTCTGCAAGGCCATGGAACGTATCTTCTTGGAGCTTTTAAACAAGGACATGGGTAACTTCCAAACCCTGGACCCCACTCAGTATGGGTTTGTAAAAGGTAGATCATGTCTACTAAACCTGATTGACTTCTTTGAAGCAGTCACTAGAGTCATAGACAAGGACAAGGTAGTGCACACAGCCTATCTTGACCTCGCTGAGACTTTTGATACCATCCCCCACTCTGGAATTATAGACAAACTCACTAAACTGGGCATAAATCCCTATGTCAGAAGAAGGGTGGCCAACTGGCTCACTGACAAAACCCACACAGTAAAAGTAAGCGACTCCAAGTCCGACTTCAGACCAGTGATGAGTGGAGTACCACAGGGTCTTCTGTTTGTCATCTACTTCTTGGAAGTGCAGGCCAACACAGAAGGTCTTTGGCTAATAAAATTTGCAGATGACTGCAAACTGGGAGCCATAATAGAATCATGTAATGATTCAGACATTCTACAAAAGGGCCTCGCAGAGACAGATACTTGGTGTCAAAGTCATGGCCTTAAGCTCAATGCCAAGAAGTGCATTGTCATCCCCTTTGGGAAAAACTCGCTACCCATGAACTACCACATAGGCGGTTGCTCACTAAACACTGAAAGTGTGATAAGAGACCTCGGGACACAGGTGGACAGTAGTCTCTCCTTTGATAACCACATCGCTACAGTAATCAGGAAATCTTTTTACATGACACACCTCATCACAAAAGGGTTCTCCTCTAGAAAAAAGGAGGTAATTGTTCCTCTCTACTCATTCCTCATCAGACCCATTATAGAGTACAATGCCCGTTTGACATGTATCTCACAAGAGACTTACAACAATTGGAAAGGTCACAGAAATACCTCACTAAGATGATTATTGGCCTCAAACAGATGCCATATGCAGACCATCTCAAAAAACTCCAGCTCTACTCCGTTGCATATCGCCTACTCAGAGGTGATCTCTGCCTAACATACAAAGCTATGTCAAACCCAGAGCTGTTGGACATGCTACACTTAAAGAAATCCCAATCTCCCGGAACCACACTCTACAAAGACCTAAACCTTCTCACCACAATAAACAGAACATGCTGGAAGGATAGATTCCTGTCCCAGAGGCCTCCATACTCTGGAACAAACTACCCATTCATGTCAAGCAAAGCTCCTCATTGGCCCTCTTTAAGAAAAATATTGACGACTTGATGGGAAATAGAAAATTCAACCCGGGGATCACTTCTGTGGCACTGCTTGACAGGGGCACAGGAAAATAATTTTCTTGGGTGGCAAAAACCAGGGAACCTTTTTGGCTAGGCTTATATAGGCCCCAGGGCCGATGGCCTAGTACCTACCTATGAACCTATGAGAGGATGCCTAAAGTTGTGTTTAAACAGAACTGTCTTAAATTTGTTTAATTTTACCCCACACTGTATTGTTTTATTATTACTTGGGTATAGCACAACTGTTTATTTCTTCTGTATTTTTTCTATGTGGGGCTTTTCTCCCCAGGTCTCCTCTGAAAAAGGATGTGTCCAGTCGGACTATCCCGGTAAACAAATGCAAAATAAATAAAATAAATATATTTTCTTACTTTAATTATTTGCCACTAATTTGCCAAAAACCACAAATTTATGAAAAAATGGACCAAAAAATATTAGGCAAAAATCTGGACATTCTGAGAAAATCTGTACAGTTGAAAGGTATGGTGACAGATTATAAAAGAATGAAATGGGATTGGAAACACTCAACAATGTTGCTGACCTTGTTGAGCTGAAATAGAGTTTAGAGATTGTATGGTCAAACATCTTACCTACAGCTGACTTAGTAGACCAGGGTTTACTCAAGCATAAATGGCTATATCCATTAAGCAGAATGTATTAATTTTAACACATGTACCGAACCACTAACTATGCATGAGGCTGCATCATAATAATGATAAAGCTGAGCACTGTAGAGGTGTCTTTTGTTTGTCTTTTTGTTTCCCCTCCTTGATAACTGAAGGCATCTTATGACTCTTCTCTGTTCTCCCAAAGAGTCATAGACCGAAGGGCTTAATCCTGGCAAATGAACCTGCAGTCTGCAAAAATGCTGTACATTAATCCATTCAAGTGACCACAGTTCAGTCTAGTGCACTTTTTGTGACAGTGATTTAGTCCATTACAGTGTTTGTGACCATAGCTAAGTCTGGTGTACTTTTTGTGAGAAAGGCTGAGTTTAGTGAAGTGATTGTGACTGTGGCTGAGTTGCATGGAGTGTTTGTGACTCTGGCTGAGTCTGGAGCATTGTTTTTGACCTTATCTGAGTCTACTATACTGTGTTTGACTATGGCTGAGTCTGGTGCACTGTTTGCAGCTATAGCTGATTCTTTTGTATTGTTTGGGACCATGGCTGAGCCTGGTGAAGTGATTGTGATGCTGACTGAGTCTATTGGACTGTTTGTGACCAGGGCTATGTCTGCTGCAGATTTGGTGATGATGGTTGAGTCTGGTGCACTGTTTGTAGCTAAAGCTGATTCTGTTGCACTGTTTGTGACTATGGTTGATTTTGGTAAGAGTGTTTGTGACCATAGCTCAGTCTGGTGGAGTGACTGTGACCAAAGTTGTGTTAGTGAAGTGTTGTGACTCTGTATGGGCACTGTTTTTGATTATGGTTGAGTTTGGTGAACTGTTTGTGATGACAGCTGATTCTGTCATATTTTTGGTGATATTGTCTGAGTTTGGTGCACAGTGTGTGACGCTGGCTGACTCTGCTACAGTGTTTGTGACCATGGCTTTATCTGGTGTACTGTTTCTGACCATGGCTGTGATAGGTATAGTGTTTGCTCAGACCTAATAGCAAGCACAAATATACCCTGACACTGACTGCCCAGCAGGACAAGGCTCTTTATTCACCCCTCACCAACCAAGCGACTAAGCAGCTCACCCTACTATTCAGGCATGACCAAAGGGCAACTTCAGATGCACTGTCCAGTCCAGCTGGTGAATTTGGGTATCCTGAGACAATGTTACAACTGCCTCATGTATACAGACAACCCTCTCCTCCTACCTCAAAACACTAACATATGTGAGAGATGCAATTATACAGCCAGACTGGAAGCTAAGCAGTCTCCACCCAAGACTGGAACAGACAGTCAAGAGGAGAAGGTTAACACTTGCACCACTACTCCAGCCGCACACAGACCTACTAAAACAGCACTGGCAAAAAATGCACATAAATACACAAAATCATGCTCAGAGGCTCTAAATAAAAACCTGCAAAAGCATCAGAGACCTCCAAAGCAGACACTCAAAAAACCTGCACTTCCCGTCACAAACCAGACAACACATAAAACATAAAATCAGTGTGCCGCACAATCGCAGCCCTTAAGGCGAAATAACATACCTAACACACTACTAACAGGCAGCTCTATAGTCAGGCACACTGATGTCCCACTCACTAGGCTGGACAAGCAGAAGGTTACTGTTAGCTGCCTGTTGGGAGCCAGAATCCACCACATAACACAAGCACTCAGGTCACTCCAGAACAAGTACAAATATGACTCTGTCATTGTTCATGTTGGTGTGAATGACCTGAGACGTACCTCCCTGGACTACATGAAAAGAGACATGGTAGAGCTCTTTGATCATGTAGCCCAGGCTGGTATGACCCTGAGTAGCATCCTGCCCTCACCAAGAATGATACCTCAATATAAAGAAAAAATGATCAATTTCAACAACTGGCTAAGCTTCTGCTGTCATTCAAAGGGGTTACAGTGTCTGTCAGCCTGGGACGACATACTCGACAAGCCGCGTTGCTTCACAAGAGATGGCTTACACCTGTCACCCCTAGGCTTTTTGAGTACTGGCCAAGGCTCTTGCTGCCCCCATAGTGCCTTTTTTAGGCAAGGCTCGAAAGTCAAACCCACCTCCGTAAACAGCACAATTAACAAAAAACTGAGGGTTATGCTACTCAATGCCAAGAGTTTAAATCTCAAAATGCACGTGCTTGAAGCACTCCTCAGTATGGAGAACATCGACATCTGTCCAGTAACTGAAACCTGGCTCAAGGCTCCAGAGAGCACCCCAGCACTCCTGGGCTACAACTCATACCACACGTTTCGGCCACAGAACACGGACCGAAACACAAAAGGAGAGGGTGTATCCATATTCATCAAGGATACCTACACCTTAAGGTTTGTGGCACAGCATGATACCTCTGAGATCATCCATGGCCAACTAACATCAGGCAAATCTGCAATGCAAATTGTGGCCTGCTAAAGATCACCCTCCATGACCCAGGACTACCACTCCACCTTTCTGGAGACACTGGAAAACATGAAGGTCCTACCGAACACCCTGATATTGGGCGATTTCAATTACCCTACCATTCACTGGGAAAACTACTCAAGTACAAATTCCCAGGCCCAGCGCTTCCTGGAATTCATCAACTCAAACGCCCTGAATCAGCTGGTAAACTCCCCTACCAGAGGTGAAAACATATTGGACCTGGTCATCACCAGCATGGGCGACAGGTGTTCTGACCATGGCTGTGAATGGTATAGTGTTTGTGACATTGGCTGAGTCAGCTGTAACGTTTGTGACACTGCCTGATTCCAGAGCATTGTTTTTGACCTTAGCAGAGTCTGCTGCACTGTTTTTGACTATGAACGAGTCTGGTGCACTGCTTGTGTCTAAAGCTGATTCTGCTGCAGTGTTTGTGACGATGGTAGAGTCTGATGCACCATTTTTGACCATTGTTGAATTTGTTGCATTCTTTGTGACTACAGATGAGTCTGCCCTACTATTTGTGACCATGGCTGAGTCTGGTGCACTGTTTCTGACCATAGCTGTATCTGATGATGATCATGTGACCATGGCTGAGTCTAGCACAGCATTTGTGACCATAGCTAAGTTTGGTGTACTGTGCAAGGCTATGGCTAAGTCCAGTGCACTGTTTATGATCATGGCTGTGTCTGGTAAAGTGATTGTGTCTTTAACTGAGTCTACTGGACTGCTTGTGACTAGCACTATATCTGCTGCAGTGTTAGTGACCATGGCTGAGTCTGGTGCAGTGCGAGTATGGTGAACTGCTTCTGACCATGGCTTAGTGTGGTACAGTGCTTTTGACCATGGCTGAGTATCTTGCACTGTTTTGTGACTTTGCCTAATTCTGGACCATCATTGATATTATTTCCCCAGCCATCTACTTCCAAGATTCTCCAAGACAGAGTCAGCTAAGGACTGCTGGTAAGCTTTCTGAGCCACCCAAGCCTTTCTGTGTTGGAGGGAAGCCTACTAGCTTATCAGTGGGAGTGGTAAGCACTAGATAGCCTATCTACCATGGGAAGAGTGGGTTTTGGCCCTGAAATTGTTGTTCATTGGCCGTTTGGGCAGTTTATCCATCTCTTTCTACTTTCTGGTTAAAAGCCTGTTTTGCTTTTGGTCCCTGCCTTTCCTTTAACTAGTGTAGTCCAGGTAGCGATTTGCTGTATCCAGGACTGTTGGTAAACTTCCGAGGCCCCTAAGCCATTCTGTGTTGAAGAGAAGCCTTCTAGCTTATCAGTGGGAGTGGTAAGCAATAGGTAACCTATTTACCACAGAAGGATTGGTTTCTGGCCCAGAAATTATAGTTTATTGGCAGTTTGGGAAGCTTTTCCAGCTCTTTCAACCTTCTGATTTAAAAGCCTGTGTTTGCACTTGTTTCCTGCCTTTCCCATTACTAGTCTAGTCCAGGTACAGATTTGCTGTATTCAGGACTCTTTTTGTAAGCTTCTGAGCCCCCCAAGCTTTCCGTGTTGGAGGGAAGCCTTCTAGCTTATCATTGGGAGTGGTAAGCATCAGGTAGCCTATCTACCACAAGAGGAGTGGTCCCTGGCCCAGAAATTGTAGCTACTGGCTGTTTGAGCAATTTTTTTCCTTCTCTTTCAACTTTCTGGTTTGAAAGCTGCACTTGTGCCTGTTTCCCTCCTATCCTATAACTAGCCTAGTCCGGTTACAGAGTTGCTGTATCCAGGTTTGTTAGTAAGCTTCTGAGCCTCCCAAGCCTTTCTGTGTTGGAGGGAAGCCTTCTAGCTTATCAGTGGGAGTAGTAAGCACTAGGAAGCCTATCCTCCATGGGAAGAGTGAGTTTTGGCCAAGAAATTGTAGTTTATTTGG
This sequence comes from Protopterus annectens, assembly GCF_019279795.1. Lineage (NCBI taxonomy): Eukaryota > Metazoa > Chordata > Ceratodontiformes > Protopteridae > Protopterus > Protopterus annectens. Next base: position 516,514,265 of record NC_056739.1, on the reverse strand, counting down.
CTGTTTGAGCAGTTTTCCATCTCTTTCAACTTGCTGGCTTAAAAGCCTACGTTTGTACTTGTTTCCTGCCTTTCCTGTAACTAGTCTAGCCCAGGTACAGAGTTGCTGTATCCAGGATTGATAGTAAGCTTCTGAGCCCCCCCCCCCCCAAGCCTTTCTGTGTTGGAGGGAAGCCTTCTAGCTTATTAGTGGGAGTGGAAAGCACTAGGTAGGCTGTCTACCATGAGAGGAGACATTCTTGGCCCAGAAATTGTAGTTTATTGACCATTTAGACAGTTTGTCCGTCTCTTTCAACTTTATGGTTTAAAAGACCACATCTGTGCTTGTTTCCCATCTTTCCTGTAACTAACCTTATGGGTAGCACTAGAAAGCTTTAAACTGATACAAGTCTTCTAGCTTAGAAGAGAGACTTTGGAGTGATTAAGTATCAGTTTTCTGTACTTTCTTGCTGTACTTAACTGGTTTCCACCTAAACATAGATTTTCCAGCATTTATTGTGATTTTAAAGTTTGTTTTTTTCACATATTGTGCTTATTTGACTGCCTGCACTTTTAAAAAGTTGTTTTTTGTTTAAATAATTTGTTTAACTGTTGTACGCTACACACTAAAGTGAGATAGCCTTTTCTGATTGTTTGTAGTCGTTTAAAGCTGTTTTAAGTGTATTTTTTACTGTTTTAGCCTTATCTTTTCAAAAAAAATAAATAAATACTTCATTGTTTCCTGCCTTTCTAAGCTAGTATAGTCTAGTTTTCAGGCTAGTGCAGAATTCAGAGCTTTGATACTAGTTTCTGAGTTACCCATACCTTACTTGGATAGAAGGAAGTTTCTCTGTTCACCTGTGAGAGTGGGGAGCTTTGAGCAACCTATCTGTCCCTGGAGGAGTGGTTCCAGCCCAGAAGCTAGTAGTTTATTGGCCATTTTGGGCTAATTTCTATATCTTTCATTTCCCTACCATAAAAACTGCATTTGCACAGTTTTGTACATCGGGCAGTGCCGGTTAGCTATGGTTAAATTATTCCTGGCTCCACTAATTCTCCTCTTCAGTTTTTCCAGTGAAACTAGTCTAACTCTCAACCTAAGCACTCAAAAAGCATCTTACAGCCCAGCACTTGCTCAGACCTAATAGCAAGCACTAATATACCCTGACACTGATTACCCAGCAGGGCAAGGCTCTTTATTCACCCCTCACCAACCAAGTGACTAAGCAGCTCACCCTACTTTTCAGGCATGATCAAAGGGCAACTTCAGGTGCACTCTCCAGTCCAGCTGGTGAATCTGGGTATCCTGAGGCAATGTTACAACTGCCTCATGTACACAGACAACCCTCTCCTCCTGCCACAAAACACTAACATATGTGAGAGATGCAATTATACAGCCAAACTGAAAGCTAAGCAGTCTCCACCCAAGAATGGAACAGACAGTCAAGAGAAGAAGGTTAACACTTGCACCACAACTCCAGCCACACACAGACCTACTAAAATAGCACTGGCAAAAAATACACATAAATACACAAGATCTTACTCGGAGGCTCTAAATAAAAACCTGCAAAAGCATCAGAGACCTCCAAAGCAGACACCCAAACAACCTGCACTTCCCGTCAGAAACCAGACAACACATAAAACACAAAATCAGTGTGCCGCACAATCACAGCCCTTAAGGCGAAATAACATACCTAACACACTAGTAATAGGCAACTCTATAGTCAGGCACACTGAAGTCCCACTCACTAGGCTGGACAAGCAGAAGGTTACTGTTAGCTGCCTGTCGGGAGCCAGACTCCACCACATAACACAAGCACTCAGGTCACTCCAGAACAAGTACAAATATGACTCTGTCATTGTTCATGTTGGTGTGAATGACCTGAGACGTTCGTCCCTGGACTACATGAAAAGAGACATGGAAGAGCTCTCTGATCATGTAGCCCAGGCTGGTATGACCCTGACCCTGAGTAGCATCCTGCCCTCACCAAGAATGATACCTCAGTATAAAGAAAAAATGATCAATTTCAGCAATTGGCTAAGCTTCTGCTGTCATTCAAAGGGGATCCAGTGTCTGTCAGCCTGGGACGACATGCTCGACAAGCCGCATTTCTTCACAAGAGACAGCTTGCACCTGTTACCCCTAGGCTTTTGAATACTGGCCAAGGCTCTTGCTGCCCCCATAGTGCCTTTTCTAGGCAAGGCTCAAAAGTCAAACCCACCTCTGTAAACAGCACAATTAGCAAAAAACTGAGGGTTATGCTACTCAACACCAGGAGTTTAAATCTCAAAATGTACGTGCTCGAAGCACTCTTCAGTATGGAGAATGTAGACATCTGTGCAGTAACTGAAATCTAGTTCAAGGCTCCAGAGCACACCCCAGCACTACCGGGCTACAACTCATACCACACTTTTCGGCCACAGAACATGGACTGAAACACAAAAGGAGGGGGTGCATCCATATTCATCAAGGATACCTACACCTCCAGGTTAGTGGTGCAGCATGATACCTCTGAGATCATCCATGTGCAACTAACATCGGGCAAATCTACAATCCAAATTGTGGCCTGCTAAAGATCACCCTCCATGACCCAGGACCACCACTCCACCTTTCTGGAGACACTGGAAAACATGAAGGTCATACCGAACGCCATGATATTGGGCGATTTCAATTACCCTGCCATTCACTGGTAAAACTACTCGAGTACAGCTTCCCAGGCCCAGCGCTTCCTGGAATTCATCAACTCAAATGCCCTGGATCAGATAGTAAACTCCACTACCAGAGGTGAAAACATATTGGACCTGGTAATCACCAACATGGGCGACATGTGTTCCACACTGGAGGTCAACCCGTCACGGGTTAGATCAGACCATAAACTAATCACTCTGGATGTCTACACCCCACCACCATGCCCAACTAAGGAAACCACAGTAAAAAACTTTTCTAAAGCAAACTTCACCTTACTTAAGACAGAGCTGGCAAGTTTCTCAGCCCCTACACTAAAGTATAATGCTGCCCAAGTTGCAGAAACCTTTACAAATGCACTCTATGAGCACCTACAAGAATGCATGGATCGTGACATCCCTAGCAAAACCAAGACTCACTCTTCTAAGAGAAGAAACCAGTTTGGTGGACCCCTGCAATAAATAGGCTATACAATAGAAGGAAGAAACTAGTTCAGAAAAAAAGCAAATCCCAAGAAGGAAAGGCATCTCTGATCAGTATCAATAAGAAACTAAGGTCCCTCATGAAATCATCCAAGGCTAACTTTGAAAGAAAAATAGCCAAGGATTCAAAAGATAACCACAAAGCCTTCTTTAGCTATGTTAAGAATCTAAGTGGCAACTTGCAGATATGCACTGAACTAGTGCAAAATAGCACAAAATATACTGAACCTACTGATATTGCCAACATCCTGGCAGATAGATTCAGTGCAAACTTCACCCCCTCTCACCTCCAAAAGGGCCCACAACAATACCGGAAAAGTGTAGTGTCCCAAAAATCACAGATGCACAGGTGAAAACAGCCCTTTCAAAAGCCAAAAACACAGTGTCAATGGGACCAGATGGTGTCCCAGGCAGCGTCTTACATGAACTACAGAACAAACTAACTCCCGACCTAAACACACTGCTCAACTTCAGCCTCTCCACAGGCTATGTGCCCATAGAATGGCGCTCAGCAATGGTTATTCCTCTCCACAAAGGAGGGGCCACAACTGAATCCTGACTAGCCTGGTCTGCAAGGCTATGGAGCACATCATCATGGAACTCATTAACAAAAACATTGGGAACCTCCAAACACTTGACCCGACCCAGTTCGGTTTTGTTAAGGGCAGATCATGCCTACTAAACCTGGTTGACTTCTTTGAGACAGTCACCAAGGCCACAGATGAGGGAAAGGTGGTTCACGCAGCCTACCTTGACCTCGCCAAGGCTTTCAACACCATTCCCCACTCAGGTATTACAGAAAAACTCACCAGCCTGAACTTAAACCCCTACATCATGAGATGGGTTGCCAACTGGCTTACAGACAGAACTCACATGGTAAGAATAGCGGGCTCCAGGTCCGACTCTAAACCAGTCACAAGTGGTGTCCCGCAAGGCTCGGTCCTGGGACCCCTACTGTTCGGCATATACTTCTCAGAAGTACAGGCAAACACAGGAGGACTATGGCTAATCAAGTTTGCCGATGACTGCAAACTGGGAGCAATAACTGACTCTCCGGCTGACACAGACATCCTCCAAAAGAGGCTGACTGAGATGGACACCTGATGTCAAAGTCATGGCCTCAAGCTAAATGCCAAAAAATGCATAGTCATCCCATTTGGGAAAAACAAAATACCCACAAATTACCACATCGATGGCAGCCCCCTTAATACAGAAGAGGTAATAAAAGATCTGGGGACCCAGGTAGATAGTAATGTCTCCTTTGACAATCATTTTGCCAGAGTAGTTAAGAAATCCTTCTATGTGGCCCATCTAATTACTAAAGGGTTTGCATCTAGAAATAAAGAGGTTATAGTGCCCCTCTGCTCATCAATCATTAGACCCATCATAGAGTATAATGCCCCATTTGGGATGTACCTCACAAGACACTTCCAACAGCTGGAAAGACCACAAAATTACCTCACCAAGAGGATTACTGGTCTCACACATAAGTCCTATGCAGCCTGACTGAAAAAACTCCAGCTGTACTCAGTGGCATATCGCTTACTCAGAGGTGATTTCTGCCTGACTTACAAAGCCATGTCCAACTCAGAATTGATGGACATGCTCCACCTAAAGAAATCCAAGTCACTACGAGCCACGTGCTTTAATGAGCTAAACCTCACCACAACAATAAATAGAACATGCTGGAGGGATAGATTCCTGTCACAGAGACTCCCCATGCTTTGGAACAAAATTCTAAATTACATCAGGCAGAGCCCCTCACTAACACTCTTAAAGAGAAACCTTGACGAGTGGATGGGTAACAGAAAATACACCCCTGGGATCACTTCATTGGCTCTGCTTGACAGAGGATCAGTTAATTAATCAATGGGGTGGCGAAAGCTGACACACTCTGGCTAGGCTTATAAATGCCCTTGGGCAGATAGCCTTGTACCTACCTATGAACCTATAAGATGTGGACTTTAGGACACTGGCCAACAATCCACCTGTCTTTCCCAAGTCTTTCTGTTATAAGCAGTTTTACTCTTGAACTTTGAAAGCTTGAAACGATTCTATAGTAAAAGACAGTTTCAAGTGTACTGAATGTTTTCTTAGAAGAACCAATCAAATAAACATCCCCAATGGTCCCTAACATTCAGGACCACAATCAAAACAATGATATAAGTCTTTCCATATTTTTTAAACTTGTCACAGCAACCTGTGTAATATTCTTTCAAAACGTCTCTGAGCTCTGAAAGATTGAAGTGTAACTTTCAATTGGAAGAGACTAGGCTTTCTGACAGAATCTCAAAAAGTAAAAAAAAAAAATGACAGATGTTCCTTCTAGAGGCACACCAGTCAGTTGGCTAGAAGATGCATGGCATACACCCCTCCTTCCTGCTCCACCCATTAAAGTCCCAATTCTGTATCCCTGACCCAACCCAACTTCAACACACCCTGCCTGCATAGAGTGCTGAAGCTCTCATGCTTAGTTAAAAAAAAAAAAAATCTTCTTTTTAAACTGTATGAAACTGCCTGCAACCAACTTAGCAAACAGTTGCCATAGTTTATGCCCTGCCTGCATGGAGCATTCAGTGCTCATACTTTAGTTTAAAAAAATTATCCTTTTTTAAACTGTAGCAAAATGCTTGGTACAAATGTAGCAAACAGTTGCTGCAGTTTATACCCTGCATGCAAGGACTGCTACAGCTCTCAGGTTTTAGTTTAAAAAAAATTATTTTGAACTGTATAACTACAGCATTCAGAACCGACTACTTTAAAACTTTAAAAGCTAGTTTTGCGCTAAATATTAGGTTTGGCAGATCATACCCCCCAATACTTTGTGCTAAGGGCAGTTGCCCCTCTCACCCTGCCCTAGCTATGCTACTGCTTTATATGAGACTAATTAGTATTGCCTGTGCTACATGGTTATCAAAATATTTAGAAAAACGTGAAATTTATGACAATATAAATAAATATTATATGAACAATAATTAATATCGCTTTACCTGCACTAGACAGAGGTCGATCATCTATATAGCTGTGTTTGCCTTTGTGTAAGTTTTAAAATGGAATATTTTAATATTATGTATGTAGCATGATTTTGGACTTACTGATGCAAATATAAACAAGCAATATTTGACACCTACAGGCATCAGTAGGATGTAAATGCCGAGGCACCTGGAGGCATCACTCAGCTGTAATTATTTAAGGCCAATACTATAGTTGGGAATGACACATCAGATCCATTTATCATTTAATAATGGTGACAACTGCAGAAAGTGACCCAAAACTGTTCTTCTAATATGCAAATTTTGGAAGAGTATATAAAGTCATCAAAAGGATCTGGTATATACTTACATGTGCTCTGTCTTCAAATATATCCTACTCTTGTGTTTTGTACTTTCAAATGACTCCTATTGTAATACGAATGTGGTTGGATAGCATATTGTACTAAATCAAAGAAAGTAACATGGAAGTTCAGTAAAGCATTGAATCACTTTTAGCTGGGGTTGGCCCTAGTTACTATCTGTATGCATGTACTATATTTCCTCATTGTTGTTTGTAAAGGACATAGATTTCTATCAAACAACATAGCAGAAAAATTGTGAAAAAAGGTATTATAGATCATAGAGGCCAATTAGTCACATAATTGAACAGCTAGCTGTATCTCTGGAGAGGAAAGTGCAGAATTTCATTCTGCAGTGAGGCAGTTACTTGAATCTGTGGATCTATATTAGCGTATCGAATGGACTAAATAGCTAAAGCTATTTAGTCGATGCGATACTGTCGAAAAGGCAAAATAGCGGAGACACAGAACATAGAATTTTTTCCCAGGGAAAAAATTCTGTGGGCCATCTTTGGGACTTTGCCATTTCCTCCACTATGGTGCGATCTCGGAGTTGGTATATTTAAGAAGGGGGGGGGGCAAAGCCCCCCACTTATCTTTGTGTTTAAGTTTTTTTTTTTTTTGTGGATCAACAAATATAGACGCGAATCTGCAGGCCAGCTCACACAATAGCAGCTATATGAAACATGAATAAATTTATAGAGATGCTGGAACTTTGGTGCACCTAATCTGCAAGGTTAGAAATTTTTTTTCACCTTTAGTAATAGTATTGAAGAAAAGTGAGAAGCTGTATATTGTGTATGATAGACAACAAATTATAGTCCCTGCTCATTGACTTTGGCATGATGAATACATCATGTGATAAGTCTAATACCACCATTTTGGGAGTGGTACAGACTCATTTTAACCCCAAACCACAAGTGCTAGCACAGAGTCAGATCACCAAAATGCAGTCAGGAAGAAAGGAAATTTGTCACAAAGTCTACTGTTACTTAAGTTTAGTGATACCTCCAGGTGTTTTAATAGTTACATCATACTAATCGCTGTAAGCATCTAATATTGCCTGTTCATACTTAAATTAAGAATTCCAAAACTATGTTGCATATAAGTTACCAAATACATTAATGTTAAAGGTTGTATGACGGACAATACAACTGCACTAATAGCTGTCCTCTGTCTAGTGCAGGTAGAGATCTTAATTGCTGTTCATATAATATGTAAGCAATAATGCCTGACAAGGTGTGTGTGTTAATGTGTAATTAACACCCGCCCAGGGCTGTTATGAAGCCCGACGCTGCAGGTGAAGGGCCTCTGCACCCCTGGAAGGGTGTTAATTACACATTAACACACACCCTAGAGGGCATCGTCATGCTTAGAGAATGGGCTTGCTGTAAAATTGTGTTTTACTTACTTATTTTTTTTTAAGCACTATATTATTTTTTTTTGTATATTTTTGATGTAAAATAGTTCCTCCGCCTAATGTTTCAGACTTTCTGTAGTGTATGTTAATGGTGTTGGAGGACACATTTTACATCAAAAATATATAAAATAATAATATAGTACTTAAAAAAAGTAAGTAAAACACAACAATTTTACAGACAGACCATTCTCTCTCTCTCTTACAAAGCTTTCATACACGCATTCACTCACACAAGATCGCTCTCACTTTCTCCAAGTCTGTCTTACACACGCGCACGCACACACACACACACACACACACACACACACACACACACACACACAGTCTTCTCTGCTTTCACACGCACTCAGTCACACAAGATTGCTCTTACTCTCTCGATGTCTCTTCGCTTTCATACACACATTCACTCACACATGATCTCTGTCAGTGTCTCTCTCTCTCTCTCTCTCACACACACACACACACACACACACACACACACACACACACACACACACACACGCTTTTTATTTTACACTCCCTAAACAGCAGAAGCGCTACTTAGCCAGTGTAAAATGGCAGCTTAACCGATCTGTCTCTCACACTCATACACACATACATTTTCATACACAAACACATGCGCACACATTCTTTTACTTTAATTTTATTTTACTTTTATTTTTTATTGTCATAAATACAATACTTCTCTAAATATCTCAGCAACCAAGTGGCATGACAGCACTGCATGGCCTCATATGAAAGGTCACAGGCGGATGAACAAAATGCTGCTGACATTATGAGTGAAAACTGAATGGTTGCTGAGATATTGTAAATTATCTACATTTTACAAACTTAACAGTTCTATGTTTACTGTGACCTATACAAATCCTGTTAAAGACCTAGAATCTAAAACAAAATGCTACAATTATAAAAAAAAATAGTTTGTGATGAAGAGTTTTCAGTTTACCCTTCTTTACTAACTCCCATGGTTCCACAGATATAACCATTTATTTGAACTGTGAGGACATATTTTGATTTTGGCAAAAAGCTAAGGTTTCATCTATTACAAGTCAACAGTGTAAACTTCCAGAGATCCATTGAAAACATTGTTGAGGGATATAAACTTGGCTTTAAATGATACGCTAACACCTAGGTCACACAGTGAAAAAGTGCAGAAACATTTTCTAACCTAGGTAAGTTTAACTGTCAGCTGAGTTGTAGAAACAGACATTTTATTTAAATGGTGACACAAGAAAGGGTCTAGCAGAGCATTTTTTAGCAAGTTAAATTATTGTTCTCAACAGCTGATGCACAGAAATCAAGAACAGGTGGTTTGGATGCAACATCAAAAGTGACAAAACCTGCTGGTTCAAAATGAATGTCTAGAACAAATGTGACAAGAAAGGGGACAAGAGCCTCGGTACAGAGAAGAAAAAGAGTCTATTATATCAAAATAAGTTCTTGTAGAACAGGAATAGTAACCCACAGAAACAGTATAAATATAGAGGAGTGTAGCTTGCAGAGACCTGAGATATTACAGGGATGATATTCAAGCAGATTTACCACTGAATGACCTGACAAAGATATCTACTGTTGTGCTTACAAATGAGTGGAGGCAAATGTTAATGGAGTCAGGTACAAGAAGAGATGCCTGTCTGACTTTTACAGAGTACTAAATAAAGAGTTTGAACCCTTGTAGTAATAATTCATGGAAGAAGCAGTGGAGGCTTTGGCACCATGAGTTGCCATTGTCCTGGTAAGATTGTATAAGTAACAGGACAGATTCCATTTTATGTGCTGAAGGCTAGCTCTCTCTTGCTGTATCACACACTCTCTTTCTATTGTCTAGACAATGGATCCCTGCAATATGCTTAAAATAATTGGAAATATGAATGATGTAACTCAAGCCAATTAATTGTAGATAGAGTCATAGGTTAGTACTAGGCTAACTGCCTTTGTTGGCCATTTTAAGCCTAGCCATTTACCCCATCTGAGAATCAAACCCTGCACCTTGTGTTTGTAAGGTAAACACCTTAACCATTATGCTAACCTCCTGAAAAAATATGCCATGGTTTTCAGAAAAAGGTTGGGTACTATAAAGGGTTTCAGGGAAGCTTTGGCTTTACTAATGGTTCTGGTACACAATGGTCTATTCCAGAGAATTAAACTCACTTGTGACACCTCCCATATGTTTATCCCATTGAAACAGCTAAATCCGTTACTTTGCAATCAATGATTCTCAGCACTGTAAAACATATGCACAGAGGTAGCGGCCTTTATTTTTGTCATTTGGAGACCATCTGCACTACTGGCAGACCTCTCCCACTATTTCACTCTCCTACTGCCACCTTAGTTTTGTTCTAAATCAAACAAAAAAGATTCCATCAGTGGCAGCAGTCTGGATACACCCTTAGGCTCTGTGTTTGGTTGCCCATAAATATCACATTAGATAAAGGAAGAGTGCAGTGTTCATGATTGAGCAGAAGATACCCTCCTACTTACATCATATGTAGCACAACACTATCCATCAATAAACAAACACACACACACACACACACACACACACACACACACACACACACACACACACACACAGACTGTATGACATAAATATCGCATTAGATAAAAGAAGACTGAAGTGTACACAATCCAGTAGAATATACCTTCTTATTTACATTATCATATTTACCACATTACCATCCCTCAATAAAAATGCAGAGACACACATGTGCATGCACACTATGCCATAAATATTGCATTAGATAAAGGAAGAGCACAGTGTACATGATTCAGCAGAAGATGCTCTGCATTTTACGTTATATGTACCACAACACCATCCCTCACTATGCACTCCCACACACACACACACACACACACACACACACACACACACACACACACACACACACACACAGACACACGTGCACACACACACACACACACACACACACACACACACACACACACACACACACACACACACACACACATTATACTGTAAATATGGTATAAGATAAAGGAAGACTGCTGTGTACATGATCCAGCGGAAGATACATTCCAGTTTACAATATCTTATTATCACAACACCATCCATCATTAAACACACACACAGAGACACAAAGAGATGCACGCACACACACACACACACACACACACACACACACACACACACACACACACACACACACACACACACACATGCACCCACACTATGCCACCATAAACTCAAAAGTAATGCTTTTACTGACATGGAATATATGCTTACTATTAGAAATTTTAAAGCCAATGTGGCATTAAAGGTCACTTTACATCAAGATAGCTGTTACCCATCAGGCATGCAGTAGTTTAAGCCTGACTTTTCAAATAGGGACAGTTTTGTTAGTACAAGATTGCTGAAAGGGCTTGAATAGAAACAAGAGATTGTTTCATCTGAGACACAATCAGTATCATGCATTACAAAAGTTGGGTGCAAGAATAATGATGGCAACTTATGGACCATATGTTGAGTGAGCAAGGTTGCACAGGTCAGGATTACAACTGAGTGGAGACTGGAGATTTTTCTTTATCCAGAAAGTGAAGGAGGAACAACATTGGTGGTTTCAGATTCTAATACACTAGCCTTAGTTATGTGCATCTGCGAATAGCTTGCCAGAAGTTGCAGAAAGACCAGAGTAATAAAGGAAGAACTGTATGTAGAAGATAAGACTCTAGACCACTGAAAGGTATGATTATACAGGTGCTGAGCCTGTTCACTGTTGTAGAAGCGTAATACCCTGAATATCTTGAAAGGAGGTGGGAACTGATTCTCATATTCATAGGGAGCTGCTTTTTTATCTTGAAGTCAGCTATTGATGTTCCTTTGATATGGTGAATGGAAGGGTGGTGTTATATATTCTGAATTTTCATTAGCAAACTACTTCAAATTCACCATGACAGCTATATCTGTACTAAGATATACAGTGTATAGGGTCAAAACAGTTTAAGATGGACTTAAGTTCATAGGTAAGTACTAGGCTATCTGCCCGAGGGCATCTATAAGCCTAGCCAGAATGTGTTGGCTTTCGCCGCCCCCTTAGATTAGTTCCCTGTGCCTCGGTCCAGCAGAGCCATTAGTTCTCTGTGCATCTGTCCAGCAGAGCCATTGCAGTGATCCCCGGGGTAAATTTTCTGTTTCCCATCCACTCGTCAAGGTTTCTCTTGAAGAGTGTTAATGAGGGGCCCTGCCTAATGTAGATTGGAATCCTGTTCCAAAGCTTGGGGAGTCTCTGGGACAGGAATCTACCCCTCCAGCACATCCTATTTATTGTTGTGGTGAGGTTTAGATCCCTAGAGCGTGTGGCTCTTGGGGATTTGTTTTTTTTTTAGGTGGAGCATGTCCTCAATTCTGGGTTGGGCATGGCCTTCTATGTCAGGCAGAGGTCACCTCTGAGTAAGCGGCATGCAACCAAGTACAGCTGGAGTTTCTTCAGTCGGGCTGCATAGGGCATATGTTTGAGGCCAGTAATCCTCTTGGTGAGGTACTTCTGTGGTCTTTCCAGCTGTTGCATGTGTCTTGTAAGGCACATCCCAAATGCGTGTTGTACTCTATGATGGGTCTGATGAGTGATGAGTAGAGGGGTACAATAACCTCTTTTGTTCTAGATGCAAACCCTTTTGTGATTAGGTGAGCCACATAGAATGATTTTCTAACCACCTTGGCAATATGATTATCAAAGGAGAGATTACTATCTACTTGGGTCCCCAGATCCCTTATTACATTTTCTGTATTTAGGGGACTACCACATATGTGGTAGTTTGTGATTACTTTGTTTTTTCCAAAGGGGATGACTATGCACTTTTTGGCATTTAGCTTGAGGCCATGATTTTGATTTGACACCAGGTGTCCATCTCAGTGAGACCCTTCTGGAGGATGTCTGTATCAGCTGGAGAGTCAGTTACCTGTGCTTGCCTGTACCTCTGAGAAGAATATAATGAAGAGGAGGGGGTCCCAGGACTGAGCCCTGGGGGATGCCACTTGTAACTGGTTTAGAGTCAGACCTAGAGCCTGCAACTCTCACCGTGTGGGTTCTATCCATGAGCCAATTGGCAACCCATCTCATGACATAGGGGTTTATGTTCAGGCTGGTGAGCTTGTCTATAATACCAGAATGGGGAATGGTGTCAAAAGCCTTTGCGAGGTCTAGGTAGGCTGTATCAACCTCCTTTCCCTCGTCTAAAGCATTGGTAACTGTCTCAAAGAAGTCCACCAGGTTTAGGAGGCACAATCTGCCCTTAACAAAGTCAAACTGGGTAAGGTCCAATGTTTGAAGGTTCCCAATGTCTCTGTTAATGAATTCCATGATGATGCGCTCCATAGCCTTGCAGACCAAGCTAGTCAGGCTTATAGGGCAATAGTTTTTGGGGTCCATTGTGGCTCCACCTTTGGAGAGCAGGATAACTGTTGCTGTGCACCACTCTATGGGTATGTAGCCTGTAGAGAGGCTGAATTTGAACAGTGTGTTTAGGTGAGGGGTTAGTTCATTTTGGAGCTCATGTAAGACATAGCCTGGGACACTGTCTGGTCCCATTGAAACTGTATTTTTGGCTTTGGATAGGGCTGTTTTAACCTGTGTGTCAGTGATTGCAGGGGCACTACATTCTTCTGGTATGGTTATAGGCCCTTTAGGGGGTGAGAGGGGGGTGCACTAAACCTGTCTGCCAGAATGTTGGCAATATCAGTCGGTTCAGTGTATTTTGTGCCATTCTGCACTAACTCAGAGCAGATCTGAGAGTTTCCACTTAGGTTCTTGAAATAGCTAAAGAACGCTTTGTGGTTATCTTTGGAGTCCTTGGCAATTTTTCTTTCGAAGCTAGCCTTGGATGATTTTATGAGGGATCATAGTTTCTTGCTTATACTGATCAGGGATGTGTTTCCTTCTTGGGATTTTACTCTTTTCTGCACTAGTTTCCTCCTTCTATTGTATAGCTTGTTTATGGCAGGGGTCCACCAGACTGGTTTCCTTTTCTTGGAGGAGTGAGTCTTGATTTTGCTTGGGATAGCATGATCCACGCATTCTTGCAGGTACTCATAGAGTGCCTTTGTAAGGGATTTAGCAGCTTGGACAGCATTGTCCTTTAGCATGGGGGCTGTGAACCTTTCCACCTCGGTCTTAAGTAATGTGGAGTTTGCTTTTGAAAAGTTTTTCACGGTGGTTTCCTTGATTCGGGGTGGGGCGGAATGTGGATATCCAGAGTGATTAGTCTATGGTCTGATCTAACCAGCGAGGGTTTGACCTCCTGTGTAGAACACTGGTCGCCCATGTTGGTGATGACCAGGTGCAATATGTTGTCACCTCTCGTGGGGGTGTTGACCAGTTGATCCAAGGCGTTTGAGTTTATAAATTCTAAGAAGCTTTAGACAAGAGAGTTAGTACTTGAATAGTTCTCCCAGTTAATGTTTGGGTAATTGAAATTACTCAATATTAGGGCATTTGGTAGGGCCTTCATATTTTCCAGTGTCTCCAGATACACGGAATGGGGGTCCTGGGTCATGGTGGGTGATCTGTAGCAAGCTGCAATTTGAATTGTAGTTTTGCCCGTTGTTAGTTGCCCATGGATGATCTCTGAGGCATTGTGCTGTGCCACTAACCTGGAGGTGTGGGTATCCTTGATGAATATGGATACACCCCCATCTTTTGTGTTTTGGTCTGGGTTCTGTGGTTGAAAAGTATGGTATGCGTTATAGCCTGGTAGTGCTGGGGTGCTCTCTGGAGCCTTAAATCAGGTTTCTGTTACTGCACAGATATCAATGTTCTCCATACTGAGGTGTTCCTCAAGTGCATGCATTTTGAGGTTTAGACTTATGGTGTTGAATAGCATTACCCTCAGTTTTTGGTTACTTGTGCTATTTACGGTGGTGGGTTTGTCTTTTGAGCCTTGCCTAAAAAAGGCACTATGGGAGTGGCAAAAGCCTTGGCCAGTATTCAAAAGCCTAAGAGTGACGGGTGCAAGCCATCTCTTGCAAAGCAACGTGGCTTATCGAGCAAGTCATCCCAGGTGGACAGATACTGGCTACCCTTTGAATGACACCAGAAACTTAGCTAATTGTTGAAATTGATCATTTTTTTCTTTATACTGTGGCATCATTCTTGGTGAGGGCAGGATGCTACTCACGGTCAGGGTCATACCAGCCTGGGCTACGTGATCAGAGAGCTCTTCCATGTCTCTTTTCATGTAGTCAAGGGAGGTACATCTCAGGTCATTCACACCAACATGGACAATGACAGAGTCATATTTGTACTTGTTCTGGAGTGACCTGAGTGCTTGTGTTATGTGGCGGATCCTGGCGCCTGACAGGCAGCTAACTGTAACCTTCTCCTTATCCAGCCTGGTTAGTGGGACATCAGTGTGCCTGACTATAGAGTTGCCTATTACTAGTGTGTTGGGTTTGTTATTTTGCTTTAAGGGCTGTGATTGCATGGCACACTGATTATGTGAAGTATGTATGTCATGGTTTGTGATGGGATGTGGAGGTTGCTTGGCTGTCTGCTTTGGAGGTCTCTGTTGCTTTCGCAGATTTTTATTTAGAGCCTCCAAGTATGTTTTCTTGTATTTGTGTGTGTTATTTGCCGGTGTTGGTTTAGTAGGTCTATGTGGGACTGGTGGTGTGTTGCAAGTATTTTCCTTCTCCTCTTGACTGTCTGATCCAGTCTTGGGTAGAGAGAGCTTAGCCTTTAGTTTGGCTGTGTAACTGCATCTCTCGCATGTATTACTGTTTGGTAGTAGGAAGAGGGGGTTGTCTGTGTACATGCAACAGTTATAACATTGCCTCAAAATGCCCAGATTCACCAGTTGGACTGGAGAGTACACCTGAAACTGCCCTTTGGACATGCCTGAATAGGTAAAGTGAGTTATTTTACTGATTATCTGTTTTTGTGGCTGTGTGTATCACGACACCTAATTCCTCTATTTATGTAGCTTGGGTAACACCACAGTAGAGGCATCACAGTTTCTAAAGCAACAATTTTGTGACACCTTGAACCAAGCATTCATCAGTCTGAGTTGTGGGACACAACACAAAAGCATCATTTAATTTCCTGAGTCAGGCATTCCATACCATCTTCAGTGTCTGTAGTACCAGGCATTCTATGCCATCTTCATTGTATGTAGTACCATACCATAGATCTCCCCTCAAAAGTCTGTAGGAGACAAAATACAGGGATAGGGTCTTGAAATGGTCTGCATAGAATATTTTACTTATGTCCTATATTCTTTTAGTGAGGAACCTCTGTGGATGTTCTAGTTGTTGGATGTGCCTGGTTAGGTACATAGCCAAAGGAGGCGCTGTATTCAATAATAGTGCTGATGAATACCAAATACAGTGGAACAATGATTTCCTTGGACATAGATGCCATACCTTTGTTTATAATTTGAGCAACGTAGAATAATTTCCTCACCACTGTAGACACGTGATGGTCAAAGGCTAGATTACTATTTATGTGTGTCCCTAAGTCCCTGACTACTGGGTCAGCTCTAAGTAGTTTGTTGTCAATATGATAGTTACCAGGGATGGATGAATTCCCAAAGGATAGTGTTATCCATTTCTTAGCATTTAGTTTTAGTCCATGACTCTGACACCAGTTGTTTGTCTATGTCAGCCCCTCTTGGAGAACATTTGTGTCAGTGTGAGATTCAATGACAGCTCATAATTTGCAATCATCTGCAAATTTAGTCAGCCAGAGACCACTGACATTGGCCTTGACTTCTGAGAAGCAAATGCCAAAAACTAGCGGTCCAAGGACTGATCCCTGAGGGACTCCACTTGTGACTGACCTCTTTGTAGAGGTGGACTCCCCAATTCTAACTTCCTGGGTCCTGTCTGTGCTCCAGTTGGATATCCACTGGGTGACATATGGGTTTGTACCTAACCTCTTAGTTTGTCGACAATGCCTGAGTGGGGTGTTGGGTCAAGTGCCTTGGCCAGGTCAAGGTAGGCAGTGTGAACAATTTTACCCTCATCCATTGCTTTGCTGACCTTCTCAAAGAAGTCCACCAGGTTGAGTAGGCATGATCTGCCCTTGATGAAACTAAAATGGGTTGGGTCCACTGTCTGAAGATTTACTATATCTCTGTTGATCATCTCCATGATCAGTCTTTCCATGGCTTTACATATAAGACTAGTGAGACTTATGGGTCTGTTGTTTCCAGTATTTGTATATGGCCTACCTTTGTGCAGAGGGATGACTGTTGCCTTTCTTCATTCATAAGGTATGAAGCTTGTTTGGAGGCTGCAGTTAAATAGTAATTCCAGAGGCCCAGATAGGTCATGTTTCATGCTCTTTAGAAGGCATTCTGGGATATTGTCTGGGCCCATTGATGCAGTGTTCTTGGTCTTACAGAGAACATTAAGGACCTGTTCCCCAGTGATAGTAGGGAGGAGTTATATTTGATATTTTCTGAGGGAAGACTGAGGGAGAGAGAGGGATAAAGTTGGAACTGAATTTATCAGCCAAGAGGTTTGCTATATCTTCTGGCTCAGTATAGGTGGCTCCATCTACAATGAGCTCTGCACACAATTGTGCATTGCCCTTGAGGTTGTGGACATAGCTAAATAATGCTTTTTGGTTGTCATTGGCCTAGGACACCAAACATACCTGAAATTTGGCTTTGGTAGACTTTATTTGTCCTCTGAGATGTAAGTTTAGTTTGATGAGAGTGGTTTTATCCTGCTTGGGTACTGCATCTCCTAATCTTTGCCATGATTTTCTGTACTTATTCCTGGTGGGTACAGCTGCCTCTGTGCAGCTATTAATATGCTTGCACAGGGTTGCTGTGAACAGTTCTGCATAGACAGCAGTGTTCTCAGGGTTTATGGGGGCTTGAAATTTTGCCAGGTTATCAGTTATCACTTAATAGCAGGAAATTAGCCTTAGAATAATCCCTGAATATTCCAAGTTTAGCTGGCAGTGCAGGTTTTATTTTTACTTCAAAGGAGACCATTTTGTGGTCTGACCCTACCAGAGAAGGCATTACAGTAGGGGGTGTGCAGCAGTCTCTCACATTAGTGAGGACCAGATCCAGTATGGTTGCATCCCTGGTTGGTGTATTGACTATCTGGTCCAGGGAGTTTGTGTTTACAAAATCCATGAATCTCTGTGCATGTACATTTGGTGTCATATAGGATTCCCAATTAATAGTGGGGTAATTAAAGTCACCCATGAATATGGTATTGGGTTGGATGGTTAGTGTTTCTAATAAGTTTAAATACATGGTATGGGTTTTTTGGGTCATAGAGGGGGACCTATCGATTGCAAGGAATTGGTATTGGATTTTGACTATGGTGATTTGAACATGGAACAGCTCAAGTGCATTCTCCTGTTTGACCAACCTTGAAGTATATTTATTTCTGATGTAAATAGAGACACCTCCACCTTATTCCCTGCCTGTGAAGTAGCTGGCCTAAATATGTGGAAGACATTATAACCTTGCACTGTCGGTGTGCTCTCCGTGGCTTTAAACCATGTCTCAGTGTCTGCACAGATGTCAGCATTCTCTAGGGTAAAGAGAGCTTCTAGGGAGTGGAGTTTTTTATTTAGACTCCTAGCATTGAGCAGTAATACCTTTAGATGTTCTTGGTTTTGATTTGCTATGTCAGCAGCACTTTCAGATTGTCATTGCCTAAAAAAAGCATTATGGGAGAAGACAATGTTTTCACTAATATTTGAAAGCCTAGAGGGGAGAGGTGCAGACCATCCCTGGCAAACAACCATGGTTTATTGACCATCTCCTTTCATGCTGACAGATATTGCACCCCCTTAGAATGACACCAGAAACTAAGCCAATTATGAAAGTCAATCATCTTTTGTTCATATTGTGGCATCATCCTTGGAGAAGGTAAAATGCTGCTCAATGCTAGGCTCATACCAGCCTGAGACACATATTCTGAGAGCTCCATGAAGTCTGTCTTCCTATAGTCTAGGGCGGTATGTCTCTGGTCATTTATTCCCACATGGACCATGACTGACTCATATTAGTAATTGTGCTGCAATGACCTGAGTACATGCATAATGTGGTAGATACTAGCCTCTGATAAGCAACTGACTGTAACTTTCTCCTTACGCATCCTGGTGAGAGGGACATCAGTGTGTCTCATGATGGAGTTTCCAATAACTAGAATGTTGGATTATGTAGTAGCTTTCCTTCTGGGTTTAGATGTAGAGGCTCCATAAGATGTAGCTCTATGTGCTGATGTGGGTGTTGTTCTGAAAAAGCACATTTAGGGCTGCTGAGGGTATTTATGTGTACTTCATCTAGGAGGTCTTTGTGGTATAGGAAAGTTACATGTAAGTGCCTCAGTATATGTGGGCTGATATGTCTGCTTTGAATTGTGCATGATGAGTGCAGCCTGTGTAATACTGGCACCCCTACTGACATTAAGAGTACTTTTATGTGAGAGCTTTGCCTCCAGTGACATTGTGTAAATACATCTCTCGCATACCTTATCAGTTTGTTTGAGAATTAACTGGTTGTCAGTAAACATGAGGTAATTTCTACATTGCCTCAGGATGCCCATATCCACCAAGCCAGTGACAGAGACAGTAGGAAAGTTCATATCCATGGCAACAGACCCTTTTTATTGGTTAGATAGTTGGAGTGAGAATATCAATCACTGTCAGGGTATCTGGTTTGCAACTATAAGGACAGTACTTGTCACTGCAAACTAGTTGTCCTGTGTGCAGGTAGGTACTGTAGAAATTTCAATTGTGCTTTTACAGGAAAAATGGCACTCAAGATGTCTGAGTCTATATAGAACACTACCAAACACTTGAGGAGACACTAATACATAGACCCTGAACATTTAAGGATGAAGTATTTAGGCAGATATTCTGAAGTTAGAAACAAATCAAGCAGTACTTACTGAAAACAAATAATTAGCTTGTCAAGAATTATGAAAAGAGGGGAGTCGCATGGAAGGCTACTGCCTGGATACTATTAATGCTGGTCTCACCACAGCTTCACTCTGTTGGGATACAATGATCCTTTGCTTCTTCTCTCACCAGAAGCAAAATGTTAGCACCAATCCCAAGAAGACAGCTAGGCTACATCCTGTTTGGTGATCCACAGTCTTGTCCTAGATGATGCAAGTGTCTGTAGGATTATAGCCTTTTTCTAGTAGATGCCTTGAATAGCAACTAGACAAATCAGGAACGTTATGCACAGGCACTCACCTTCCAACCAGAAACAGTCAGGAATCAATGCTCTTTGCTCCTTCTCTCACCAGGACCAGAATATTAACACAAATTCCAAGCTGTCACCTATAAAACAGTTATTAGGCTTTATGGTGATCAGCAGTCTCCAGGAAATAATGTAATTGCATTGCTTCTCTCATCAGGAAAAAACAGAAGCACTAATCCCAATATGACTACTGAGAGGCAGAATGTGGACTCTCCAATAACTGTTGTTCTTGCAATAGATGTTTAAAGGTAAGATGAAAAAATGCTTTATCTTAAACACTCCAGTGTGCACTAAGCAGTTAGATATGAAAGTGTGTAACTGGGTAACTTAAGTTTTAGCTGTCTAAGTGGAGATACATTATTTTTAAAAGAGCAAGATAGATTGAAAGGGGTGGGCATTTTTGCATTCTGGTACTATAGAGTACAGTGGGGTGGCCAATAAATTTAAATAGTTGAAGGGGGTGATTTCACAAAATGATAATTTTGTGCTTACACCAGCCAGTGAAAGGAGACAGAGAAGGAGATATATGGTCAAATTAACATAAGGGGCAGTCAACTAGAAAGACAGTGGTGTTTAAGAACACACCAGTAACAGGATGGGAAGAGTGGGAAAAAAATCTGACTCACAAGAGACAGAGCTGTGGTCTTTTTTCAAGTTTTAATATGTAGTTAAAAGCAGAATACAAGTAAAACACAGTGTAAAGAAAACAAATCACAGTATGTAAAATTGAAAACGTTAATAAAGTAATACAAAGTATAAGAAATCAAAAGCAAACTAACCTTTCCCTCACAGCAAGCTGTGGCAGAGTCTGGGTGAGCTTTTCCAGTAAAGGTTTAAAGTTTTATGGCATTTGTAAAGTCCATGTGTTTTTCTGTTGTTTGGTTTTGATTTATACCTGTTCTCTGCTTTACCATAGTGCAGTTCCTACTTTGTTTTTATAGACCTAACCAAGGTCTGTGACCTACCTAGCTGCTCTCTATTTCTAACTTATTAACTCAAGCAGGTATTAGCAACAAATCTCTCTTCTGGTTCAAAACCTATTTTACAAACAGAAACTTTACAGACAGAACTGGTAAGTCTTGCTCTTCTACAGCCTTCCTTACAAAACACATACTACAAGTCTCATTCCTTTTTCTGATCCTTTTATCAATGTTTATCAATGTGCTATTCAATGACCTATTATAACTTCCTATTATACTATATGTAGATGACATGGGGATGTCAGCTCTACCCCATCTCACAAAAAGGATTAAAGTTCAGCTCAAAAAGACATCTCCAGTTTGGTTAACTAGCAAAGTGTTCATTCCAAACACTAAAAACATAAAAACAAAGATGTTCAGGCTATAGCAGAAGTTTGTCCTAATGTATTCACACTGGAATATAACTTGCAGTGGTCAAACTCATTTTGAAAGTGCAAAACACCTGAAATACTTATGCTTATGATTTGATCAACAACTCAGTATTTAACACTAAACAATCAAAACAATTTCTCTCCTTCTTGCACCTGAACATATATTTACTCAGCAATGAAGTACACATACTCCAAGAGCAGAATACAATCTCTCCAAACAGAATATGACATGACTACAAACCAACTCCAACAATGCTTGCAGATTCATCACTCTTTTCCCTAGAAAATAACTGTCCACTACTAGCCAAAGCTAAATGGTTCCCTCAGACCTATAGCTAGAGCAGGGTGAAGGTGATGGCTAACCTGAGTGTGAGCTGTTAAGGGGGGTACGACTGGCAATGCTAATCCAGCAGATATGCAGGAGTGGAATTTATTACTGGCTTTCGTTCGTTTAAACAGTTGCTACTCTCTGGCTGTTTAAAATAACTTATCTGTGTTAATAGCTGTCTTGCTCTGTAACTGCAGCAAAGAACTAATAATTCTGTGCTACAGTTCACAGGAGCAGAGGAGCTGAGTACAGTCTTGGAGGGAACAATGTTGCTCCTCAAATTTGTGTCAAAGGTGTACCATTCTGGGAGACTACCCAGGACATCAGTTTGGGTAGGGATCTGGTTCCGTTATACCACAAAAATCATTCATCTCTTTTCCATCATTATCTGTAAATGCCTGGATCTTGAATTGTTCCTTTCCTTGCTAACCACCTCAGCCTATGAACCTCAAGCTACTACCTTAGAGCTCTGATTCCCTCAGTATCTCCCTTAGATATCCAGACCTAATTTACATAACACAGGCCACACCCTTTCTGTACTGACTTCTCAATGCTCAGAACCACTCTCCAATGAACTAAGACAATTTAACTAATTTAGTAAATTCAGTCAAGCAAAAAAATACTTTTGTAGACAAGCCTCGTACAAATGTTACCCTCATCAAGACATTGGCTAAGAAACTCTCATTACATTTTTCCTCCACACTTCCCCAACCAATATCTACCACATTTAACTGAAAACAGCTGAAATTTATAATCATTTATGCCTTCTGTCTACATTCCCTCGCTTTCATCTTTGTTACATTTTTCCATTTTTATCAATCCCTCCTTATCTTTTCAATCAAAGGAAGAAAAGAAAGGAACTCTTCTCCTGTCTTCAGGTAGTAAACATATTATAAATATGTTTCTCTTTGTATTCTGCAGTAATCATAGAATCACTGAACTGGGAGATCTCATGGCAGAGTACAGTTAGTTTACTGCCTAATTTACTGATTAAATTTGTATATATTACTTCTACATATGTTTGTAGCCAGTGATGTCAAGGATTTCTGCCTGTATGTCTTACTTTACCACTGTGACACTGATTAAAGATTATTGTTTTCTTGGTTGTATTTACCCCAAGCTGAGCTTGAAAATGCTCCCAATAAATCATTGATATCAATAACTCTTACTCATCTCTTTGCAGGGTTACCTTGTCAGGTTCTAGTTAATGTGCTTCCTCCTTTCTGCATGAATAAGAGAGCTGGCAGTCACTACTGGGTTTGGGCTCACAGGGTTGTAATAGCACATAAACTCATCCACAAATACTTTTCTGGTCAGAATGAATACATCAAAGTGCCCAGATGATATACAGCTAAGAATCAGGATCAGCCATGAATTATTCTCCTTCCTGCAACTGTTCCAATAGCATGTCTTCAACTTTGCTTGTCTATTAATCCATCAAAAACAGAAAATTACCTATGTTGTCATGTTACATAAAAATGAGTAGGGTATAATCCAGTTAATTATTAGCCTATCAGTCTCATCCTTATGGCAATGGAGAATATTTACAATTTCCTAGATAGTAATGGCATCTGAAGCAGTTGTGAGCGTCCCTGGTTCATACGTGATTATTAGGCTATCAACCCCATGGAACTTTTTTTAAGCCTAGCCATTGTTCCCAAGGGGAGAATGATTCCACTTTTCAAGTAAGATTCTCCCTTTTACCATATGAAAGAGAAATCTATAAGAAGCACCCATGAGTTTCCCTTGTTGCACTTTTCAGGGAAGGTTCATCCTTTTACAGTTTGGTAGCAGAATATTTCTGATTCTGAATTTCCCTGACTTCACTTTTCAGGGAAGATCCCTCCTTTAACATCATGAAAGAAGAATCTAACAAGGAGTATCAGTTTAGAATCATTCTGTATTTTTTATCTCTATACAGAGGGAAATGCAGACCTGATGGCAGAGAGATATATTTATTTATATATCCAATCTGCATGCTGTCACCAGGGCTAAGCCCTGCCAGCTCCCTCAAGTTCCCAGATTTTGGATAATTTCAACATTCAGAGGACATCTTACACTTTATACAGTGACTTGTTGTGCTGGGCATAGCACTTGCTAAACAAATAGCTGTACTAAATATTTATACTAGTTCGCAAATGAAAAAAGTGATTGCATGAAGATTCATGGTATAAATAACAAAAATAAAAAGAGTGTGTTGTAACATGACACTTTTAAAGTTCCATTCAATTGTTAAATGTTAGAAAAAGTTAAATGTTGAACTGCAGCTCCTTCCAAAGAGTATTACTGAACTGCATGAATTTTTGGTCATTACATGTTCCTGTATTAGACAACACAGGTATTTTTTTTAAACAAAACAACACAGGAATTTTGACTAGCTTCTGGTCACTAGACTTGCTCCCAGCACAGATCACTACTTGGCATAACAGTTAACAAACATGCTTTATTGTTAGCATTCTAATAAACAATTAAGAAATTGATGCTGTTCAACTCTTCCAAAAGCAAATCTTCCACCTTGTCTATCTGTAATCTGTCTGATGAAATATATTCACTGGTGTATATTTACAAACACTTTGACATTACCCTGCTTAGCATGCTGCACTCTTACCTTTACGATACTTAAATACTAGATGGCTTTAATACATTAAAGATGGATTCCGCCCAAATGCTTCTGATTTGTTTTTTTTTCTACCGTAATAAATAAATTATACAACAACAAAAAAAAAAGAAAGAAAGAAACTAAAATTATTTAGTAGATTCAAACTCCCTGATCTCAAGGATGACAGTAAAAGCTTTACAAATATCTGAAGAACACCACCAGGTTCATAAAGAAACCTATGAACGCAGGCAGTTCTCTGAAGCCAAAAATTCATTATAAATCCTTTTTAGCTATGTAGAAAACTAAAAAAGAATACTCCGTATTACTTTGAACATATTCATAATTATGCTTTCTACTGTGACATATTCATAATGATGCTTTCTACTGTGACCCAGTAGATTTTGCCATTGTCCTTGCAAACAAAGTTAGTGTCACCTCCCCCCCCCCAAGACTTCAAGTCAGAGCCTCAAAATATCTAAGTCTCTTACTCCCCTAATTATTTCTAATGATCATTTGATAAAAGTGCTAAGACCAGAAATACTTCATCCATGGAACCTGACAATGTACTTGGTTGCTTAATTAAGAGTGGAAAACATATTCATGTAGACACACTCATTAATCTGCTAAACCTATATTGGTTTTCTTCCCAGTGATTGGCACACTGCAGTACTGGAGCTCCACCATAAGGATAACCTTACAGTTGAGTAGGTGATTACAGACATGCCAGCCTTATCAGCCCATCATCAAAGCTATGGAACATTCTATAAACTAACTTAATAAATTGCAATGTCAAGATTCTTATTGTATTTGACCCCAACAGTTTCTCTCTGTGAAGGGTAGAGCATGTCTATTTAATCTGATATACTTCTTCAAAATGGCTACAGAGGCCACAGATGGTAGACATTACATGCACGCAGTGCATCTTGACCTGGTCAAGGCCTTCAACACCATTCCCCCACGATGACATCATACAAAGGTTAAATGCTTTAAAAATCAACTCACATGGTAAGGTACATGGTAAACTGCTGGAAAGACAGAACCCACACAGTGCATGTTGTAGGTCCCTCATCAGAAACTATGAAAGTGTCCAGTGCTGTCCCTCAGAGTTTCATACTGAGACCTCTCATTTTTTGTATGTATTTTTCAGATCCTCAAGTAAAGAGCCAAGACCACTGGCTAACAAAGCTTGCAGACGAATGCAAACTGAGGGTTTGCTGTTTAATCTCCTATGAAACCCAAACTCTCCAGAATGAACTCTCTCTTGTAAACTCTTAATGTACTAAAATGTTTCTCCAATCACCGTGCTGTAGAGCCAAAATGCTATTACAAAATGAAAATGCAGTCAGGGATCTAGGTACTTGTGTTGAGAGCTTCCTTTCTTTTACACACCATATAACTACAATTGACAGGAATCATTTTATTTAAAAAAAACAAACACTATCAAAGACAAGCTTCAATACTTAGAAACTGCAATACACCAACAAATTCAGAGGAAGACACAGGAGTAGTAGTAGATATCCATTTTATTCCTTCTGTCCTGGTACCTCAGCTATTCGCCTTCAATGGGACATATGTTTGCATTTTCAGTCTCCTTTTATATATGCTTTAATTAATTAATTAAACATCAATCAATCAATTAGACATCATTGTATCAAACAATTTAACTCATTCACCACTGAAATATATTTCAAGGAAGGAAACATTTCTATTGAACTTTTTACAAACACATTTTTTTCTTCTTTTACTTGATCTACAAATTTTATAAATATTAATTACAAAATATGAACTGTAAACTAAACACTCCAAATATAATTAATTAATAAATTTCATTGTGCAATAGATTCCTTTCGGATGTGCATGCATATAACAACTAATCACTATGAGATATCAATATTACAAAACTTCAATTTTAATACATAATGAATCATTTGGTAAAAGCTGAATATCATTAATACCCATTAAATTTCCAAGTTCATTCCCTTAGGAAATAAGGTATGATACTCAATGATAAACCTTTGTTCTAACTTACTCAAAACTACTTTGTAATTTCCTCTATTTGAATGAGGCCTGGCTAACACACTGAACTTAAAGCTATCATTCTCACCATTGTGTATGCTGCAAAAATGTGCAGCCACAGGGCTCTCTAGGTTTCCCCTCCTTATGTCACCTAGATGTTCCAAAATACGAATCTTAACTTGTCTAGTGGTTTGTCCAATGTACCACTTGGCTGGAATACAATCACAGCCTAAAATGTAAATGACCCCTGTTGACCTACAATCAAACCTTTCGAAAGCAGTGTACATCTTTCCATTGATCTTCAAACCATGCATGTTTTTAATTTTACTACAGACAGAACATTTCCCACATTTATGCATCCCAACCATACCATCTCTTCTTACTTCGACTTTTCTGTTTAAGATCTCTTTCAAATTCGGATACCTTTTATAAGAAAAAGTAATATGTTTGGGAAAAAGGTGACCTATTGTAAGATCTTCACATACGACCGGCCATAAATCCCTAATAACTTTTTCCATAATACATGAAAAATCAGAGTACTTGGATACAAAAAACAATTTATCTAAGTCTAGTGCATTTTCAAACTCAAATGTATGTTTATGCCCTCGTATCCCAAATACTCTATTTTCACACAATTTTTGTTTTATATATTCAAGCCTATCCTGCTCATATCCACGAGAATATAATCTATCCGAAATTTCATCACACACCTCTTCCCAGAGGTTTTTGTCTGAAGTATTTCTTAGATTCCTCTTAAATTCTCCTTCCGGTATGGCTTTAATCAAATGTGCAGGGTGCATGCTGCTAGCATGTAGAAAATTATTCACTGAAGTGGGTTTCCTATAGGTTTTATGCTCAACCAAACCATTTGCCCCCACATAAAATTCTACATCAAGAAAGGGAATTTGAAATTCAGAAATGTGTGCCACAAACTTTAAACCATGGTGATTGCTGTTTAAACTCACCATGAATTCATCAAAAAGAGTCATGCTCTCTTTACACACAAAAATCAGATCATCAATGTAACGTTTGAAAAAAATCACATTATTAACAAAAAATGTGTTTTGAAACATAAATTCCCTTTCAAATTCCCCCATGTAGATCACAGCATAACTAGGGGCAAAAGCTGCACCCATAGCTGTTCCTTTTTTCTGCAAAAAATAATCCTTCTTCCACAAAAAATAATTGTGTGTTAAGCTAAACTCAAGCAAACTTAACAGAAATCTAGTATATGGTCCTTCCCCCATCATTTTGTACACTGCTTCCAAACCCCACCTAGTTTTAATGTTGGTGTAGAGTGATACAACATCAACACTAGCCCAATAATAATTCTCTTCCCATTTCAGTCCTTTTAAAGCCACACATACATCCTGTGTATTCTTGACGTGAGATTGAACCTTTGGCAAAAATTTCTTTAAATGATGGTCCAAGAAAATATTAACTCTCTCAACAAAAGACCCAATCCCCGAAGTAATGGGTCTACCTGGAGGATTGGTAACATTTTTATGAATCTTAGGAATTATGTATATATAGGGGTGTTGGGGTTCCTTCATGGTTAAACTTTTTACATCCTTACTAGTGAAAAATCCCAATCTTTCACCTCTCTCTAGTAATTCATGAAGTTCACCAGAATAAGACTCAAGGGGGTTACTTTCTAGCTTTTGATAAGTATCATCCACCAGTAAGTTATTAATTATGTTCTCATATTTATCCTTGTTCATAATCACCCAATTGCCCCCTTTATCCGCCGGTTTGACAGTTACTTTATCCAATTCCATCCTAAATGTTTTTAGGGCCAGCTATTCATTTTTAGTTAAATTAAACATCTTTTTTCGTGTACAAAAAGCTTTATGTTCCGATTCCAGCTTGGCCATAACAACATGTTCAAAGGCATTTATTGCCAAAGATTTCTTAGGAGGCATAAAAGTACTGTCACCTGGAAAATGGGGAACTTTTAAGTGACCATAACCACCTCCAAAAACCCCCTCCAAGTCAGATTCCATAAAAGACTCATGAAAGTTTTCATTCTCATTTTCATCCCCAATTGCATCCAATTCCATGCCTTCATAATCATATATACTTAAATTTAAGAGAGTTTCATCAAAAACATCACTTTTTTCTTTAATTTTACTTTTTTCTTTTTCATGAAAATAAACCTTTAAATTTAATTTTCGAATAAAGGTTTTCACATCAAAAATAATGTCTGAAATGGACGGTATCCTAGTGGGTACAAATTTTGTCCCTTTTGAAAAAACACTCAACATTTCATCAGACAGGGTAAGGTCAGAGAGATTAATCACATTCAAACCATCATTGGCAATAATACCAGCACTGAATTCCATTTCATTCTCAACTTCACAACTTCCAATGGTATCAATGGGCTCACACGATATATTAAACTCATTTTGACAATCATAAGATGCTACTAATTCAGTATTATCCTGATAGGTGACATTAATAATTTTTTCATTCATACTACTGTCCCCATAACATTCATAAGAAGATTGTGACTGTCTGTGTGATGATATTAAAACATTTTCAGTATAACTAGTATAATCACACATAATTACTTCCCTGTTAATAACATCATGCTGCACATTTTTGCTGGAATCACTAAACTCTAAATTAACTTTCTGTCCTAAATCATTCCTAATAACATCACTGGCAGACTGGTTCGCTTCTTCATCATTAGGCATCAGTTCTACAGAAACACCCATTGAACCAGACATTGGGCCAGATTCAGGAAGGCTTACACGGAGTTCAAGAGTAGTGTAAGCCTCCGTGTAAGCCTCCTGATTCAGCAACAGCCCAAATCTCCGTGTAAGAGACAGCTAACACGTCTGTTACACGGAGGGTGGAAATGCTCAATACCTCATTTGCAGCTCCAAGATATGCAAATGAGGTATGTGAGCGATCCACTTCCAAACCAGTCCGTGTAACGGGCGTGTTAGCTGCAGAAATGTACTCAGCTGACAACTGAGTACATTTCTGCAAAATTAAAAGCGGAGCTATGTCAGCTCCAAATAAAGGGTGCATTTGTTACATTAAGCATGCCAATGGCCAAATATGTGGCCATTGGCATGAAAAAGTGTTGAAAAAAAAAGTTATATAACTTTTTTTTTTTCCACGGGATTTATGTGTTTAACTGTAGCGCACACCCGCATAAGCGGGTGCGCTACCTAAAACTGAAAACCGAAGCTTATAAGCCCACAATTGTGGGATTTATGTATTACATGAAATGTCAATGGAGGGACTTGCAGAGCAAAAACAATATGGCCTCCGTTTAGTGGTTGTCAAGGAGGGGAAGCTCCGTGTAAGATATGTAACTAAGCATTACTAGGCAATCCTATGTAAATGAGGCTTACAATACTGAATCACACTGCCACATAAGTAATGAGCACTTTCTGAGTCGTGTAAGAGTTAGAGAAGGGGGAGGAACAGAGTAAGAGGTAGGTGACATCATGGGGAAGGATAGAAAGAAATGTACCAGATTGGAGGGCAATGTAAGGTAAGAGATGACAGACAGACATCAGGGAGGGAGGTGTGTCCCAACAGAACACTGGGAATGTCAAGAAATTGAGGGCATACGCTATCCCTACACTCTAAGTTTCTTGAAATACGTGCATCTTGGCAGCGTGTCTGCGTGTAAGGCAGGTTCTACTTGTGGGAGCGTGTTGCAAACTGTTTACAACGGTTTTGCTGCGTCTGCGTGTGTAAGGCAGTGTGCAGCGTTTTAGCATGGATCAGCCTAGCTAACACCGTGTAAGGATGTGTCTTGCGCGTGTAACACCGTGTAGGGATGTGTACAGCGTTTAAGTTACTGTGAGCGTGTGTAAGCCGGTGTGCACATTGCTCCCCTCAGAAACCCAAAAAAAAAGAAGGGGAAAAATTAAAAAGGAAACAACCAAAAATATAAGGACAGTACTTGTCACTGCAAACTAGTTGTCCTGTGTGCAGGTAGGTACTGTAGAAATTTCAATTGTGCTTTTACAGGAAAATGGCACTCAAGATGTCTGAGTCTATATACTGCCAAACACTTGAGGGAAAACCAATACATAGACCCTGAACATTTAAAGATGAAGTATTTAGGCAGATATTCTGAAGTTAGAAACAGATCGAGCAGTACTTACTGAAAACAAATAATTAGCTTGTCAAGAATGATGAAAAAGAGGGGAGTCATGAAGGCTACTGCCTGGATACTATTAATGCTGGTCTCACCACAGCTTCACTCTGTTGGGATACAATGATCCTTTGCTTCTTCTCTCACCAGAAGCAAAATGTTAGCACCAATCCCAAGAAGACAGCTAGGCTACATCCTGTTTGGTGATCCACAGTCTTGTCCTAGATGATGCAAGTGTCTGTAGGATTATAGCCTTTTTCTAGTAGATGCCTTGAATAGCAACTAGACAAATCAGGAACGCACAGGCACTCACCTTCCAACCAGAAACAGTCAGGAATCAATGCTCTGCTCCTTCTCTCACCAGGACCAGAATATTAACACAAATTCCAAGCTGTTACCTATGAAGCAGTTATTAGGCTTTATGGTGATCAGTAGTCTCCGGGACATAATGTAACATGCTTCTCTCATCAGGAAAAAAAACAGAAGCACTAATCCCAATATGACTACTGAGAGGCAGAATGTGGACTCTCCAATAACTGTTGTTCTTGCAATAGATGTTTAAAGGTAAGATGAAAAATGTTTTATCTTAAACACTCCAGTGTGCACTAAGCAGTTAGATATGAAAGTGTGTAACTGGGTAACTTAAGTTTTAGCTGTCTAAGTGGAGATACATTATTTTTAAAAGAGCAAGATAGATTGAAAGGGTGGGCATTTTTGCATTCTGGTTATACAGTGGGGTGGCAAATTTAAATAGTTGAAGGGGTGATTTCACAAAATGATAATTTTGTGCTTACAATCAGTAGGAGACAGAGAAGGAGATATATGGTCAAATTAACATAAGGGCAGTCAACTAGAAAGAGTGGTGTTTAAGAACACACCAGTAACAGGATGGGGGAAAAAATCTGACTCACAGACAGAGCTGTGGTCTTTTTTTCAAGTTTTAATATGTAGTTAAAGCAGAATACAAGTAAAACACAGTGTAAAGAAAACAAATCACAGTATGTAAAATTGAAAAAATTTAAAATAATACAAAGTATAAGAAATCAAAAGCAAACTAACCTTTCCCTCACAGCAAGCTGTGGCAGAGTCTGTGAGCTTTTCCAGTAAGGTTTAAAGTTATGGCATTTGTAAAGTCCATGTTTTTCTGTTGTTTGGTTTTGATTTATACCTGTTGTTTACCATAGTAGTTCCTACTTTGTTTTTATAGACTAACCAAGGTCTGTGACCTACCTAGCTTCTCTATTTCAACTTATTAACGGCAGGTATTAGCAACAAATCTCTTCTGGTTCAAAACCTATTTTACAAACAGAAACTTTACAGACAGAACTGGTAAGTCTGCTTTCTACAGCCTTCCTTACAAAACACATACTACAAGTCTCATTCCTTTTTCTGATCCTTTTATCAATGTTTATCAATGTGCTATTCAATGAATTTATTATAACTCCTATTATACTATATGTAGATGACATGGGGATGTTCAGTTTCTCTTTACAAAAAGTATTTTATAAAGATAGTGTGCTTTATCCTATTTTAAAAGACAACAACCACAAAAAAACAACAAACACCACACAAAAAAAAAAACAAAAAAACAACAAAACAATGATATACCAAAGTTATTTAGACTGGTGCTAATATTGTATAGGTATTATGAATTCTGCTCCAGCAATTTATTACTTCAAGTACTTTTTGTAGCTGCATATACCTGTTTAAAGTTGCATTCTGAGAACTTTCTGTTCACCATGGTAGCTTTCTTTCCCTGTTCTTTGAGCTCACCTCAAAACACACTGAAATTAAGCTAAACATTTCTGAAATTCTAATCATGGGACTAGAGCTGCGGTTGGATTTTTTCCTCAACCCTCTCACCCATTTCTTGTGGTTTTAAGGTTGTTTCTGTGGTTTCCCACTTGCCCTTGGTAATCTGACTTCCAATGTCAAGTCCCCTCTTTCATTTACTATTGTCTGTTTCTAAATTATATAATCAGTTTCCACTCATTGTTTTCCATGTATCCCACAATGCTAATTGCTCACCCAGCAAACCAGTATTGCATTTAGAATACTAGGCTCATAGGTTCCTTAGCAGGTAGGTACTAGGCTATCGGCCCAATAGCCTTTTATAAGCCTAGCCAACAAGGTTCCCTGGCGTACACCACCCAAGAAGGTTGTTGCTTTGCTCACATACAGCAGAGCCACAGAGTGATCCTTGGTGTATTTCCTATTTCCCATCCACTCATCAGATTTTTTGAAGAGTGCTAATGAGAACTTTGCTTGACATAAATGGGTAGCTTGTTCAGAGTATAGGAGGTCTCTGGACAGAATCTATCCCTCAGCATGTCCTGTTTATTGTGGTGACAGGTTTGGGTCTCTAGAGCATGTGTAGCTCAGAAGGATTGGGATTTCTTAAGGTGTAGCATGTCCAACAGCTCTGGGTTTAACATGGCTTTTGCTTATATGTTAGGCTTGAGATCTCCTCAAGAGTAGGAGATATGCTACAAGAACAAAACTGGAGTTTTGAAGGACAGTCCGGTGTAGGGCATCTGTTTGAAGGGCCAGTAATCCTCTTTGTGAGGTACTTTGCTGGCCTTTGCAGCTGCTGCAGATGTCTTGTGAGGTTACATTCAAAGGCGTTGGGTATGCTCTATAATGGGTCTAATGAGTGCGAGTAGAGGAAACAATGACATCTTTTTCCTGGATATTGATAACCTTTTTTGTGATGAGGTGTGCCACCGCGAGGAAGGATTTCCTGAATACTGTGACAATGTAATTATCAAGGAGACTACTGTCCACCTGGGTCCCAAAGGCCCTCTTATCACATTCAGCATTAAGTCGGATTGCCATTTTATGTGGTAGTTCATGGGTACAAGAGTTTTTACCAAAAGGGATGACCAATGTACTTTTTTGGCGCACTGAGCCCAAAGAGGCCATGCCTCTGACACCAGGCATCTCTGTCTCAGTGTGGGCCTTCTGCCCAGGATGTCCACGCTTATCATTTTAGGGACTTGACTATGGCATTACCTAAGTTTGCAGTCATCTGTGAGTTGCGTTAGCCAGGGGCCCTTACTGTGTTAGCCTGTACTTTTGAGGAAGTAGAAATCCTTGGGAGAGGTCTCCAGGACTTCGAACCCTGTGTTAATCCACTTGTCACTGGTTTGAAGTCCAAGATTTTGTAGTCATACTGCAACTTTTACAGTGTGTGGGTTCTGTCAGGCTGAGCGGCTGGCAATACAATCTCTTGTGACATAGGGATTTATACCTAGTTTGAGTGAGTTTAGCTATCAAATTCCCAGGAGAATGGGGATGGTGTAGAAACCCCTTGGCTGAGGTCAAGATAGGCTGTGTGTGACTGCCTCAAAGGGATTGATCAGGTTCAAGAGTGATCTGCCTTTCCCTGTAAACCAAACTGGGTGGGGTCAGTTTGGGTTGCAATATCTTTGTTTATGAGTTCCATGATGATACATTCCAGCGGCCCCTTGCAGACCAGGCTCATCAGGCTAATAGGCGATAGTTCCCAGGATCAGTGTTGGCTCCCCCTTTGTGAAGTCAGAGTAACATTTGCTGTGCACCATTCACTGGGCACAAAGCCTGATGTGGACTTATGATTAAACATGGTGGGGAGCCAGTTTGTTCTGAGGTTTGTGTAAGCGCAGCCTGGGATGTTATCGGTTCACGGATGATCTGTTTTTGGTTTTTAGAAGTTACAGTTTTACTGCATACATAGCGACCTTAGGAATAGGCCAACTAGGCGGCCGCCCTAGGGGTGCAGTCTAGCAAGGGAGCACTTTTTCAGTGTTTATTTGGCATAGGTAGACCAGGATGCGGGCTCCCGCATTGGTGTGAGGGGTGCGTGGAGACACATTTGCCTAGGACAACATAGTTGATCTGAGCCGCTCCTGCCTGCATAGATGTGATTACAGAGACTCCTGCATTCTTCCTGTACAGATATGAGCCCTTTTATGCGTGTGAGGAAGGGTAAAGTTAGCACTGAACCTATCTGCCAGGATGTTGGCAATATCAGTTGGTTCTGTAATTTTTGCATTCCTTCGTGTGCTGTAACTCAGAGCGAATCTGGGTGTTGCCATTGAGATTCTTGACATAGCTATAGAATGCTTTGTGGCTGCCCTTAGATCAGGGGCGATTTTGTAGCATTAGCTAGCTTTGGAGTATCACTATAAAGTCCTCAAACTACCTAGGAGCTGAGCCAGGAAGCTCCCTCCACTCATGGAATTTTGCTCTTTGCAACAGTTTCTTCCTTCTGTTGTAGAGGTTCATTTTATGGCAGGGGACCACCAGATTGGCTATAAGCGTCTTGGTTCTGTTTGGCATGCTTATGATCAATACACTTATGCAAGTGCTTATAGAGTCTGTGTAGGAATTCAGCAATTAGTAACTGTATTGTCCATCTGCATGGGTGTCATGAAGTTCATCACTTCTGTTTAAGAAGCGTATATGAAGAGTTGCCTTTGGAGAAATTTTTTCACTGTGGTTTCCTTAATGGTGGGTTGGGGCGGGTTGCAGATATCTAGGGTGATTAGCTTGTAATTCAGATCTGACCAGCGGGGAGTTGATTTCAGGTGTGGAGACACTGGTCACTCATGTTGGTATGCAGCTAGGTCTAGGATATTTGCCCCTTGTGGGGTGTGTGGATAAGTTGATCAGAATTGTTGGAATTTATGAATTACACAAGCGTTGAGAAGGAGTTGGTACATGGTAGTTTTCCCAGTTAAATGGTGGGGTGGTGAAGTCACTTACATTATTAGGGTGTTTAGTTGAACCCCTAATATTTTCCAGTATATCCAAGAAAGAGGTGGGAATCCTGAGGCATGGTGTGGGATCTGTGGCATGCACTACAATTTGGATAGCAGTTTTGCTCAGAGTTAGTTGCACTTAGATAACCTTCGATGTATTATGTTGTGCAGCTAGCCTGGAGGTGTGGATATCCATAAAGAATATGGACACCTCCACCTTTGGCTCTGTTCTGGTCCAGGTCAGATGGAGAAAAGTGTGGTATAAGTTATAGCCAGGTAATGCAGGGAACTCTAGAGCCTTGAACAGGTCTCAGTACTGCACGAATGTCGATGTTCTCCGTTTTAAGGAGTTACCTCGAGTGGGGTGCATTTTGAGTAGACTTCTAGCATTGAGTAGCATTACTCTCAGTTTTACTTGCCTGTTCTTGTTGTGGTGGTGAATTTATCATTTTTGAACCTTGCCTAAAAGGCACTATAGGGGTGGCTAGAGCCTTAGCCAGTATCCGAGTCCAGAGCGGTGCAGGCCATCTCTGGCAAAACTACCAATAGTCCTACTTGACCATGTCATCCCCAGGCGAATACTGGATCCCCTTTAAAAATGACACCAAAAGCAACTGTTGAATTAAATCATTTGTCCTTGTACTGCGGTATCATTCTTGGAGATGGCAGGGATGCTACTCAGGGGCCTAGGGTCATACCTACCTGAGCTACAAGATTGAGCTCTTCCATGTCTCTTTCATGTAGTCAGGGGAGGAGGTATATCTCGGGTCATTCCTGTATGGACAACTGACAGAACCATATATGTACTTGTAGTGGGTGACCTGAGTCGCGTGGGTTATGTGGCAGATCCTGGCACCCGACAGGCAACTGACAGTGACACTTATCCTTGTTTAGCCTGGTGAGTGGGACATCCGGTGTGTCTGACATGAGTCACCTATGACTAGTGTGTTGGAGTACTTTGGCTGCCTTATGGGCTGTGGTTTATTGGCAGACTGAGTTATGTGTGGCTATGTGTCATTTTGGGTTTGTGTTGGGGGGTGGAGGTTGCTTTGTATTTTCTGCTTTGGAGGTCTCTGTTACTTGAGCAGATTATTACTGAGAGCCTTTGTGATTTTTTTTGTTTTATATGTGTGGATTTTGGGGGTGTAGGTTTAGTGGGACTATGTGATAGGAGTGTGAGTGTGAGATCCAAGTGTTTACCTTCTCCTCTTGGCTGTCAAGATCAGTTTGGTTACAGAGAGTTTTACCTCCAGTTTGGCTAGATAAAGTGCATCTCTCACAGGTTTGGTGTTGGCAGTGAGGAGAGTGCAGGAGGAGAGGGGTTGTCTGTGTACATGAGGCAATTGCTACACATTGCCCCCAAGCATGTATCAGATTCATCAGGTAAACAGGAGTATAAACACAGGGAGCTGACCCTTGGACATGCCTTCCGAATAAAAACTGCTTTCCTCTCAGACAAGTGAGGGAAATTGAGTATAAGAGCTGTTTTCTCTAAGCAAGTGGGGAAAGTAGTACCAAAAACTGTTTTCCTTTAGGTAACAGGGAAGGTTGAGAGCTGTAGTCATCTGTAGCTTGTTGGTGCTAACAACAAGTTCTGAAGAAGTGCACGAGCACAAATAAGCAAATTCAAAGATGCTAAACTAAAGTCTGGCACACAAGATCTTGTGGTAGATAGGCTACCTAGTGCTACCACTCCCGCACTGATAAACTAGGGTTCCCTCTAGCACAGAAGGCTTTGGGGGCTCAGAGAAACACAGACAGTCTGGGATACAGCAAATATGTATCTGGACTAGACTAAGTAACTTCGAAGGTGGAAACAAGTGCAAACACAGGCTTTTAAACCAGAAAGTAGAAATAGGTGGAAAAACGCCCAAAGCGGCCAATAAACTGAATTTCTGGGCAGAAACCACTTTGTAGTAGATAGGCTACCTAAAACGCAGTCACTGATAAGAAGCTGAAACACCTCAGCACAGAAGGCTTTGGGGGCTCAGAAGCTTACAAACAGTCCTGGATTTTTAGCATATCTGTTTTCTAGACTAAACTAGTTACAGGCAAGGGCAGAAAATAAGCTTAGATTTTTTTGGAAAGTGGAAAGGAGAGGAGAAACAGAAGATAATTCAAAATTAAGGACCTAGGTAAGCACCCTTTACAAATGTTCTCTCTATATTAGGTAGATAGCCTTCTAAACATTAGCTATCACTTGTGTACCGGTGGTCTCTCATCTGCTGGGTGCCACTCAAGGGGGTACTGAGTTAATCCTAGGCCATGCTTGGCTGATAGATATATTTTACTATTTTGCACTTCAGTTTACTGTTTATGGTATACCTTTTATTTTTGCTTTTATTTGTTGATTTTGCCTTTAAAAGTATTTGAGGAGCCTATGTGAAATTGCTTTATCAAGGTTTGTTTAAGTTGTCTTATTGCAGCATCACACTCAAGCAGTCCTTTTCAATATTTTTTTACATCAAGGGTTAGCAATGCACCCTGTATGGAGTCAAATGCCGGGAAGTAAATTTTATGTATAAAACTACTCTTAGAACTGAAACCTGAACTTGGTGTGGCTAAAACATAAAGCTGTGCATAGAGACTAGCTTAAAACAGATAGTTTGCACATTAAACTTAGCACTACTATCAAATTGTGGCACAATTCTATCTCTCATCTAGTGCCAAACCCCAACGTCCCTCTGGTATAGCAAATCTAGTCACAAACCAACAATAGGCACTACCCAAATATATAAGTCCGGACAAATATGGATAATGCAATTTCCAAATGCCTTCCATAGCCAGCTTGGCATTCTGATAAAAATGTAGCAATTGTATCATTTCAAGACAACCATCTAATCCTTAAAAAGAAATATGTTTATGCAAGAGAATGCACATATACAATTTCACTGGGAGGCAAAAGTCTTTGGAAACAAACAAAGATTGTTTCAAGAGCACAAACAGTGCATCCACCCAATCATAGTGTCCCACACACACATAGACCGAATTCTAATTCTGCAAGCACTAAAAACAGTCTTCCCAAACCTCAAAGACCCACAAGCTTATAACGGTGCACTTAACACCTATCCTCACAACAATCTCTAAAACACTCACTAAAAAGGCAACCTCAAACACCAGACATTATGCACACACTCAGCGAGTCCTACCAGCAAAGCTCATAAGGCAAAAAGCACTTAAACACATCTCTAGGGACTTTTCCTCACTGAGGGAATTTCCATTATAAGACACACAGATGTCCAACTCACCAGACTGAAGAAGGAGAAGATAATGGTTAGTTTACTTGTCTAAAATTAGTACCCCCCAGGTTATTACACACACTCAAGTCACTACACATCAGGTGCCAGTATGGATTCTATCGCGCCAGTCCATGTGAGCATGTAATGACCCACAAGGTCATCACTTCCCTGGCCTGGACTATATGAAGAGAGACATTGTTGATCTGTCTCTGATTATCTGTCAATGAGAGGCAGATATATGCCTTACATTGAGTATCTACTGACTTCAATAATTGGCTTATTTTCTAGTGTTTTCCAAGCTATTCAATATTTGTGTGCATGGGACACATGGTTAACAAATTTCATTGCTTTATGCCAAACAAGAAATGCACCTGCACCTGTATCTCCAAATCTTCGAAGCTTTATCCAGCCCCTTAGAAACTTTTTTTTTTGGTAATGCTAAACCCCGAAAGCAAACCTACTGACCAAGCAGATAAAACCCAAATAAAATCTAAAAGGTGTTTACTACTCAATACTGAAGTGTAAACAAAGAAAGAGTCCATACCCTACAAACTCTCACTCACTCTGGAGAATATAGTCATCTGTGCCATTACCAAGACAAATTTAAACATGCAGAAAGTACTCTGGCAGTACAGGGCTTCAGTGTCTTTTTACACATTTAGTCAATCAATACACACAGACAGGGGCAAAGGTGGAGTATAATCTATATAAGAAGAAACATAATTCTAGGACAATGCTCTGACGTTTGCCCACATACAAAACACCATAGACAAAGTCCCACACAATACCCTATCAAGCTATGGGTCACCCACTATGTCTCACAAGTGTCATAACTCCTTTTCCTAGAACCTACTGGAGGCAGTCACCATTAATCCAAATATTCTATTCATGGCAGAGACTTTAATTACCCACCTATATACTTGAAACTTATACACTGCCCTAATACTTAGAGCAACAATGATTCCTGGACTTTATTAACAGAAATACTATTGACCAGATAGTCACCATACCAGTGGTTCAGCCTACGAATCTGGTACTCACCAATATGGAAGAGCTGCACCTCCCCAGTTTCAAGTCCTCAGTGTATGACAACACACCCCTTACAGAAGGTTACCCAGCAGTGGGGACTTAGGGACTCACATAGATGTAGTACTCTAGCCTTTGACCATCCGCGTCTCTGCGGTAATGAGGGAAATCATTCTATGTTTGCACAACTTATAAACAAAGGTATGACATCTAGGTCAAAGAGAGTCATTGTTCCACTGTATTTGGCATTCACATCCAGACCTATCATCAGTACAATGCCCCATCTGGATTTGTACAGCACTAAATAGGCTATCCGATGTGAATTGGAACATCCACAGAGGGTTCCTCACAGGGGTTCCTCACTAAAAAATACCAGGACATTAGTAAAATATCCTTTGCCCAGGGCTGCCTCGAAGGCCCTATCTCTATAATGCTTTGTCTCCTACAGGCTTTTGAGGGGAGATCCCCATGCCTGGCATACAGGTCATGATCAGACCACACTCTGATGGACATCCTCCCATATCCACAAAACAAACAGTTTCCAAGAATTACCCATTCTAAAGACTTAAACATTGACTGTGATATAAATAGGACCTGGAGATGGTGGTATGCTATTTCCCAGAGGCCTACTGCATCCTATGGAACAGGCTTTACTCCATCCCATGTGAGAAGCAGAGAGTTTTACTCTCTAACCCAGTTCAAGTGCAACTTGGACAACTGGATGGGGTATAGAGGAAATTCATCACTGGCTTGAAATACTATGTTTCCTAATTGAAGCACAGGCAACCTGCAAATGGATTCATCTCCCAGGCCTCTGATTGTAAAGAGTTTCATCTCCCAAACCTGCTGTACACTTATACCTGCAGGGTTCATTGGTGTGTACTAGGCTAATCAGCCCTGGAGCCTTTACTAGAGACTACCCCATACAAGTGCCTTGGCAACATGCAGCCTGGCGTTATTTCCCAGTGCCTCTATCGTGAAGCACTGAGGCCACTAGGTCATCCAGAGATGTGGACTTTCTATTGTCCCATCCACTCATCCAAGAATTTCTCTTGAAGAGAGGTCCAAGTGAGGTAACTCACCGCTTGACATGTATGGAAGTCTATTCCAGGTATGGGTAGATTCTGGGTTATAAACCTGTCCCTCAGCATGTTCTGTTGATTGTGAGTAATGAGGTTGAGGATTCTCTGAGGTGTGTGAGATTTTGGTTAGTAATGAGGTTGAGGTCTCTGGGTGTGCGGTGTGGATGGATTGGAAGTTTCTTTGGATGTAGAATTTCTAGCAGAGCTAGGTCAGACATAGCTTTGTAAGTGTTAAGCAGATATTGTCTATTAGTAGACAATATGAGACAGAATAGCTGAAGTTTTTAGGTCTGTCCATGCTGGGACATGTGTTTAAGGCCTAGGATCTTCTTCATAAGGGAACTTTGTGGCCCTTTTCCAGCTGTTGCATGTGTCTGGTTGTACATGCCAAATGGGGCATTATACTCAATGATTGGCGTAATGAGGGAAGAGTAGGGGAGACAATGACCTCTTTCTTCCTGAATACAAAACCAACAGTAATGGAT
This sequence comes from Protopterus annectens, assembly GCF_019279795.1. NCBI lineage: Eukaryota > Metazoa > Chordata > Ceratodontiformes > Protopteridae > Protopterus > Protopterus annectens. The sequence continues at coordinate 516,473,188 of NC_056739.1, read as the reverse complement.
GTGCCACATGAAGGACTTTCTGACCACAATAGCAATGTGGGTGATCAAGAGGAGAGGTTGCTGTCAGCCTGTGTCCCAGATCTCTTATAGCGCCTTCAGTGTTCAGTGGGCTACCATCGATGTAGTGAGTGGTGGGGAACTGTGTTTTTCCCAAAGGGATGACAACACTGGTCTCAGTGATGAGGCTTTTTCTGTGGGATGTCAGCATCACTTGGGTAGTTAATAATGGCTCCTAGCCTGGAGTGCGTCTGTGGAGTTGGTCAGCCAGGTCCTCTGTGTGGCCTGGACCCTACTGAGAGTAGATGCCAACCAGGAAGGACCCAGGCCTGATCCCTGTGAGACTCCACTTGTGACTGGTTGGCAGTCTGACTTGTAGTCTACTACTTTCACACTATGGGTTCTAACTGTGACCAATGCAGCCACCTAATTGATACAGAGGTTTGTGCTAGCTTGGTAGGTTTATCAATAATTCCTAGGTGGGGAATGGTATCAAAGGCCTTGGCCAGATTGAGGTGAGCTGTATAAACTGCCTTGCCCTCATCCACAGCTCTGGTGACTGACTCAAAGTCAACCAGGTTGAGTAGGCATGATCTACCCTTCACAAAACCAAACTGTGTGGGATCAGGTTGGGGATTCCCTATATCCTTGTTTATTAAATCCATGATGATGCATTCCAGCAGCACGCATCAGACTTGTCAGGCTAATGGGGTGATAGTTCCCAGGGCCTCTAGTTGCTCCTCCTTTGTAGAGAGGGATGACTGTAGCAGTGTGTCATTTGGTTGGGACAAAGCCTGAGGGGTGAAGCTGTGATTGAACAAGGGCACACAGGTGAGGTGCAGTTCACTCTGTAGTTCATGTAGGAGAGATACAACCAGAATGTGTCTGGTACCATAGAAGCTGTATTCCTGGCCCAGGCAATGCTGTTTAACTTGTTCAGCAGTAATACTGGGTGCCTAGCAATCTACTGTAGTATTGTGACTGGTCCCATAGGGGGGTAGAAGGGGGTAAATTTGGCACTGAATCTGTGTCGTGAGTATATTGGCAATATCTGTTGGCTCAGTATAGGAGTACCATTATTACGGTAGCTCAGAGCAAATCTGTGTGCCATAGATTCTTTACAGAACTATAGAGGCCTTGTGGTTTGTCTTTACTACCTGCTGCAATTCTGGCTTTTCAAAGGTAACTTTAGAGGGATTTGATGGGGATCTCAACTTTTGTTGAGGCTGATAAGAGTTTTCAGTCTTGGGATTTCAGGTTATTCTGCATCAGTTTCCTCCCTTCTGTTTAGGTTTGTTTATAGCGGGGACCACCAGATTGGCCTTTTTTTGGAGGAGCATGTTGGTTCTATTGGGTATGGTGAGATCCCATGCATTTTGTATGCGATGTTAGTATAGTCCATTGTTGGTGTATGATTACGGCAGTCATGCAACTGATCTCCATTTGCATGGGTCTGCGGTGAAGTTAGCCAACTCTGTTTTTGGATGAGTTAGCTTTAAGTTTTTTGCGTAATTGGAGTTACCTTTGTGGGGTGGGGTGGATTTCCAAGGTGATTGGATTTGTGGTCAGATCTAAACCAGCGAGAGTTGACTATTGGTGTAGGCAATGGTCACCCATGTTAGTAATGACCAGGTCAAAGGATGTGTTGCTACCTCTAATTCGGGGTAAGGTGGCTGGTCCAGGGCACTGGAATCAATGATTCCAGGAAGCGTTGAACGTGTGGTGGTGAAGTAGTTTTCCCAGTTATTGGAGGGGTGGTTAAGAGTCTCCCAGTATAGGGGGTGTTAGGTTTGATCTTAATATTCTCCAGGAGCTTAGGAACATGGAGTGAGTCTTAGGACATGGTTGGGAACCTATAGCAGGCTACAACCTGAATTACTGTCATACCCAAAGTTAGCTACACCTGAAATTATCTCAGATATGTTATGTTGGTGCCACCAGTCTGAAGGTGTCGCACATCCTTTATGAATATGGAAACACCACCACCTTGGAGATTTAGGTCTAAGTTCTCGAGGGCTTGGTGTGGACTGGAGTTATATGGATTTGTAGTGCAGGGGAGTGCTTTCTGCTGCCTTTGAGCCGAGTGTCTGTTACGGCACAAATGTCGATGTAAATGTAGAGATAAAATCCAGCAGAATTTGAGTATTTCAAATACAAATGTCAATGTAAATGTAGAATAAAATCAACAGAATTCAGTATTTCCTATATTGGACCTTACCGACTATTAACATACCATTTTTTTCAGGTATTAACATCTTACGTTTATAATATACCCTCTAATTTATTAGCATGCAACCTTCTTAACTAAATATAGTAGAAGCATTTGTTAAAACGTAAACTTTGGTAGTGATATTTTCATTTTGGTAGATAAATATTTACGGTTTTGTTCAGTTATTGCCCTCTGCAGTACCCAGGTAATATCTAAAAGGATACTCTTGACTAGTGTATTTTACATGGATTTATCAAATAGGATATAAAATAATAAATACATACAACAACAAAGCGTTTAGTAAATACATTATTCCTATTTATTTTTGTGTTGATATGTTCCAAATGTAAACAGCAGCTGAAATCCAGTTTAAGTAGAAATTTTACCAAAAATTAAAAAAGTATATTTTACCTGTAATAACCAGCAGTGTTGGTACATATTCCTCAGTGCTCCATCACCAATTGTTCTGTAAAACTGATATGTTTCCAAATTCCCACTCACGAAATTCTGCATAGGTATATATATGCACAGAAGAAGGCCATTATCCTAAAGGACTACACTAAGAATTAAAATTCAAAGATATTGAATACATTTTCTTCACAAGGGGGCAAACTCACAGCCCCTGACAGAAATATATACCAACTCCAAGATCACACAACAGTTGGAGAAAGAGACCCAGATTCCATCATTCAAAATATTTTTGAATTTTTCAGTCTTTTGGGATTCACCTTTTAGGATTTTCAGTCATGTTTTGATAGGTAAACCTACCAGGGACAATCATAAAGCCTTGCTGACATATATCCATAATCTCAAAGGTAGCACCCAGATCTATTCAGAACTGGTAGTCCAAGAAGGTACCATATAGCAAATGCCATAGATATAGCAAACTTGCTGGTTGAGCATAGATTCAAAGTGAAAAGTTCACCCTCTGCCCCCCTGAAGTAAAACAGGATATTCCCAGTACCTGCCGCATTCTCACTTATATCTAGGGATCAGGTCCATCACTCCCTATCTCAAGGCAAAAAGTACACTCCCACATGGGACCTGACAGCATCCCAGGCTTTCATCCTACACATGAACTCAGGCAGGGAATTATTAGAATTGTGGAATTGCCTATTCAACCTGAAACCCTGAGTAATGGCGCATTTAGCTGAGTGGAGGGACAGTCACTGTCATTCCTTTATACAAAAGATGGTTAGTGCTCCACCAATCTAGGAACCCGTTGCCCTAACAAGCCTGATATCTTTGAGTCATGTAATGGATTATCATGGACCTCATTAACAAGGACAATGGCAGCCTCTAAACGCGTAATCCCACAGTTTGGCTTTGTCAAGGAGGTCATGTCTGTGTGTTAAATTTAGTCGACTTTTATGAGTTAGTGCCAAAGCCATGGATGAGGGAAGACGGTGCAAACTGCCTACTGCTTGACACGGCGAAGCCTTTTGGCACTATTATACCACTTTCGGGTATAATATGAATAAACTCTCTCAATTAGGTATCAATCCATATGTTCCCAGATGGGTATGCTAACTGGCTCACTGATAGATCCCACCTAGTCAAAATAGGGAAGCCGCCTCAAACAGTAGACCCGTGCTCATAAGTGGCGTACCCACAGAGTTCAAGTCTTGGGGCCTCTGTTATTTTGGGATATACTTTTCTGGGTTGCAGGCCAAAACAGGTAGAGGCTATGGCTGACCCAAGTTTGCAGATGACCAAGCTGGGTGCTGTCATCAATTCTCCTAGTGACATGGACATCTCTCAAGAGGGATCTCCTTACCCAAACAAATGACTGGTACACACCAGAAACTTGGCCTCAAGATGAATACATAAAAAGTGCATCATCATCCCCTTTGGGAAGTAATGTCCCCACAAATTATCAGATTAATAACATCCCTAAGAACACAATCAGTTGTGATGGATTTGGGCAGATGTGATAGCAACCTGACTTTTGACCACCATGTTACTTCCATTATACAGAAAACTTTCGTACATGGCCCACCTCATAAGTAGTATGTTTCTTATCAAGGACAAGGAAGGTCATAACATCCCTGTAGTCTTCCCTTATAAGGCCATTATTGGAGTGCAATGTCTCATTCAGCATACCTCACAAAACACATGCAGCAGCTGGAGGGCTCACAGAGGTTCCTCACCAGGAGAATCAGGGCCTCAAAAAGTCTACCAAAATGCACATATAGGCTAAAGCCCTATCCCTCTCCTCAGTTTCATTCTGACATCTCAGGAGATGACCTCTGTCTGGCATATAGGAGTGATCTCGGAGCCTACCTATGATAGGAATGCTGCATATATGCATGGCAGGCTCCCTTTCGAGTAACCCACATGTATAGCCTCAACCTGCTCTGTAACATCAATAGGTCTTGTTGGCAGAGACAGATTGCTTATGTCCCAGAGCCTCCCATCTGTGGAATGAACTCCCACTCTACATCCAAGCAGAGTACATCTTTACCATTTTTAATCTGCAACCTGGATAAATGGATGAGAAATAAAAAAATACATCCCTAGATTCGACCTCTGTCGCTGCTGGACAGGGGCAACAGGTGACAATTTGTCTAAACATGGGCTACAAACTCTGGCTAAAGCTTATAAGGGCCTCAGGTCCAATAGTCTAGTAACTTCCTATGAACTTGCAAGAAGCCACCCTTTCACAAAACATCCACATTTGGAAGCAGACTGTCATCAGCCATAAGAAGTATATAAGTTAAAGATTGGAAAACATATAGAACATTGCCTAAATAATTAAAAAAGATTGCACTAAAATTTTCGCTTAGATTTTTCACTTGAGTGTAGTCAACTGGGCCAAAATCCTGAAGAAAATTAAAACACATCTCAACTCTATACTAGAAATGTTCCCCAGTCATCAAAAATATAGAAGCGTGGACACTGAATATCAATTTTCTCCTTTAAACTTAACTTGTTCAAGTCTCCACACCATGAACCTATAGATACTAAGTCAGAAATTGTCATTTACATTAGAAAAGGAATATTCTGAAAAAAGGCAATCCCAACCTTGGTATAAGTAGGTCTGGATTTTCATTTTAGTTTCCACATTCTTGGGCTTTGCATTACAAGTCCCTGCAATTCAGATGGTTACTAAAGTAGCTCACATCTCACATAGCTAATACCACCATTGATGATTTCTGCACTGTTTCAAAATTCTCTCTCCATAATGAAAGCATTGATAATATGGAATTGCCTCTGATATACAAACAAAATATTGTGCCTACTGCATCATCAGTGTTTGGTTAAGTGTACTTTGCTCAAGTCACACAGGCAGTGTGAAGCTGAGGGAATTAAACCCTTCCACCACAAGACCACGAGAAACAGCGTGCTAACAACACTAATCTAATCAGTACTTTGTTCCTGTTATTGGACAGCACTTGGAATGAGCACTTGATAGCCTGGAAAATCCTACCATAAATTCATTTTTAAATGTGAGGGCCAGTATGTGATCTTTTTCAGTATCTGTTGTTTTGCATTTCTGAGTTTACTCCTCCAAAGTATATTTAAAAAGATGGATAGAAATAGTTCATGCGGTGGTGTTCTTTGGAGGTCAATATAAAATGCTCAGTGATGTTTTGTAGAATTGTGGTTGCAAAAGACAGACATTGAACAGCATATAATTTAGTTCCACTATAGGTGTGTTCAGACCAGACAATCCACATGTGTTTACTTGATCACATTTCCACCTTCTGTGACATCAGCACAGTTTAAAAATTGCAGAACCAGCAGTAATCATGAACTGACATTCTGCAATGAAGAAGCAAGTGCATGCGGAGTACAAAATGAGGAGGGCTTGAAGGAAGTCCTAGTTTTATGTAATTTGCAGCTCATAACTGCAGCATTTGTTAATGACAACTTGTATTTGGTGATCACATAGCACATAAACTTACCACGTCAGTTTTGCTTGTAGTCTTTTTAGTTTTAGTTTTACTTCTCATGTAGCAAATGCACTGGCAAGCCATACCTCTCAACCCCTTAGAGCAAGAAATTTGGACAAAGTCACTTAAATAATGGGGACAAAGGCCCCAAGCTAGGGACAATTTTTGGTACTCACAACAGCAATCATGCAGTGGATAAGATTCCAAGAGCTCATTACAAGCGTTGTCCCGATAACAGAAAAGTACCATCTAATCTAAGCCTACTGCCCAGACAGTTACTATAATTAATTTCACGTTTGTAACAAGAATCTGGACTATAGCTCTTAACTTTAGTGAAAAAAATCTGGGCAAAGACAAAAAAATCATTAGGGGGACAAAGCTTCAAAAATAGGGGCCATACATTTTAAATATTGTTATATAAACTTAGAAGTTGCTGTAATAAAATGTATTGTGTTACCATGTATTTTTGAAGGATATGAATACTGAAAACTCAAATGCCCTGTCATTATTTCCATGGAGATTGAGTCACTCTGCTTGGATTTTGGCCAGCAAAGATGCAGAAAACCACACATTTGTTATGAGGAACAGACCAAAAATATGAGGCAAAGTCTGGACATTTACTCTGAACATCTGGACAGCTGGAAATGTATATGGTCTGGACTCCCTCTGCAACAACAGTTTATGTCTTCTCTATATACTGTATTGCCCATTATGCAATACAGTAGCTATTTGGAGTACCCACATTCACTTCTATATCTCACAGAGTTACACGAAAATAATAAAACAAATAAATAGCATGGTAACTAGCTTGGCTGGATTCATAGCTCCAGGTTTTAGTTTGCCTTAGCAAATGATCTTGGCTTATATTTGTTTCACTAATTAGCTTTAAAAGAACAGAGCAGTTGCCTTGTGCCGATCATAGCACTTCTGATTTGTTTTACTATTTTAAAAGAGTGAAAGCACTAAATATGCATTATTCATCACGCCGGCTGATGCTAGGAATGAGCATCCTGTTAAAAGAAGTTAAGTTAATGTGAATGTCGCGTATTGTGCGGTTTAAATTGCGGTATGGTAACCAATTAGTCGCTGTTTTTCCCATCAGTTATCCAGATTTTTGCATCTTCATTTTAACATTTACCAAGCCCTTCTAAATGTTTGATTTTTCTGGTATTATGCCATATAATTGACTTTCACTTGTCTTGTTGCTCATAAGAGTAAGTTGAAGCAAAACCCAATTTAACAGTTTTAAGTGAATTGGACTATTGTTTCACGTTAAATTTTGGCTTTACCCGAAAAATGTGTAACATAGAAGTTAAGGAAGTAAGATGCACTAAAACACCCGGTATATTAACTTTCTTATAACAATGCTTCCAGACTTAATTTTTATAAGATTAATACACACTAGCAAGTCCTTGCCTCCGTGGTTTGACCTGCAAAGCATTGTCATGGCAAGATTACACAGAAACACGCCATGATGATTTTATGTAAGTATACTTGATAAGCTGCTACTGTTAGCATTTGTTAGGGTATTACTATTCATTTTAACTGTTTGGTAAAGGTATACTCTTTTTTTACTTACAACTTTACCCATTTATGTGATAAAACAGGTTACAGGCAATATCGGCAAAGAAAAAAAACACAGACGTCTCACGATAATTTAGAAGTTGGTACCTAGCGGTACTTCATACGAGAGGATATGAATAAAAGGATGGTGCATAAAAGGGCAGGACAAAAGTAGTAAACTTTCAAAGGCATGGCTATTTTAAATCTAATAGGAACACAGAACCAAACTATGTATAGTTCACACAGGGAACTAAAAGTTGGAGAGGAACTGCTGATTTACAGGATATTCTCAGTAAGTCGACATCGTGTGTGGAATTAACATGACGTAGTTAAAGTGGGTGTTGCTTTTGTGAGCTTTAATGTAGACCCGAATTTTCAACACTGGGATTGTCCCTTTAAAGCCCTTAGTAAATAAGCTGAAAAAAGTTTCCGTCACTGTTTTATTACTGTAGTTGAAAATGTGAAAGCCGGACCTACTAATGACTTTGTAGTTTCCCCTTTATGATGTACAATCATGGCAGGTGTGGGGGCTACCAGTTCTTGTTCCTGTTGTTGTTGTAACGCCCTCCCTCTCTCTGTGGATGAAATCCCCTGTAAAAATGCTTGTTTCCTTTGTTGTTTTGTTGATTACGAATCCTCTCCAAATGCCTAGGAAGAGGTTCGTGACTATCCACATCTCACCCCTTCCTTTTTTCCATTACCCTCCATCTCACCCCTTCCGCACTACCATTATTCCCTCATCATCTGCCCTTCCCCCCTTCATTATTCCTCCATCTCACCCCTTCCCCACTACCACATTATTCCCTCCATCTCACCCCCTTCCCCACTACCATTATTCCTCCATCTCCTTACCCCTTCCCCACTGCATTTATTCCCTCCATCTAGCACCCCCTTCCACCACTGCTCATTGTTCCCTCCATCTCACCCCCTTCCCCACTGCCATTGTGACCTCCATCTCACCCCTTCCCACTACCATTATTCCTCCATCTCACCCCCCTTCCCCCACTACCATTATTCCTCCATCTCACCCTTCCCCACTTACCATTATTCCCTCCATCTGCCCCCCACACCCTCACTACCACCATTCAGGCCCCTCCAAATCTCTCACCCCTTCCCCACTACCATTATTCCCTCCATCTTCACCCCTTCCCCACTATAGGTATTCCCCTCCATCTCACCCCCTTCCTACTACCATTATTCCCTCCATCTCACCCCCTTCCCCACTACCATTATTCCCTCCATCTCACCCCCTTCCCCACTACCATTATTCCCTCCATCTCACCCCCTTCACCACTTCCATTATTCCTCCATCTCACCCCTTCCCCACTACCATTATTCCCTCCATCTCAACCCCTTCCTCACTACCATTATTCCCTCCATCTCACCCCCTTCCCCACTACCATTATACCCTCCATCTCACCCCCTTCCCCACTACCATTATACCCTCCATCTCACCCCCCTCCCCACTACCATTATACCTCCATCTCACCCCTTCCTACTACCATTATACCCTCCATCTCACCCCCTTCCCCACTACCATTATACCCTCCATCTCACCCCCTTCCCCACTACCATTATTCCCTCCATCTCACCCCCTTCCCCACTACCATTATTCCCTCCATCTCAACCCCTTCCTCACTACCATTATGCCCTCCATCTCACCCCCCCTTCCCCCCACTACCATTATTCCTCCATCTCACCCCCCCTTCCCACTACCATTATTCCTCATCTCAATTACCCCTTCCCCACTACCATTATTCCCTCCATCTCACCCCTTCCCCCACTACCATTTATTCCCTCCATCTCACCCCTTCCCCACTACCATTATTCCACTCCATCTCAGCCCTTCCTCACTTTCACCATTATTCCTCCCTCCATCTCACCCCC
>NC_056739.1:516408636-516461136 GCF_019279795.1 Protopterus annectens | reverse complement strand
TGCACACACATATACATATATTACTACGTATAAATATGTATAGGAAGGTACATATTTAGAGGGTGCACAGCATATTGAACAGCCAGTATTCCTACAGATTGCCACGCTGCTTAACATGGACAGTGTTTGATTCTCTCATACAAAAGACAATTTATTGCATGAAACATATACCCACAGAGGAAGTCAAAGGTATGACACCATGCACGAGTTTGCATACATAAGAAATGGTTATTTGTGTACTATTTCAGTTGTATATGCCATTTCATATAGCTGTTAGGTGTTTGAAATACATACTAACTGAGTAATGCAATTCTCAAGCAAAACATTTTATACACACTTAATCTGAAAGCATAACAATATATTTGCACTGTCCGGAGCCAAGGCCTTCAAGTAGTACAACAGTAAAAGAAACACTGACCAGGAGATAAAGATCAATCAACGCCTACTAAGTAATGCAGGGGGTCTACTTCCACGCGATGTTGAAAGCCACGACAATATCGAAGATGATATTGGCACAACAACATCAGCATAGAGGTAACATTGATGTGCAGTTAAATGGAAACCTCCGTAGTGGAAGATTTCCATTTACCTCAGCTGTAGTGCGGTCTCGAGTTGGAATATTTAAGAGTAGGAGGGTGTGGGGGCGTTACAAGTTGGATTTTTTATGTATGTTTGTTTTTCCTTTTAAGCGTTATTCGATGTTTTACTACCGCCGATCACTAGAAGAGTTGACATTTAGTGATTCAATGTAGTAAAAGTTAGATCAGCACGTGATATAACACCAGTTAATGCAGATGTAGTTCAGCAGCCTCCAATTACACTCTTTATACTCCAACCTCTAGGGAAAAGAATTATGTTGTTACAATGAAAATGTATCTATTACATAACAATGCTTAACTTAAACATCACTATCACACTGACAAACCAAGGAGCATGCTGTAAGACAGTAGGCGTTGAACGTGTACCAATGTTCCCAAAGGTAGAAGCGATATGAAAATGTAGAGCCATATACCTTAATAGGTCTTACTACTGATATCCCTCCCACATATTTGTAACAGCCTAGGTTATATATGGTGCGTACCCCTTCCACACATGGGAATGACTTACAGGGCATATGAGCAGTGTACATACACTGACCTCTGGACTGTACAAGGACACTTAAATCTATCACTAATATAAAATAAACTTGATAAGCTAATAAAATGTTGAAGTAACAATAGCTAATATATCAGTTGATAGATTAAACATTTAAATGATATACATTTCAGAAAAAACATTCTGTAAAGTATTAACTCACTATCAAAACATTATGTACACTATCAAAAAATGAGGTCATGAAATATATCATGTCATAAAATATACAATATAAAAATATAATGTATATAAAATATTAAATAAGAAATATGAGTTAAAAATTCTTATCTATAGCATATGTATATGTATATATCACATTGTGCAATACCTACAGATTATAAATCAGGGGACACTATAAAATCCCATATATTAAAAATATATATTAGGTATTTATTTCAAACTATGTTTCTTAAGTGTAGATCTTATACTAATGTATTGATTGAGGCCAGGTGGGTGTTGTGCTTTAAAGCGTAGTATCCAAGATAGTTCTACATTTTCCAATTCATTGAATATATCACCTTTATGTATATTGGATTTGGTGACCTGTAGCATCCTAAACCTAAAAGTGTGTCCAACATTGTCCTTTATATGTTTAAATAATGCATTCTTTACATCATTCTTTTTTATGTCGTGTAAATGATTATAAATTCTCTCTCTTAGCATTCTTGTTGTCATGCCTATATAAAACACATTGCAATGACAACAGTCTGCGAGATATATCAAGTTAGAGCTATTACAGGTACCTTTAAATCTAGGTCTAAAATAAAGGTTCATAAAAGGATGTTTGAATTCTTGTTCCTTAGAGATATATGGACACATATTGTAAGCATTGCATGGATAAGTTCCTGTTATATGAACTAGAGACCTAGGGATAACTGATGAATCAACTTCCCTAAACTTCTCAATGCATAATAGCCTTTTCAAATTCTTGTTATTTTTATATACAAACACAGGTCTTTCTCCTATACATTTTTTAATGTCTGTGTCAGTTTGTAAAATATGCCAATTCTTTTTAATAATATTAATAATGTATTTATTATTGCTAGTATACCTAGTCTGAAAAGTTATTTCATATTTATTAAGTTTTCCATTATAATGTGACATATGTCGTCGCATAGTGCTTTCATATGGTGTCTCAGTTATCTTTAAGGACTGTTTAACAGAATCAATTAATGATTGATCATAACCTCTGTTTATAAATAAATGTTCTAAGTCCATTAGTTGTGTAGACAAATATTCACTTCATAACACTGAAAACTCAAAACACTGAAACTCAAAATACTGAAAATACATATCATACATATACTAAGTTTAAACAACATAAATAATAGCACTTTCCACCAAGTGTAAGCAGGGGGGCGGGGGGCACCCCTGCTACTTAAATATATCAACTCCAAGATCGCACTTAGTGTAGTGAAGTGCAGTCTTGGAATTGATATATATAAGTAGCAGGGGGTGTGGGGGGTGCAGGGTGGCTTGCCCCCCCTGCTTACACTTGGGGAAAAGTGCTATGATTTATGTTGTTGAAACTCAGTATATGTATGATATGTGTTTTCAGTGTTTTCAGTTTCAGTGTTTTCAGTTTTCAAGATTTTGAAGTTTCAGTGTTTTGGTTTTAGTGCTTTGAGTTTCAGTGTTTTGAGATTTCAGTGTTATGAAGTGAATTCATAAAATCCATATATATATATATATATATATATAATATCTATATATATATATATATATATATATATATATATATATATATATATATATATATATATATATGTGTGTGTGTGTGTGTGTGTGTGTGTGTGTGTGTGTGTAATGGATTCATTTTATTCATGGCCAAGACCATATAATCGACATTTTAAAACATTGAACCAGTAAAGCAAGCACAAAAACAACACAAAAAAATATTTCTAGGATGTTTTTGCAGGGGGAGGGGGTCAAGCCTCTCCTGCACCCCTCACACCCCTTGCTATTTAAATATACCAACTCCAAGATCGCACTACAGTGAGGAAAAGGGAAAAATTACCCATTCCACGCTTTATGGAGATGTCCGCTTTACAGGTTTGATGTTTTAAAACGTTGACTATATGGTCTTGGCCATATGAATTTTGCCATTTTAAAACGTCAAGCATGTAAAATGAATCCATATATATGAGCATGTAAAGTGACTCTATATATATATGTATATATATATATATATATATATATATATATATATATATGTGTGTGTGTGTGTGTGTGTGTGTGTGTGTGTGTGTGTGTGTGTGTGTGTGTGGGTGTGTGTGTGTGTGTGTGGGGGTCTACCTGATATTATACCATGACCCTCAAAGCGTGCACGCTGATTGGCCAACGCGCATTGTAAATCGAGTTATACTAATGGAAAAAGGTCTGGTCGCCGGACTTTTTCCATTAGTATAACTTACTAAAACACTGTCTCGCTATGTTAAATGGGTTTAACATAGCGAGACAGCTTTAAAATAAGCAACGGAGATCTCCGCTGCTTATTTTAAAGCTGTCTCGCCATGCTAAACCCATTTAACATCTTGAGACAGGTTTTAAAAAGCAACGGAGAAAGCAAGATCTCCGTTGCTTTTTGTTCACTATGTTAAATGGGTTTTAACATAGCGAGACAGTTTTAAAATAAGCAACGGACATCTCCGTTGCTTATTTTAAACTGTCTCGCTATGTTAAACCCATTTAACATAGCAAACAGTAAAAAGCAACGGAGATCTTGCTTTCTCCGCTTTGCCCACACAGCTCTGATGTACTGCGCAGGCATGCAGTAACTCAGAACTGCCGTGGATGCCAGACATCTGCGGAAGGGCAGTAAACAGGCATTATACTATGCCATTATTTAAGAAAAGTAATAGTTTCTTTTCTTAAATAATGTCATAATATAACAATAACCACTTCTGGTGTGGGTAATGATTTACGGTTGGCTTTGTTTGGTCCCTCTTCGCCTCGACCAAACCACGCCAACCGTGGGTAAATCCAGCATTACCCACACCCAGGCATGGGTTATTGCTATATTATTGACTTCTTATTTACCTGAAAATTCCATTCACAAAAAAACTTCAGCAAAAACGTATTTTAATGAATACCAAAGTTGTACTCTGGGAAACTAACCACTTGGCCACCATGGAGAACTTGGCCCTTTTCCCCACTATAGTTCAATCTCAGAGTTGGTATATTTAGTTAGGGGGGTGTGGGAGGGTGAATCCCCCCACTTGGGTGGGTTTGATTTGCTTCGCTCCTTCTTTTTTTTTTTTTGTAGTAAAACTTTGGTGATGTGGCTGTTTGTTAAAATAAGTTTTTGGTGAAGTCATCTTATGAATGTAATTTCTAGGTAAGTGAAAATTTGAGAATATGAAGTAGACCCATACACACACACACACACACACACACACACACACACATATATATATATATATATATATATATATATATATATATATATATATATATATATATATATATATATATATATAGATAGATAGATAGATATAGATATATATAGATATATATAGATATATAAAAAGGAATTTTGATTTGAATGCAAACTTTTCTCTCTCTTTTTTCAGGCCACAAGCTGAACTCCTGACAGCTTCTATACTAGTGGAATAAATGTGTGTGGCTATTAAAAAAAAAGATAAGGCTCTGATGACAGTTGCCCTAAATACCAGACTATAGTAAGATCAAGCAGTGAATAACTATGGTACGCAAACCATGGAAAGACCCTCACAAGTAAATGCTGTCTACTATCCCTAGTAAACAAAAATACCAAAAGTATATGTCACATTTTATATGGCACACAGAAGCTTCTCCTAAGTATAGTACTGCCCTTTCAGGCAACTTGTCACAGTAAACTCCAGTGTCACCTGTCTGAGAACATTAGCCTTGGGATTCAGTAATCTTCTGTGCAGGAATGGCTTATTCCTGCATGATAATGACCATTTAAGAGCAGCACTTCAGCACGTCATGCATAGTTATGAAAGTGTGCTGCCTCTGCTCCTAAACGGATATGGAACATGGACAAGTGCAGGGGGTGTGTCTGAGAACAGGGCTCTCACAATATACATGCCCTTGCAGTCAAGAATTGCCATTCGGCAATTACAAGGAGCGAGAATGCTCATAGGGGGTTGCCACATCTACAAATGCCCAAAGTGGGACTGTTAGTGTACAAACTTTACATGTTGCAGGGCAAAACACACCCACAGCCAGTGCAAAGGTAAAAGCCCCACTTTCCAGGAAAACCTATGCTCATAGCAACAGAAACACGCCAGGATTTCTGTCAAATGTGCTGATGCATGCAGAAATCCACAGGAATAAGTGAAACCTGTCCCTTCATAGAGAAAATAACACTAGAAAGTTTTTTTTAGCAAACTGATTAATATTAACCTTAGTTCTGTGGATTTGCCCATTGCTTAGCTATGCATACTCTAGCTTAAATTGCACAAGAAGGTAAATAGCAAGATACATTCAGTAGATGCAGTACTGCAATAGTGTAGTAGTTAGAGTGTTTGCTTTGTGAGTTGTCATTTCTGGTTCGATCCTCACTGTAGTAAATTCCATTTTCCATGTTAAAGCAATTTACAAACTTTTTTTTTTGCTGTATAACCTATTAAATAACATATATTTGTGAACTGGAGTACTGCATTAAGTGCAAATGTGAGGTGTCATTGTAATGATGTGGCAAAATCCGCAGATAAACACAAGTGCCCCATACAGTATATGTACACATGAATCAGCGATACTAAACAAAGTTATAATGTGTAATGAATGATAAATCAATCCCATGCAGCAAATAGTGTAAAAAAATGTATAAAGTGTCCAATTTTACCACTTTCCCAAGACCCATGTTTCTTTTCTTTCTAAATTAGTGTGGGGTAAGTGGTAGTAAGCACTTTTAAGCAGTACTAAGCAGGTTTAAGCTTGTTTGCATGGGAGTAAGCAATGCCTACACAGGATAAGCAATTTAGAGGCTGAGTGTAAGAATATTTAACCGGAAGTTAGCATTGATTACCTTCACACAAACCTGCTTAAAACTGCTTAATAGTGCATTAATCACTGTATCCAACAGCCATTGTTCTGCCCAGTAACAAAATAATCATCCTTTGCAAGTCCTGAACCCAGGACCCTGCACACCAGAGCCACAGTGATTTACCATTACATCATACCAGTTGTACATAAAAACTGAGGTATACCCAAACAGATCCTCACTATAGCAATATCACAATTGACATGTGAAAGGAAGTTATAAACAATTTGTTGTTGTAAAACCTAATAAATAACATATATCTGTGAACTGGAGTAATGCATTAAGTCCAGATGTGAGGTGTCCTTGTAATAAAGTGGTGAAATCCCGCGATAAATACAAGTACCCCATACAGTGTACGTACACGTGAATCAGGGATATTAAGCAAATATATAACATGTAATAAATGATAAAGTAACGCCAAACAGCAAATAGTGTGCAAATTTAAAAATAAGCAACACTAAGCATTGCACATCTCTGCTTACCAGGAGTAAGCAATGCGTAGCCCAGCTAAATAGATTTGCCCATTGGTATGTCCCTTTAAGCAATGTCAACCTTAGGTAAGCAGGTTTGCCCATAGCTTAGAATTTTCAAAACCGTCCAATCACAGCAAAGTGTGGGAAGTTGGCCCTATTTAAACCCCTCAGGTGGGAATACATCTAAAAACTGGCTGCAGCTTCCTCCTGTAGCACAATGGCCGGAGTGGGGGAAGGATCGCATTTCTGAGCACAGTGTTGGGGCATCCAGGAGTCTATGGTCATGCAGGACTCCTGGTAAAAGACCATGAAGAGAGACTGCTGCAGGGCCAGTACTAGGGTTCCCAATATAAAGTGGAAGCCTGGGACCATCGTGCCCATGACCTCACCAGTGCCACTGGCATCCCTTGAACTGGTGAGCAGGTCAGGCATCACTCTGCCACCCTGAAACGGAGGAAGAGGGAGCTCTTGGATCAGTGGATTCAAGAAGTTAGGCAGGGTGATGTCCCAGCAGTGTGTAAGTACTCATTCTACTAACTGTTTAATAATTGCCTAGCTCATGTTTATTATGGATAGGTATGGCTAAATGTTCCTCTTATGTCTCTGACAGCTGCAGTGGAGCAGGCTGTGAATCAGAAAGCCCCATGCATGTAGGCTGCAAAGGCTGCGTCACAAGGCAGGTTAGTAATAATCTTGTATGTACTGTCATAAGAAATAAATCTAAAAGTAGTAGAAAGTTAATTGCCAGTATAAAACCTATATTGTGTATGGGATGTACTGAATAAATCAGACAGTATGCCAGGAAGAGTCTCGTATAGGTTGTATTTAAATAAAATGGTAACAGCCTGCCAATAAAGGTTTCAATCCTGGACTACTTGTGTTTACTCAGGTATCATATGGTAATGTAGTGTTGCATTCTCTTAATAACTACTGTTGTATTAAGCACTGTTACCCACACTGTGCTACACAGATAAACTGTGTAGGAATGTCTGTGTATGACTACTGTAATCACAAGGTCATATTGTACAACTGAGGGAGACTTAGACAGAAAACAATGCAAAGATACAGAACAAAATCCAAATAGCACACTCAACTGTGAAGTAAACTGTTGTATGTTTAACGCACAAAGCAATGGTTTGAATCCTGGGAGTGGTAGTAAGCTGTATGCAGAATCATACCCCTCAACTGCACAGATTTTGTCAGAAAGTTCAGATACTTGGCTTAATTTTTCTGCCTGTCACCCTGGCAAATCAGTGGGATGATCTCAGACATTTATGCAGCAAATAATGACATACAACTAATTGTCAGACATTATAACTGTCAGAAATATATCTATAAGAACAAACCTGTCACTCTAGCAACTCACCAAAATGTTATGAGAGTAATATGCAAATTATGTCCCATCTCTATCCCCATGTTATGAAGCTATGACCAGAGTGTGTGCAGTAACAGAGTGAGATGTATGTGCATAATAATAATGTGGAATCTGGTAATATGTGTGGCAACATTCAGGTAGTGTTAACAAACATTCCTTCCACAGGTCTGTCAGGTAAGAAAACTGTGCCTGGAAATAAAAGATTGAAATCCTGGGCTAGTACTGTTTAGTCTGGTATTGTATGGCAGTCTTAGTGTTGCAGTTTCTCTGAATAATAATGTATTACTCATTATTGTCATCCACACTGTCCTACATAACAAAACTGTCTAGGAATCCCTGTATAAGACTCTTGTAATTACAGAGTTAGATTGTAAAACCATGGGAGACATATAGACAGAAATCAGTGAAGAGATGCACAGCAATATCTAAATAGCACACTCAACTGTGATTTACACTGTTTTATTTTTAGCAGACAAAGCCGTGGTTTGAATCCTGGGAGTGGTAGTAAGCTGTATGCAGAATCATACCCCTCAACTGTACAGATTTGTTCAGAATGTCCAGATAATTGCCCCATATCCGCTGCCTGTTACCCTGTCCCCCTGGCAAATCAGTGTGATGATCCCTGAAATATAGGCAGCTTTTAATGACATATAACTGACTGTCAAACCTGTAAACATTAAGAAAATGTATATGAAAACAAACCTGTCATTGTAGCAACTCACCAAAAGTTTATGAGGGCAATTGTCAAAATATGTCCCAATTCCACCTGCATATTGTCAAGCCTTGACCAGAGTGTTTGCAATAAGAGAGTGAGAGGCATGTGCAGAACATCAACCTGGAATCTGGGAATATGCATAGAAACAGTCAGATAGTGTTAACAAACAATACCTTCACAAGTATACCAGTTAAGAGGTGCACACTGCAGGTAAAACACAGTTCACGTATATAGTTGTCTACAAACAAACCACTGTCCAAACTAAGGCCATGGGGTAGTATAATAATACTTGTAAGGTACAGATTACAGCAGTGACTAAGAAAGTAGTGAGAACTACAGGAATATACAAGCTAATTGACATCCCTCTCTCCCTCCACCATATCTGCAACAATAATCTAAAGACACAACTCAATGGGTATGTGTACAATTAAATCTACTGTTGGGACATATGTCCTATTAGATAAATATTGAAATGTGTTTCTATGCATGTGCCATTTTGAAATACACCCACATTGGTGGCATGCTACCATCAATGTAACCTGCATGCTGTTGTAATGGCCAATGTGGTTCCATATATGCATGTGTTCTGTTTGCTATGCATCTGCTTCATATCTGGTGTTTTGGGTTAATGGGAAAATCTATGCATGCTGTTATACCTAATTCTGGAATGTGTTGACTCTTATTAACCCACATTCTGGAGCATTTCTCCCCGGGCCTCTGCTGAAAACAGGATCTGTGGAACCTAGTCGGACTTTCCCGGTCAACAAATGTTAAATAAAAATAAAAAAATTAAAAAAAAATAAGTAAAATATGTTTTAAAATTGTGCACGCTTGGGAAGGCCGGTCCCAGCGGACCCACCTCTCCCACCTCATCTGGCCATGGCACATCTGGGGCCCACCCCGGGACCTCCTTGCCCACCTTCATGTGGAAATGCCTCAGGGGATGGGGCTTGCCCCCCCCGGAACAGGTGCGGACAGGAAACTGTCACCTGTTGTCTGGTCTGGTGCGTTGTAAGCTCTGAAGGGAGTTTGGAGATCAGCTACACCAGCTTGAGTATATAATACTGAACTAACAAATATACATATATGTATATCATGTACGCAAAATACCATAAATATGACTTTGAAATTTATTTATATACATTTTCACAGTTTTGCTGCTCTTAACTTGAGCAGTGGCATGATAGATATGTTGTCATTTAAACCTGGTGTTCTATTAACTTCCAGTATGATTTGCCAATACGTCTCCCGATACTCTAATTTTGTTTCCCAAGGGCCACCTCTTGTTTCCCTGGGCAAAATTTCCAAAACAAAAAACACAAACTTAGCTTGATTGCACATCAGGGTATGCCTATACAAAGCATTTTTGGAATTTTGTTTCTGAATTTCGTATAAGTGTTCATATATTCTACATCTCAAGTGTCTTTCTGTTTTCCCGATGTAGAACCCATCACACATCTGGCACATAGCAATATATATTAACCCCTGGGTATTGCAATTAGAGTAAGTGGATGCTGTTATCTACCTATTTCTAGCTGAAATAAATACTTTACCAGTGTGGGAAATATTCTTGCATTGTGTGCAGGCCCCACATTTATATGTGCCTCTATTTTGATTGGAAAATACATTAACACCTCCTCCTTGTTCCAATAAATTTTTAATATTACTCCCCTTACGAAAAACAGCTTTCACTGTTTTCCCTTTTAAGTTAGGGAGATCAGTAAAATCACAAAAAACTTTCCAATTCTTTTTCCACAATGTTTTTCATTACTCCAGAGTTGATACTATAGTCTGTAATAAAAGCTCTGTTAAATCCTATTAGTGGATTTTGAACACTACTACTAACCGTGGATAGATGTATATTCCTGTGCCCAGGATAGATTTATATTTATTATTCCTACCATCCCTTACTTCATTACTTATATTTGTAATAAGATCTTCTGGATATCCTCTCTCTTGAAACATCAAGGTCAATTTTTGACATTCTAGATTGTAATCATTGTCATCAGAGGTCATTCGGGATGCCCTAACAAACTGACCCTTGACTATACCTTTCTTTTGGTATATGGGATGGGAACTAGTGTATTAAATGTAAGTGTTAGAAAAAGTAGGTTTCCTGTAGATAGTAGATTTGAAACCTATTTCATCTACTTTTAAGGACACATCCAAATAGTTGACCTGCTGTGTTGTAAACTGATGTGCAAAGGTCAAGAAACTTGTATTTTTGATTTAAGTGACTCATAAAATCCTGTAAGTGTCCTGGAGTACCTATCCAAAAAATGCAGACATCGTCCAAAAATCTAGTGTATAGGCTCCAATATTTACAATATTCACTGTTAAAAACATATTTCTTCTCCCATACAGAAAGGATGATGTCTGCATAGGTGGGGGCACAATTGGCTCCCATAGCAACTCCAGTTATTTGTTTGAAATATTCCCCAGAAAAATACAAAAAATTATTGTGTAACACAAGGTTAGCTAGTTCCGTAATAAGAAATATATCATTATCACTAGCCCCAGGGGTATTTCTGAGTGCTTCCTCCAACCAGGCTAAGCCTTTTTCATGAGGTATAACAGAAAAAAGATCAACTACATCTATAGTAAGGAATTTCAAATCTGGAACATTTAAATCAGGAGTAAATACCTATCTCTACCCCATAGCTGTTTTAATTTCCAGTCCTAAAACTTGGATAAGGGTGAAATCATGAATCCCTGAGAAGCTACTATGGGCCTGAGGGGGGAGGGGTTGACTTCCTTTGTATTTTGGGTACTCCAAAATTTGGAGTCCAAATATAGAAGGCACCCTCGGGTTCTTATTCTCCAAATATAGATAGGTGTTATAATCTATAACCCCTTGATCAAATAGGTCTTTAATAACCATGTCAATTTTTTTATAAGATATATTGATCTCATTGATTGATACTTGCCAATAACAGGTTTCATCATACAAAATGGAGTTCATTTTACCCTCATACACAATCTTATCCATGAGGACTATACCTCCCCATTTGTCTGGTTGCATAACTCGAACATTAGAATTTTTACTGAGTTGGATAAGTAAGTCATGTTCAGGTAAATCAAGGTTCGGTGTAAATTTCTTGTATCGTGATATCTCCCTGATTTGCTTCTCTATTCTTAATTCCAGATTTCTCAACTGGGGATGTATAGGAGGATTAAAAGTACTAGACCTGCTGGGTGTAGATCTATCCCCATTGTTGGAATCCGCTCCGTATAAATTCTCCAGATTAAGCTCCTTATAAAGATTTTAAGGTCCATGATAACCCTAGCTACGTTGCTAGTTCGTTTGGGAACATATTTAAAGCCCTTAGTAAATAAGCTGAAAAAAGTTTCCATCACTGTTGTATTACTGTAGTTGAAAATGTGAAAGCCGGACCCACTAATGACTTTGTAGTTGTCCCCTTTATGATGTACAATCATGGCAGGTGTGGGGGCTACCAGTTCTTGTTCCTGTTGTTGTTGTAAGTCCTCCCCTCTCTGTGGATGAAATCCCCTGTAAAAATGGTTGTTTCCTTTGTTGTTTTGTTGATTACGAATCCTCTCTGAACGCCTAGGAAGAGGTTCGTGACTATCCACATCTCTACCCTCCATCTCACCCCCTTCCCCATTACCATTATTGCCTTCAGAGAAATTACCAGAATTAGAAGCAGAAAATCTGCTACCATCTCTCAGGTATGTAGGATGGATAGGTGGAGGTGCAGGGTATTGCTGACCTTCCTGGTACTCCTTAATGTCACAATTTAATTTTTTTGTGTTTTCTGGCAAGTATATCTTGACATTTTCTATCTATCTCTACCCTGATATCATAATATCTTTTCTTTTCATTTTCAACCATGAACATTAAATCATTAACAATCCTGTTATTATATGTCTCAATGGCTTCATTAAGTTTGCAAATTTCTTTCTCATTATTCCTAATGATAGCTTGAACAATTTTCAAGCCACAATTATCAATGGCTCTCAAAAGGTCAGTATGAAATTCACTTCCTGATACAACATTCTTGGGATATTTAAATATCCTAAGACCTTTAGGCACAATATGCTTTTTAAGGCACTCATTCAAATACATGTTGTCCAAATTTAAACTTTTGTACCTGTAAAGTACGGAGTTGTATCCGGTTCGAAAAACCGTACTTTCGAGTAAAGAACATAGACCCATATATATATATAGATATATATATATATATATATATATATATATATATATATATATATACATGTATATATATATATATATATATATATATATATATATATATATGTTTACATATCTATATATATATATATATATATATATATATATATATAACAGAACACAACAAATACATATATGAACAAAGGCACCATTAATGGGGGTGAGTGTTCCCAATTTAAGTACCCTTGTAATTACTGATATCATCTCCTTCTCCATAGCCAAACAGATCTGCCTTGCAACACAATAGCAGCACTTGCAAGTCTCATACCCAGGACCCTACACAACATAGCCACAAGAAGCTAAAAGTAATCCATCTCACCTGTACAATGTCAGTATGGTATCAATAAGATATCATGCAGCACAGTCTGTCTACCATAGGGAATGTACAATGTGGAAGCAGTAAACATTCCTCTGATACATATAAACACACACACATATATGCAGATACAAATATATATATATATATATATATATATATATATATATATATATATATATATATATATATATATGTATATATATATATATATATATATATATATATATATATATATATATATATATATATATATATTTATACATATATAAATACATGGGTTCCATTCATAATTTCGAAATACTGAAATCCCGAATTTCAGTATTTAGAAATTATAACACTAAAGCCTTAAAATCCTGAAACACCAGAAGCATGAAATTCAAAATCCCGAAGTACAGAGATTTTGAATTAGCGCTTTTGGTGTTATGGTGTGTGAATGGTTAGGTGTTAGTTTGGGTATGTATGAATGTGTAAGTGTGTTGGTTAGGGGCTTTAGTGTATGTCAGTGTATGTTGTGACTGTGATGTGTGTGTGTGTGAGGGACTGTGAAATGTGTGGGTGTGAGTTACCTTTGTGTGTCTGATTGTGGGATCTTGGGGTGCAGTGGGGCTTGCCCCCCTGCTTTTATGTGGTCTAGGTTTGTCTATGTGCTTGTGGGGGGGAAGTTGTGTGTATTTTTATGTGTGTGCTCTGTGTGTAGTGTAGGTTTGGGATTTTGTGTTTCGCAATTATGGGTTTTCGGGATTTGAAGGTTTTGGCTATGTAATTTCAAAATACTGAAATTTGGGATTTCAGTATTTTGAGATTTCATAGTGAACCCATACACACACACACACACACACACACAAATATATATATATAAATATATATATATATATGTATAGATATATACAGATATATATGTAAATACACATACACATGCACACACATATACATATATCACTACGTATAGATATGTATAGGAAGATACATATTTAGAGGGTGCACAGCATGTTGAACAGCCAGTATTCCTGCAGTTGCCACCTTTTAACATGGACAGTGTTTGATTCTCTCATACAAAAGACAATTATTGCATGAAACATATACCCACAGAGAAGTCAAAGGTATGACACCATGCACAGGTTTGCATACATAAGAAATGGTTATTTGTGTACTATTTCAGTTGTATATGCCATTTCATATAGCTGTTAATTGTTTGAAATACATACTAACTGAGTAATGCAATTCTCAAGCAAAACATTTTATACACTAATATGAAAGCATAACAATATGTTACTGTCCAGGCCAAGGCCTTCAAGTAGTACAACAGTAAAGAAACACTGACCAGGAAGATAAGAATCAATCAACACTAAGTAATGCAGGGGTCTACTTCACAATGTTGAAAGCCGACAATATCGAAGGTGATATTGGCACAACAACATCGAAAACGCAGAACATTGTGCAGTTAAATGGAAACTTCCGTAGTGGAAGATTTCCATTTACCTCAATGTAGTGCGGTCTCGGAGTTGGAATATTTAAGTAGGAGGGGGTGTGGGGGCACAGTTAGTTTTTATGTATGTTTGTTTTTTTCCTTTTAAACGTTATTCAATGTTTTAATACATCGATCACTAGAGGTTGACATTTAGTGATTCGATGTAGTAAAAGTTCGATAACGTGATATAGACGCAGTTAATGCAGATGTAGTTCAGCAGCCTCCAATTACACTCTTTACTCAACCTCTAGGGGGGAAAGAATTATGTTGTTACAATGAAAATGTATCTGTTACATAACAATGCTTAACTTAAAACATCACTATCACACTGACAAACAGAACTGTCTGTAAGACAGTAGGCATTAGCCCACCAATGTTCCCAAGGTGAAACGTATGAAAATGTAGAGCCATATACCTTAATGAGTCTTACTACTGATATCCCTCACATGTTGTAACAGCCTAGGTTATATATGGTGCATACCCCTTCCACATAGAATGACTTACATTGGCATATAACAGTGTTACATACCCTGACCTCTGGACTGTACAAGGACACACACATTTTGTCCAGCTATAGCCCACATATATATAGACCCTACCCCACAATATGTGTTTGGGTCCACAACATCACTGGAATGATGGCAGGAATTCCAGCACAACATAATTATAGCCCACTGCTTAGGAACATCTTACTGCATGACATATGGACAAAGCCTGGTATATGACACCCATGCAGATGGGAACTGAAAGTTCGACTGCTGAATCCTACACTAAGGCACTGTACAAGAACATCCACTCATGCATGAATTGTGCCATCCCAAATAGAACCAAGATGCTCTCCTCCAAAAAAAGGAAGCCAATATGATGGTCCCCTGCCATAAACAAATTTTACAACAAAAGGAAGAAACTGTTGCAGAAAAGAGGAAAACCCCAGGATGCAAAAAACTCCCTTACCAGCATCAATAAGAAGCTGAGATCCCCTCATAAAATCCTCCAAAGCTAGTTATGAAAATAAAATTGCCAAACATTCTAAAGACAACCACAAGGCATTCTATAACTATGTCAAGAATCTAAATGGCAATGCTCAGATCTGCTCTGAGCTACAACAGAATGCATTAAATATACTGATTCCAAGGATATTGCCAATATCCTGGCAGATCAATTCAGTGCCAACTTCACCACCCTCTCACCCCCTAAACTGCCCATCTCAGTACCGAAAGATTGCCAAATTCCAGTAATAACTACCGCATAGGTAAAAAACACACTCTACAAAGCTAAGAATACAGCATTCATGGGACCAGATAACATCCTGGGCTGTGTATTACATGAACTACAAAATTAACTGGCACCTCACCTAAGTGTCATGTTTAATCATAACCTCACCTCAGGCTTCTTGCCCACTGAGTGGCACACAGCTACAGTTATCCCACTCCACAAGGTAGGATCCACCTTGGATCCTGGGAACTACCATCCCATCAGTCTGACGAGCCTGATCTGCAAGGCCATGGAACGTATTATTCTGAAACTTCTAAACAAAGACATTGGCAACCTTCAAACACTGGACCCCCTCCCAGTTTGGGTTCGAGAAGGGCCGATCTTGTCTCCTGAACCTGATTGACTTCTTTGAATCAGTCTCCAGAGCCATTGACGAGGGTAAGGTGGTGCACTCAGCCTATCTGGACCTCCCCAAGGCCTTTGGCACCATGCCCCACTCTGGAATCATAGATAGACTTACTAAGCTGAGCATTAATCCCTATGTCACTTGATGGGTTGCCAACTGGCTTACTGACAGAACCCACACTCTAAAAGTAGATGACTCCAAATCCAGCTCCAGACAAGTGACAAGTGGAGTACCTCAGGGTTCAGTCCTGGGACTGCTCTTGTTTGGCATCTACTTCTCTGAAGTACAGGCCAACAGTAAGGGACTCTGGCTAACAAAGTTCACAGATGACTGCAAACTGGGAGCTATTACTGAATCCCCAAATGATGTGTATACTCTACAAAAGGGCCTTACAGAAACAGATGCTTGATGCCAGAGCCATGGGCTCAATCTCAATGCCAAGAAATGTATAGTTATCCCCTTTGGGAAAAAACATGTACCCATGAATTACCACATAGGTGGCAGTACACTAAACACCAAAAGTGTGATAAGAGACTTAGGGACACAGGTGGACAGTGGTCTCACCTTCAATAACCACATCACCACAACAGTCAGGAAATCCTTCTATGTGGCACACCTCATCACTAAGGACTTTTCATCCAGAAAAAAGGAGGTCATTGTCCCACTGTACTCATCCCTCATTAGACTCATTATATAATACAATGCCTTGTTTGGTATGTACCTCTCAAGACATCTGCAACAACTGGATAGGCTGCAGAAATACCTCACTAAATGAATCACAGGCCTAAAGCAGATGCCCTACACTGACTGCTTAAAAAACTCCAGGTATACTCTGTCGCATATTGTCTACTCAGAGGCAATCTCTGCTTAACATACAAGGCCATGTCAAACCCAGAGCCACACACTCCAGGGATCTAAACCTTGTCACCACAATAAACAAAACATGCTGGAGGGATAGGTTCCTGACCCAGAGACTCCCCAGACACTGGAATAGACTGCCCATACATGTCAAGCAGAGCGCCTCTTTGGCCCTCTTCAAAAGGAACCTTGACAATTGGATGGGAGAAAGGAAATTCACCCCGGGGATCATGTCAGTCGCCCTACTAAACAGGGGTTCAGAGAAGTAAATAGTGTGGGAAGAAATAGCCAGGAATTGTTTTGGCTAGGCTTGTATAGGCCCTAGGGCCAATAGCCTAGTACCAACCTATGACCCTATGAACCTATATAGGTGGAGGACAGAGGCTGGAACACAGGGCCATATTTGCAATATTGTTGTTATACACTGAGAAAGTTGCTGGTGTTACAGGATTGGTTGCAACATACCCTTATTCAGGAATATGAATATGAAGTCAGAAACACAGAAATGGATGTAGCCATGTACTGATAGCACTCAACAGAATGTCAGTGATATATCTGAGACAAGACCTGTGTGGTGAACAGATCAAACGTAACAGCCAATCCTCTGGCCATCATATGGATAGGCCCACAGTTGACAGCTATGCAGGCAAACTGCATTCCATGCTAAACTAGTATGTACACACAAACCCTGTATGACAAGCAGTATACAATGCATATAACAACACTTCTCACACTGTTTGTAGGTCTGGAATATTATACAAATATGAAGTTGCCTGTGTCTGCAAGTCCTGTTGTAAGTGGTATTGCTACCTGCTGTCTGTAACACTGCTGCCCACACACAGAAAGGATGTCTTCCATACAAGAAAGGTAAAGGGACAACGCCCACATGATGTAGTAGTTTATACTAGTGGGTTGCCATGACAGTGGTAATTGGAAGTACTACACAGCTGGCTGCATGCAGGTAGCAAGTGGTGGACACTGATTCGTGCAGAGGCCATCACCTGATCATGTGTATCACCTACAAATCCATGTTGCAATCTATTCAAAGTAGCTCAATCCATGTAGTGGAGAGAGAGAGAGAGAGAGAGAGAGAGAGAGAGAGAAGGTTTGTGAAACATATGCATTGAATTGAATGTAGTACTTGGTCTATAATAATGAGATAGGTGATGTGGAATGATTTATATGTGCCATCAGGAGTTGTAATGATGTACTGCTGAACAACTGCTATGGACAATAGTGTCTGTCCCTGTGGGCACTGTGTGGGCATACTGCCAACTGTGTCAACTGTGCAGAGCAGCACTGAATCACAAGATGTAAGCCATCATAGTGCATGTTCTGTACCACAAGACATGTATATTTGTGTGGTAAATAGCTGGTGGTTGAAGTAATGCCATTATGATAGACATATGAGCTTCAGAGCCCATCACTTGCAGGACAGTCATGTCAACATGTAATGTAGCAAGGCTGTGACACCACAATGTGTTGTGTTGTAGCAAGGCACCCTATATATATATATATATATATATATATATATATATATATATATATATTATATATGTATACAGACACACACACACACACACACACACACACACACACACACACACACACACACACAACACACACACACACACACACACACACACACACACACACACATATATATATATATATATATATATATATATATATATATATATATATATATGTGAAGGTGGGATTGGTATTTTGGGGAAGGATAGTAGGTATAACTGGGGAGGTAGATTGGGTTGGAAGACAAACAAGACAGCATACAGGGGAGGTATATGATGCATGTGGTGGGTAAACACCATGGATGGGAAGTGTTGTTTGGAATGTGGTAGCCCATGAGCCCCCATACGGAAACAATGGGACCAAGGTCCCCAACCGTGAGCAGTCACAACAGCATCTTTACGGCCCTGAAGGCGCCTGGGCTGGGTGCTAAGCAGGAGGAGCATGCAGACCCTGTGATTGTGTACTCTGGGCCTCAAGGTGGTGTATCACATCCCCAAGTCTCTGTGGAGCTCCCTATGCCCCAGACCCTGGACCTGACTTCAGGTGACAGGATCCTGTCTGTGTGTGCTCCGGGGGGTGGGGGCTAACACCAACCCCTGAGGTGGCTCACCATGAAGGTAGTGCAGGCCCAGTAGATGATGAGGTCCCAGGGTGGGTCCCAGATGTGATGTGGTTTGGTAACATGGCCAGATGTGGTGGGAGATGAGGTTCTGCTGGCAACTGTTTTCTCTAACATGCTATTGTCTCACAGTTATAGAACATATGTGGGTAGTAATAGTCCACACATTCCAGGATTATGTCTAACAGCATGCAAAGATATCCCCATTAACACTAAACAACAGATGCTCAACAGACACATAGCAAACAGAACATATGCATATATGGAACCATAGTGGCTCTTACAATGGCATGCAGGTGACATTGTTCGTAACAGGCCACCAATGATAGTGTTTCAACATGGAACATGATTACAAACACATTGCACAAATTGTTGTACAATACAATATATGTCCCAACAGTATATCTGCTAGACATACCTGTTGAGTTGTGTGATCAAATTGTTGTTGCAGGTATGGTGGGCAGGGGAAACAGAGATGTGTATTAACAACTATTACATCCTTGAAGTATGAGGTCCTCAGACCTGTTTTCCTGTTTATGTCTTTCAGGCCCAATGTCTCGGGAGAGACTACCAATCTACACACCCCAGGAGAATGATGTCATCATTACATACCTGGTGCAGCACTACCACACCATGTTTGGACATACAGCCCATGATCTGCAGGAGAGGACTGCCCTGTGGAATGATCTTTTCAACAGGTAAACAATGTCGGCCTGCATAATTGCAGTTATGAGCAGGTACGACATCGGTCCACTGATCTACTCCACCATGTCCATCGGCATGCTGCTGCAGTTAGGAGGGACCAACTTGCCACAGGGGGGGTCATGCCATCCAGTCCCCCTCACACATGCTGAGGAGCTCCTTGCCAGCCTCAGGGCATCTGCCCGCCTGCAAACACAAGACCCGGTGAAGAGCATTGTGGAGATGGGTGCTACCCGCACAATGGATAAGGAGCATGCAGGTAAGGCCACAGGGCACATCAGTATACCACTGTTGCATATCCATCTGCATCTGTAGAGTTTAATCATGCATATGTGAGATGAAAGATATATATAGTCTGTAGCAGCATTGTAGTAATAAACAGATGTACATAATCTGTAGTATTGTGGGTTTATACTTTTGATGTACTGTAATGCTGCTCCCACCCTGTACCAATGCCACAGGTGTGGCTACTGACATCACATGTCTCACACAACTATGTAGGTCCCTCTGGTATACCTCCAGGGCAGCAGCCTGTAGCTGGTGAGTATGGTCTTTGTTCAGGTTTGCCAATACACCGGCCATGCACACATTTAACACACCTACCCATAATGCATGCTATGCATGTTCATTTATTGTTGCTGTTAACTGCACTGCATTACAATGGTCACCATGCTGGCATATCTGAAGGGTATGTAAGAGTACTGCAATATAACTAACAACCTGTCATTGCAAGATGTGTGCACAGAGATGAACATAATGGTGGGACAAATGGCCTACAGTAGGGACATGTCTGAAACATCACCCTTATACAGTGCTACAGCATTGTATATACAAATATTACAATGGCAACTGTTACAGATCTACACAACGACATATCACAATACTGCATTCCACAACCCTTACAACCTGTAATGTGGTCCTAACATGAGCAATGAATGTGTAATATGGCATCTTATGTTAGGACAGCAAATATGGGGAATACATACCTTCACAAACAGTGGAAGCATATGTGTGCATACATTCCAGATAACATATTGTGGACGCAACTTTTGAGGTACTGACAGCATGCACTCTTCATGAGTATGAACCTTCCAGCAAGTACAGGACCTCAATGTCACATCAAGAAATTGTCTGCTGTCCAGGATGTTTGGCCATCAAATGTGCCCACTTACCTGCAACAGAGGCATCCATGGCTTGCACACATCTTACAAGCCATGGAATGGATCCCATACCTAACAGGTAGCACCTAGGAGTTGGACATGTAGCCTTACCTCACCATTGCATATACCATGGCAAACAGTGCAGACAGTCATGTATGTGGTGAGGATGTATGGAAAAGGATTAATGTGGAAAATAAACAGATGGCCATCCAAGACAGATGATGACACATGCTGCAAACTGGTCATGCAGGCTGCCTACTAACATGCCACAACACTAAGGGAGTTGCAGGAATGTCTAGCAACTACAGGCTGTGCAGTACCTGTGTCGGCAATTGCCTGGACTCTGCATAAGTGTGGCCCATGGGTTAGGGTAATCAGATGGGACAGCTGTACCACAGGAAACATCAGCCAGGGCCCTCTACAGGTAGCATATGCATAACAGCAAACGTTCCCCAAAGGCATGTGTTGCAATGTGTACTGGTGTACCAAGACAAAGTTGTAAACCTACAGACAGTATCAATTAAGATACATATGCTGCACAACCAACACCTCACCCCACCCCAGGCCCACCATCCCCATCTGTACCTTGCTGGTGCCAGTGTACATCTGTATGTTTGCCATTCATTAGCAGGGACTAGGCCGGTACACATGGTGTTAAGAGTTTCGGACACTGCAAAATGACACACATGTGTAGGCCATAGTTGTCAAGCATCTAAAAAATAGCTGAGGATAGGGAGAGGGGTGTCATCCTGAAACACAACAGTGCACTGAAGCAGAGATCCAAAGGTCACTAAGAATGACTGTATCTGCACAGAATCAAAGTCATGAATTGTGGCAGACATAACCCTGACTCCACAGCAATAGTGATGGCACTGTGTGACCTCCAAGGGCTGTGCACATGAGTTGACCTTGCAATCATGCAGAATTGGGGGACATTTGTAGGGCAGAGTGACCAAATACTGGCAAATGCAGATAGCCTATGCGAGTATACCCCTTCCAGGTGTAGTGACTGCTGTAGTACACATAGCAGTTGGTGCAACAAACCATCATGATAAGGGTGTGCACACATATGCACCCACAAATTGAATGCATCTCAGTCAGCATCTGCACAACTAACACATTTGTTTGATACTGCATTTGACTGCACAGGTCATATGTCATATATCAGGTTCATGTAATGTTAACATATGCAATAATGTGGCCCCATGGCATATCAGGGAAGAGGGTGCCATATCAATAAGAGTGTGTACACTCCCATAGCTATGTTAAGGTTTGAAGGTTGTCAGTGTAATTGTATTTTATTGGCCATACATGCACAGCTGATGACGAGATCTGTAAATCAGACATCAAGCATTAACAAATTACATCTGTCCGCATATCATGCCAGGTATGTGTCAGACAAACACATAGGGGCTGTGAGCAGCAGAGCAAACATAACTGACACACATATATACATTCAGCAATGGTGTGTACACCTGTGCGGTATGGTGCACAGTACATGCCAGGGTGCTGAACAGGTGCACAGCAATACTGTATACATAGGTGCAGTGTGTTCCAGGGGAAGGGGCATCACCTTCTAACACAACCCATGCATCACAGAGATGTATAATACTGGTAATGAGAGGTCTGTGTGTAATATCTTTGTGCAACCTCATCTGTAAGTGTATGTGTGTGTGTGGGGGGGTTAATTTCTCTGTAAGTGATATCTAGTGGAGTGGAGGGGGCTTGATGTATGAAGAATGAGTGTGTATATATGTGTGTGTGTGTGTGTGTGTGTGTGTGTGTGTGTGTGTGTGTGTGTGTGTGTGTGTGTGTGTGTGTGTGTGTGTTTGTGTATATGTGAGTGTGTGTGTCCATCTATGCAAGTGTGAGTGTGGGGTTGTTCATACCTCTCAACTTCCCTTAGAAATCGTACAGTAGATGGAAATGGACAGACACATTAGACACCAGGAATACTTTTCTGAAATACAATCACAGGAAAGCTGATAGAATAATAAAGTCTGCAGCATGAAATATGGATTGGGAGGGAAAACTAAACATCAGGGATACTTTATTAATTGCAATCAGCAGAATGGTGGAAGAATGCCAAAGTATGCAGCACTAAAGATGCATTGGGAAATTAATAGACAACACCAGAGAGTGTTTCCAAATATTACTGTAGTCCACATAAAAAGTTAATAGAGCAAAAAAATCTTGCATCTACTGAACAATAGTTAAGTATGAAACTCCAGTGCGTGACATTATTGACTGACTGTAGTAGCCCATAACATATGGCGGCCATGCTCAAGACGTCTGGACAAAACCAGGTTGAACACTTGGTGACATCAGGGAGTCTTTGAAAAAATGGCTCCCATCAAGTTAGAGTTAAGGGAGTAACAGGTCATGTTTTGTGATCACTTTTCTGAGCAATTAGAAGAATAATACATTAATGATTGGCATCACTAACTGTAATTATTCAAGACTGAAGCAGGATGTGGAAAATAAGATAAAAAACTAATGACATTCTGTAAACTCAGGGACAAGTAAATAGGATGGAATGTCAGGGTGTGTGTGTGTGTGTGTGTGTGTGTGTGTGTGTGTGTGTGTGTGTGTGTGTGTGTGTGTGTGTGTGTGTGTGTGTGTGTGTACTGTTAAGCAATGACGTACAGGTCTTAAAGTGCATTTCTTGTTTTTCCCTCACAGGTGGCAAGGTGGGTCAGGGTCCCTCCTGCAGGCAATGTGATGTTGGTGTCCATATAGACACTGAAAATCATGGTAGGTGTGTTGAGGCACAGGCGGGGTTGTCAGGGGCTGAAGCTGCACCATCATTTGACTTCCCACTGTTACCCACCCCATCCCCGCACATAGTCACATTGCCTATACATATCCCATCACCAGTGGCCATAGCTGAGGGACAGTTGGTGGTTGGTGGCATGGGACAGGACAGTGTGGTATCTATGGCATGTTTGTCTGGACACAGCAGCCATAGCTGGATGTCCAGCAGGGTACCACATAGGCAGATGTACAGGGGTGCTCTTCGTAGGGCTGCTGGTCATCATGCCCCTGGCAGAAGTGCCACATCTGGTGCCACCAGATGCATGTTTCAGACCATCATGGAGGTGCAGGCATGTATGGAATGGTACACCAGACAGGCTGTGAGGGTGCAGAGGGCTACTCCTTCAGCTGTTACTGACAACATTCATGATCTTGCAGGTGTCCTCCGTTATTTTTCAGAGGTCATGGCTAGACAGTTGGGTGAGATGGTGGGAATCCTTGACTGTGGAATGTCTGTGCTCGAGCATGTGGTGGGAGTGGTGCAATGGCCATGTGGACATAGGCAAGCAATACCAACAGCTGGAGGTCGACACGGACATGCCAGAACACAGAGATGCTCCCGTAGTGGCAGTACCAGCCCTAGTACTGAAGGGGGGATGCTGTCCACACCATACTACAACAGGCCACATGCACGTAGCCCTGGCTAGTCCCAAGAGGGACCTGGATCCAGCAGAAATATGTCATCATCAGGGGAGAGTATCATATCATGGTTTGTACCTGGTGGTGCCCATGGAACCCCTGGCAGGCACAGTTCCCATGTCCATGGCCGGAGAAGTTGAACTGCACACCCTGCCAGGTATGGTCTGCAGCTGTCCAACAAACCCCTATAGAGGGCAGCCACATGGCAGAACTTTGTGTATGCATACACACACACATCACCAACACAGCTAGGGCAACCCCATACCTACACACACCACATCACAACAGCCAAATTAATAATTAAACCCCCTCATTCACATACATGGTGTCAAACATATGGCTCAGCCTAAGTCTCTGGCAAACCAACAATACACCCTGTGCATATGATGATATATGTGCCACATCCCTGTCATCCATAACATTGATGCAGGGATAGGCTAATATGGTTTTGATGCACAGGATGACTGATCTACAGTGTACCAATGTAATGCTGTATAACATGTTGTCAGCAATAAAGTTTAATGCTTACATGTAGGAAGTGTAGCTGCCCAGCCATGATGCATTACAGCTGTTATTAACACTGAGTGATTGTGGTCTCCATAATGTATTTTGTTTGTGTTGTAGGTGTTCATGTGTCAGCAGAATGATGGTCTGCTGTTGTATCCTAGAAGGGGTATGGCACTGTGGTGACACCTTGTTTGTGCCAAATCCTGGGTACAGGTGAACACATGTCACATGTCTGTATAACAGTTACTGCATGTGTCACATAGCTGATAGGTCTGGGGGTGTATACAGGTGAGTGCATGTTGGCTAATGTCAGCAGCCCTTCTACAGTGGACAATGTTAAGTGTACTGGGTGGTACACACCACATGTTTGTGTATAACACACACAGTTGCTTTACTGCTGATGCAATACACAGATAATACTATACACATGGAAGTATGTACCTGTGCAAGGAACCCATTTTAGCTTATGTAATTCCACCAAGACAGAATAAGCACAACAACACATTGGGAAATAAGCAGTCTACTTGTTTAATTTCATTGACTATGGTACTGGCAGGGTATATGTCCCCTTCCCCAATGTAGTGCAATCCTCAGCTTGGTAAACATAGGTGTGCTGGTGTGGGTGGCACAGCTCTACTCTTTGGAGGGTGTGAGGTGCTGTAGAACTGCAGATAGTGTGATAGACAACTACTTAACCTGTTAACATGAACTTTACAGTATTACAGTCAACTAAGCGGGGGGATACACTCAACAGTAACTGCAATGATGGTGGCTGTATCCACAAGAGCCATACCCAGCTATATATACCAACCCCAGTATTGCTGTACACCTATACAGTGGGAAGAGGGCATTTACACATCTACCACTAGTTGTGATAGAAAGTATTTCCACAGGATGAGACCTGTGAAATGTTAGCAGTTGCCAGGCAGTTCTCGGACAAATGATCTCCTGCAACATGTATATTCTGCAGAAAGAAGTAGATTTCTTTACATACACACACACTCTTACTTGGCAACACTGGGATTAGAACCCCTACTTAGATATGTAGTGTTATTGATGTGTGTGGTCTTAATTGCACACACCACACAGCTTTTAGGATGAGGTGCATTCCAGGTTACATGTTACATGAAGAACATCCCCAGGCCTGTACAGTATGGTAATGGGGGATGTACTGGTTATTTATGGGCAATACATACTGTGACATACTGTCATATACACATTGACAAACACATAACAGTCATACAGACATCTGAGGCTTATCAGTGCTAACTAAATAAAACCAAACCGCCTGAGGTGCAAGAATGAGATTGCCACGATAAAAGTTAAGCTGATTTTATTTCCACATACACTTTAAGCATGGATAAACTAGCGCCAGCAAATTTCAAGCTCCACAGTTGTTTACTTATTGATTGCTAACTCGATTTGGTAGGAGTATTTGATTGATTAGTTCTAGGGACTTATCATTACACACTGCTTTTACAATGAGCTCATATTGCTGTTGTTTTGCAAAATCCATTCGCTGTATTTTAAGTTCTTGCACATTCAGTAACTTGCTGATGTATCTGAGTGAATGAAGGTATGGGGTAGGGATGTATGATGTAAGTAATTGTTTGCATAGTACTTTCCTGTGATAGGGAAATGAATGACATATGATTTTTAAAAGATATTTTAAATGAAATGTTTTTTGCATTTTCTTGTTGTCTGAAGAAGTTTGGTCACAGTATCAAATGAAAAGTGTAACTTTCCTGTGATAGGGAAATGAATGACATATGATTTTTAAAAGATATTTTAAATGAAATGTTTTTTGCATTTTCTTGTTGTCTGAAGAAGTTTGGTCACAGTATCAAATGAAAAGTGTATGTGGAAGTACAATCAGCTTAACTTTTATCGTAGCAGTCTTGTTTTTGCACCTCAGGCAGTTTGGTTTTATTTAGTTGTTTATTTTTGTGTTTTTTCTGGTTTGTTTTGTTAACATGGCGATCGGTGGTTTGGCAAGTCCGAATTTGTTTTCTCAATTGGCTGTGAGCAGTGAGAATGTCACTCTCACTGCTTTGTTAGAAGTACTCACACAGAAGGTGGATTCTTTGGCAATGTGGATGGAGACATTGGACCAACAATATAAGGAGATTTGATTAAATAAGTCGCAAACAGCTTGCAGCCTCCTGCTTCAAACTTACTGCCTGGTCAGAATATCTTAGCAGTAAGTACTGTTTCCCAACAGAACAGCAATATGGACAGGCCTCTTGTAAATGCAGATGAGCCTAATGAACGAAATTTGATGAACCCGACCTCGGGGCTTATTGGGGTCCCCTTGTTGGAAGATTGGGTAATGGTATTGTTTCTCTATCATTTGACCCTACAGTAGCCGATCAGGGGCAACCAGCTGGAGGTATGGGGGTGAACCATGGAGCATCAGGGACAATAACAGATAAATTAAACAGCTTAGACCATAAGCTGTTAAAAGTCAAGAAATTACAACTAGAAATACAGTACTTCAAGGAATGAATTAAGCAACGGATGGTGCCGAAGTTATTATGTAAAGCTCAATATCCCACAGGCCTTGAAGAGAATTCCCCATTTCATCTAGAACTGATAAAATTATTCGACAAGCAGGGTATTGAACTTATGGAGTTGATGGTGAAACAGTATTCCTTATGGGTAGAAGCAATTTCTAAGGAAGTTGCATTGCTGGATAATGAAATCAAAATGGACTTGACCTTTGTAAGGTACAAATTTGATTATACCAGAATCTTTAGCAGTATTGATCAAGTACTGGTCAAATTAAAGGCCACAAATATCAAAAAATTACAGCGTGATAGGCTGGCATATGATGCAGGCACTACTTACCCATTACCACCACTCTCACAAGTGTGGTTATCTAATAACAATCACCAGCATAATGTTCAAGTAACCCATGAAGGGAATGAATCGATGGATAATGCGTTGACTATAGAATCAGATGATAATCCAGGACCCAATGTTATCAGGAGAAGTGATAGAATTAAAAAATCAAGAACGTAACACCAGTCGCCTGAATCAATCAAATTTTAGTGAACTGAATCAGGTGGGGGGCTATTCCCAAAGAGCAGAGCAAAAGACTGACCAGGAAAAACAAACAGAAGTTTTACAAGCAGAAATGGTAGACTTTGTTTTGGATGGCAATGTGGACATTTTAACCAATGTTACAGGAGACTTCAAAAGTTTCAATTTTTCCTCTGTCTGTGTTGCATCTGAACTTATTGAGTTACTGGCCAAAGGCTATACCTTTGTCCCTAGGTTACATATGAATTTACCTAGGACAATCTTAGACTTCAAGTGTTATATAAGGAAACTTAATTTGAAGGTGCTGCTATGTAATAACCTTAGCGTTGAGAATAATCCTTTACATATTAGCCAGCACATTTAATCCACCAAATCATGCAACTCTACAGTCCTTTGAGGAACTGTGTGAATTAGATTTGCATTCTGCCTATACTAGAACTAATAAGAGCTTCAAATATGGGCTTAGTTGTCAAACAAATGTCACTAAAGCTGAATGGGAAGCCCTGAAACTGCTGAGAGTGGCAGATGTGAGAGTCAGCAAGCCAGACAAGGGTGGGGGACTCACAATTATGGATAATTGGGATTACATAGCCTGCATGCAGAAGATTTTGAATACTGAAGCCTACCAAAGAACTTCATTGAATGAACTCAATGTGGCCCAACAACGTATTGGGGCTCAGATTGAGGAATTATTCATAGAGAGTAGAATTGACATACTGGTATATTAGCATGCCTTTTCCTCGAATACCAATTTTATTCGGTACCCCAAAAATCCATAAAAATGTGACGGACCCCCCCAATGAGACCCCTGGTGAACACCAGGAACTCAATTAAACTTTGTCCTGTTTGTTGCATTTACCTGTTGAGGCTACACACTCAAGTGCGCTAGCCTGTGTTACATATTTAGTGCATTTTCCTGCTGTTTGTTGCAAAAAAGAAAAAAAACAAAAAAATGATCTTTGTTTCCTGTCTTTCCTGACCTAGAGTAGTCCAAATACAGGCCTTGCTGTATTCTGGACTTTTGGAAAGTTCCTGTGTTGCCCATTTCCTTTTATGGATAAAGGGAGGCTTCTTTGTTCACCAGTGGCAGTGGGGAGCTTAGAGCAGCCTATCTATCCCTGGAGGAGTGTTCCCAGCACAAGAATTTGGTAGTCTATTTGCCTTTTTGGGCCAATTTCTAGCTCTTTCAAGTCCCCCTGTATAAAACCCGCTTTGGAACGGCTTTGCACAATTTTGCGCATAGGGCAGCATCAGGCAGCTCCGCTTAATTGGGTTTAAACCATTCTTGGTTTCACAAAGTCTGCTCTTCACTTTTTCCCTTAGAACTGATCTAGTTCTCATAATAAACACCCTATTCCTACTCTAAAGCCTGGCACTTGCTCACTAAAGCAATTATATAAGGCAGCACTAAAAAATTAAAAGCACTACAACCTCACAAACTCCCCTTGAGTACCTTGTTCCCCATTGGCCCTTTTTTTCAATTATAAA
Source organism: Protopterus annectens (assembly GCF_019279795.1). Lineage (NCBI taxonomy): Eukaryota > Metazoa > Chordata > Ceratodontiformes > Protopteridae > Protopterus > Protopterus annectens. The sequence continues at coordinate 516,431,427 of NC_056739.1, read as the reverse complement.
GGAATTCCCAATACTATTCTAGCATGTCCAAAGGTAAGTTGTCAATCTCCTCTCCGGTCCAGCTGGTGAATCTGGGAATCTTGAGGCAATGTTACAACTGCCTCATGTACACAGACAACCCTCTCCTCCACCCAACAAATTTCAACACATGTGAGAGATGCAACCATATAGCCAAACTGGAGGCTAAGCTCTCTCAACTCAGTACTGGCATAACCAGTCAGGAGGAGAAGGAAACCACACTCACTACAATTCCAGTCTCACATAGACCTACAACAACAGCAAACCAAACACATAAACACACAAACACATACTCGGAGGCTCTAAATAAAAATCTGCCTAAGCAGCAGAGACCTCCAAAGCAGACACCCAAGCAACCACTACCCTAAAACAAAACACATGCAACACATATCTCACAAAGCCAGTGTGCCGAACAGTCACAGCCCTTAAGGCTAAACAACACACCTGATACACTTGTAATAGGTGACTCTATCGTCAGGCACACTGACGTCCCGCTCACCAGGCTGAACAAGGAGATGGTCATGGTGAGCTGCCTGTCGGGCGCTAGGATCTGCTACATAACACAAGCACTCAGGTCATTCCAAGACAAGTACAAATATGACTCAGTCATTGTCCATGCTGGTGTGAATGACCTGAGACGTATCTCCCTGGACTACATGAAAAGAGACATACAGGAGCTCTCTGAGCATGTAGCCCAGGCCGGTATGACCCTGACCTTGAGTAGCACCTTACCCTCACCAAGAATGATGCCACAATATGAAGACAAGATGATCAATTTCAACAATTGGCTTAAGTATTGGTATCATTCAAAGGGGATCCAATGCCTGTCAGCTTGGGATGACATGCTCGACAAGCCACGATGCTTCACTAGGGACGGCTTGCACCTGTCACCCCTGGGCATTCGGATATTGGCAAAGGCTCTTGCCACCCCCATAGTACCATTTTTAGGCAAGGCTCAAACCCACCTCGATAGGTATCACAAGGGATAAGAAACTAAGAGTAATACTACTCAACGCCAGAAGTCTAAACCTCAAGATGCATACACTCGAAACTCTCCTTAGCATGGAGAACATCGATATCTGTGCAGTAACAGAAAACTGGTTCAAGGCTCCCAAGAGCACCCCAGCACTACCAGTTTATACCTCATACCATGCTTTTCGGCCCCAAAACTTGGACCGAACCACAAAAGGAAAGGGAGTATCAATATTCGTCAAAGATACCCACACCTCCAGGTTGGCGGCACAGCACGAAGCATCAGAGACTATCCATGTGCAACTAACAGTGGGTAAAACTGCATTCCAGTTTATAGCCTGCTACAGACCACCCTCCCAAATCCAGGAACCCCACTCGGCCTTCCTGAGAACACTGGAAAATATGAAGGTCTCTCCAAACACCATTATATTGGGTGATTTCAACTACCCAAACATAGACTGGGAGCATTACTCTAGCTCCAACACCCTAGCCCAAAGGTTCCTAGAATTTATAAGCTCAAATGCTATGGAACAACTTGTTACCACTCCCACAAGAGGGGAAAACATACTGGACCTGATCATCACCAACATGGGAGCTCTATGCTTCAGACCAGAAGTGTATCCCTCACTGGTAAGATCAGACCATAAACTAATCTCACTGGATATTCACATCCCGACCCCACCCCCTGACCAGAAAACCACAGTGAAAAACTTCTCTAAATCAAATTTCACACTCCTCAAAACCGAGGTGAAATCCTTCAAAGCCCCTGAGCCTGTGGAAAATATGGCCCAGACCGCAGAATCCTTTATAAACGCATTCTATGAACACCTTCAGGAATGCATGGATCATGCAATCCCAAATAAAACCAAGACCCAATCCTCCAAAGGCAGGCGTCCTGTCTGGTGGACCCCAGCCATAAACAAACTATACAATAGAAGGAGGAAGCTACTACATGATAGAGCAAAATCCCAAAAAGGGAAGGCATCTCTGATCAGTATTAGCAAAAATCTATGGGCAATCATAAAATCGTCTAAGGCCAGTTTCGAGAGACAAATTGCACAGGAAACTAAGGATAATCACAAGGCTTTCTTTAGTTATGTTACGAACCTGGGTGGGAATTCCTAGATATGCTCAGAATTAGTCCAAAATGACAAAAAAATACACCAAACCCACAGACATTGCCAACATCCTAGCTGACAGGTTCAGCGCAAACCCCCCCCCTCTCCCCACCAAAAGGGCAAATATCTATCCCAGCAGAGTGCTGCCCCCCTGACATCTCAGATGCTCAGGTAAGAGCCGCCCTCTCCAAAGCAAAAAACATAGCATCAATGGGACCAGACGGTGTCCCGGGCTGCATCCTACATGAACTCCAAGAAGAGCTAAACCCAAACATAAAACTACTGTTCACTCTCAGCCTTACTGCAGGATATGTACCCAAAGAGTGGCGTAGAGCAACAGTGGTCCCTCTCCACAAAGGTGGTGCCTCAACGGATCCTGGAAACTATCGCCCCATAAGCCTGACTAGCTTGGTCTGCAAAACTATGGAAAGGATCATCATGGACCTCATAAATAAAGATATTGGGGACCTACAGACACTGGATCCTACCCAGTTCGGCTTTGTTAAGGGCGGATCCTGCCTCTTAAACCTGGTCGATTTCTTTAAAACAGTCACCAAGGCCATTGACGAGGGGAAGGTGGTCTACACAGCCTACCTGGACCTCGCAAAACCCTTCAATACAATACCCCACTCGGGCATTATAGATAAGCTCACCAGCTTAAATATAAACCCCTATGTCACTAGATGGGTTGCAAACTGACTCAAGGACAGAGCCCACATGGTTAGAATTGCTGTAGCCATGTCAGACACCAAACCAGTTACAAGTGGCATCCCACAAGGCTCAGTCCTGGGTACTCTCTTGTCCGGTATATATTTCTCGGAGGTACAGGCCAACACGGAAGGACTGTGGCTGACCAAGTTCGCAGATGACTGCAAACTAGGCGCCATAATCGACTCTCCAGCCGACACAAGCATCCTACAAAAGGGCCTCATAGAAACAGACAACTAGTGCCAGAGCCATGGCCTCAAGCTAAATGCCAAAAAGTGTATAGTCATCCCCTTTGGCAAAAACAAAGTGCCCACAAATTAACACATAGGCGGTAATCCATTAAGTACAAAAGAAGTAACTAGGGACCTGGGGACCCAAGTTGATAGCAATCTCTCATTTGAAAACCACGTGGCCAAAGTGGTTAGAAAAACATTTTATACAGCCCACCTAATCATGAAGGGATTTACATCTAGATCAGGGGAGGTCATCGTGCCTCTTTACTCATCCCTCATCAGACCCATAATTGAGTACAATGCCCCTTTTGGGATGTACCTTACCAGACACCTGCAGCAACTGGAAAGACCCCAAAAGTACCTCACTAAGAGGATCAAAGGGCTCAAACAGATGCCATATGCTGCCCGGTTAAAGAAACTCCAGCTCTACTCAGTGGCATACCGCCTGCTCAGAGGCGATCTGTGCCTGATGTATAAAGCCATGTCTAACCCAGAATTAATGGACATACTGCACCTCAGAAAATCCAAATCCCATCGAGCTACGCGCTCGAGAGACTAGAACCTCAGCACTGAAATAAATAGGACATGCTGGAGGGACAGATTCATAACCCAGAGGCTTCCTTCACTCTGGAATAAAATCACAGTCCAGGTTAGGCAGAGTCCCTCATTGACTCTCTTCAAGAGGAATCTTGATGAGTGGATGGGAGATCCAAGATTTACCCAGGGTATCACTTCTGTGTCACTGTTAGACAGAGGCACAGTATACTAACCTCGAAAAAGGGCATAGCAAAATTAATTTAAAATGGGTGGCGAAAGCCAAACACACTCTGGCTAGGCTTATAAATGACCTAGGGCAGATAGCCTAGTATGAACCTATGAACCTATGAATTACCTACCCTTTTGCAAAACTTGTATATTCCATCTTGAAAAATATCTGACCCTTGAAAAGCAGATCTGTAAGGACTCATGGTCCTTTTTACAGAAAATAGATCAATTGGATTTTGATAAGGACAATGGGTTTCTTACAATTGATGTGAAGGATTTGTATACCTCGATCCCACATGAGGAAGGGATAGAGTGGATCAGGATCATCCTAAGTAGAAGGGGTGCTAACAGCAGTAAGATAGACTCGGTTACCGAATTAATAGAATTAATCTTATCTAATAATTATTTTCTCTTCAATAAAGATTACTACCTGCAAAAAATAGGGGTGACGATGGGGTCACCATGTGGTGCCAGTGTAGCTAATTTAGTTATGGCCTACTGGGAATCTGGGTTTATTTTCAATATGGTTGACATCAAGAAGGATATTTTCTTCTACACCTGTTTTTGATGATATTTTCATCATAATTAAGGGTGAAATAGACAAAGCAGTGGTCATGATTAATTATCTGAATAACACAACAAGCTTTCTAAAATTTACATTTCATTTTAGTGAGGAAGAGAGTAGCTACCTTGACATCAACATAAGGAAAGACGTTCTTAGAGATATGTAGCGAAGGTGTATAGAAAGAGCACATGCTCCAATTCCTTCCTACATTTCACAAGTAATCATCCTTACCATCAAAATCGCTTGGTTGTCAAAGGACAACTAGTAAGAGAAGTGAGGATAGTCACCTTGGACAACGACTTTGATGTTGAATGTGTGACCTTAAAGGTATGTTTCTCAGCCGTGGTTACCCGAGTAAATTGATTGATTCTTTGATCATTGAGGTTAAATTGAAGAGAAATAATGGAATTTATTCTCCGATATTAAGTACCACCAGTAATAACATGCTCACTAGTGGTCAAGAGGTGGTAGCAAATGGTCTTAAACAGGGTATAGATGGCTTTATGGTTTCACTTTAAGCTTATTGACTACATTTATTGTAGAGAGTTACATAGTCAGGTTTATCTTGAATAAAAATTGGGATCTGATTAAGAGTGATGTGGATTTATCACAAAAGTTGGGAAGTATACCTAGAATTATACATAAAAGGGGCTCTAACTTGAAACATCTGTTGCAATCCAAGATCACTAGGAGATCAAATCTGATGGGGATGTTCAAATGCAAAGCACATAGATTCTGTAAACATATAGAGGTAGCATCTTCCTTTAGTGTCAATTATAACCTTTACAGAATCATGAATAAATACAATTGTAACTCGAAGGCTGTGGTTTACCTTGTCAAATGTCAACAATGCCTTGCCTATTATATAGGCAAAATGGATTGTAAGTTCCAAGAATGTTTGTATGAATATCAATATAAAATTAATAAAGGGAAGTCAGATAATCCTCTGGTGAAACATGTATTGATAGTAAAAGAACATATATTCAAAATACTTGATGATAGACCATGTCCCACATACTATTGGGGGGGGGTTCCAGAAATTCTAAGGCTGGAAGAACTAGAACTACCTGACAGATTAAACTGGATGCATACAAGTACTCCGGCCTTAATGATTGTTATTCAATCAAATGCATTTTGAAATTGAAGAATTTGGAAAGGTAAACGTGGAGTGGGTTAATAGATCCGGAATATCATCTAGTTACTAATGGGCATGTTATTTAATTATTTAATTTTTAATCTTTAGATAGTATGCCCATTGATTCCAGGATCTAAGTACCATCAGCCCAATGTAGCCCAAGTACCTTATATTATGCTTAGTTGTGTCATTGGGCTATTGTTTAGTGTTAAGGACCTGGATTTGCTTATAGCAATTGATGGACATTCCACTTATTTTCATATGTCCATCAGATACAGGATATAAGAGCCATCAGTATAGATTATGTGAATCTGCAACATTGAGCTACCTCTTAGTGGTTTAGTACTGACGATGAATATGACCCCTTAATAAATGTCCTAAATTTTAAGCTTTGGGTCTAGTAATGGAAAGGGTAAGTGCTTTTACTGGGACTCTAATGTAAGTCATTAGTAGGGCATTGCCGTTTACATTTCACAATAGGTTTGCAGTTTGATTGAATATCTGTATTCCAAATGTTAATTTATTTGAACTTTCATATAGGGTCTTGTCAGAATTGCTATTTCTGTGTTTATGTATGAGTTTAATAGTTTAAGGAAGTATTTGTGTTTCATATCTGGGGATCGTTGTTTTAACTTTGAAATTCGTTATGCTTTGGACTTATAGTTTTTATATCAGTGACTTGAGTTTGGGTAAAACATTTAAATGATGATATAGCCCTTAGTTACTGTTTTGTATATTATATTGTATTCATTTTTACTATTCAGTATACCGTAGTGCTCTGCTCTAATCTTATGATTCACAAGATTAGTTTTAGTCTGTCACCTTAAGACATACGGACGGCTAGCACAGGGAGCACTTGTGGCTTATGGAGTGGTATCATGGGTATGTTGTGAGTAGATGAAATGCCAGTTATACCTATGTGGATTAATTTAAATCTAAAGAAATGCTATTTCTGCCTTATTTACAAACTGTATGCAGGTAATTTTGTCAATAGTTTTTATTCTAGTTAACTTATTTAGTTTATATATATTATTTTTCAGATGAAATGTGTTTTGAACGTAGTCTAGAGGCTGTGACTTGAACTTTATGAGTGCGGATAGACTACAACCAGCAAATTTCGAGCTCCACAGTTGTTTACTTATTGATTGCTAGCTTGTTTTGGTAGGAGTGTTTGATAGATTAGATCTAGGGACTTATCATTACAAACTGTTGGTACAATGAGCTCATATTGCTGTTGTTTTGCAAAATGCATTCACTGTATTTTTAAGTTCTTGCACATTCAGTAACTTGTTGATGTATCTAATTGAATGAAGGTATGGGGTGGGGATGTATGCTGTAAGTAATTGTTCGCGTAGTACTTTCCTATAATAGGGAAGTGAATGACGTGATTTTTAAAAGATATTTTAAATGAAATGTTTTTTGCATTTTCTTGTTGTCTGAAGAAGTTTGGTCACAGTATCAAACTAAAAGTCTATGTGGAAGTAAAATCAGCTTAACTTTTATCGTGGCAGTCTCGTTCTTGCACCTCGGGTGGTTTGGTTTTATTTAGTTGTTTATTTTTGTGTTTTATCAGTGCTAACTACCTTGTCAGTGTGTCCATTCTGTTACAGATAAGCTGCACACAGCACATGCATAACTGGGCTGAATAGTGTTATCAGTTACCTGTATGGTTGATGGTGAAAGTGATCCCCATACAGTGAAACAAGGAACATGTACTGGGGTACCATGGTGTAAAGACAGTATACCCAGTGCCCACACCTCACAGTGGATATTGTATGCAGTGAAACCCATGATAATACTCTGACATATCCACCATCACACATTGACCAGGACTGCAATAAAACCCCTTGTCTATCCCAAGAGTGCTACTACAGGGATATGCATCTAATGCACATGCCACAGGGCTAATAGGGTGATGCATTGTCATGGCTCTCCTACAGTCAGCCACATCACTATCCCTATTACTGTGCGGCAAGGTGTATTGTATTAGGAGAATGTGGCCTCAGAATGCTGTATCCTACAAATATAGACACATGCACACATACACACACTTGCCAGAACTCAGAGGGTATCCCATTCCTATCTACCCATTTGTACAAAAGTGTTGCGCTGGTACTGTGAGCCCCAGGTAGCCCTTAGGGTGAAGAGTGTAACAAGGTACATGCAATGTCTGGTACAGCAGCAGCCACATCTAACTATGCAATGCGGGGTGCGGTGGGTGTGAAGGGCCTCAGGGTATTATCAACTACAGGTCTACAAACACACAGACATTGTTATTCTCAGTAATGCACACATAAATATTTGTCAGTACTGGGGTCCATTGGTGCAGGTGTTCATAGGTGTGTACCAGGCAATTTTCCATGGAGAGATGGGAAGTATAGGGGATGTGTGTACAGTGGTATCATGCCACCTGTCATGTGCCAGCAGGCCATCTATCAACAGATATCACAGGGGTGATCCTCAGGGTGAGAGTTACATGCAACATCCAATCATCTGGTTGCCTTTTGCAGAGGGCCAGTGAGGTGCTCCAGTTGGCATGTATGCAACATGTATTACATAACATGGTCAGTGTCTGTCTTGGAGACCTGTACCCAAGCATGTTCTGTTGACTGTGGTACTGTAGTTGAGGTATCCATGGCATGTGGTGCATACAAGGTGTGGATTCCCAGCTGTGGCATTCATAACACAGCTGGGCAGACATGTCAGTGTCACTCAAGAATAGATTGCCTGTATGCAGCCAAGATGGACTCCCAATATCTGCACATCTGTACAGAGGACAGACAGCATCAGCTAGCCAACTGGTTATGCAGTAGGATGACTGTGTTAAGAGATGTCTGACTCTAATAGGTATGCCATTACTACATGACAGCAGCCCTCAATGACATGTCCTATACACACACAGTAGTCTATAGTTAATATCCACATGTCAGATCAATATCTAGTAGCAAATATTTAATGACACACAGCTCACATACCAAGAACACGATAGACAGGACTCAGAGTCCATCTTTACATGCAGGGGTGTTTGGTTCTAAGACTACAATCTGCAATCTACTCTTATTTGGGAATACACTGACAACAGTAGTAACGTAATTTTACACTACATGCCAGTGTGACTGCATATAACCTGGGATACTACCAATGTATGCAACACATTCAAATGAAAAAGAGTGTTTTACAAGCCATATATACCCATGTGCCCCAGACAGAAGACTCACACCCCTTGCTACTGTAATGACAGCACATAGACACATGCTATATACATGGAATTAAGTACACTTATTAGAGATGTTCTTACCATGCTATTTTATCAAACTGGAATGTGAGCACTGGTTACCAGGGCAGAACCATGTTTATTGAAAAAACAGCAAAACACGAAGCAGTCAAGTGGTAGGATGAAAGAAATTGTCCATTTAATACATCCGTCCTGGTACCTCGGCAATTCGCCTTCAGTGGAACAAATAATCATACAAACACATCCTATTTTATATACTCATCAATTAAGCCATTAAATTACTAGTTTGTTACATCATTAACCCTTATAATGCTAGCTCTTCAAATGAATAAAATCAACAAACCACTTTATAAATATGAAACATTAGATGCTCATTACATACTTTTAGCATTTAGTTATTTATAAAAGTATGTAATGAGCATCTAATGTTTCATATTTATAAAGTGGTTTGTTGATTGTATTCATTTGAAGCGCTAGCATTATAAGGGTTAATGATGTAATGAACTAGTAATTTAATGGCTTAATTGATGAGCATATAAAAATAGGATGCGTTTGTATGATTATTTGTTCCACTGAAGGTGAATTGCCGAGGTACCAGGACGGATGTATTAAATGGACAATTTCTTTCATCCTATCACTTGACTGCTTCGTGGTTTGGTGTTTTTTCAATATTTGACTGTTGCATTTAGTGTTTTTCGTTATGGACAGAACCATGCTTAGCATGTTCAGCATTGCTGCAATATAAATGCTAAGCAGATTTGCACACTGGTAAGCAAAGCCACATGGTTTAAGAGACTTTTCATTTAACCGTACGTCAGCAGTGCTTATCGTCCCACAAATCTGCGCAAACCCACTTAAAGCTGCTGAAAACTGCCTTAACCACTCTGTATCCAATAGCGCTTGTTCTGCCCAACAACAAAATAAACAGCCCTTGCAGGTCTTGAACCCAGGACCCTGTACACTATAGTCACAGCAGTTAACTACTAAGCCATCACAGCTGTGAAAACAGTTATTTTTTCCAATATATATAAATGTCAGTACACATACTGAATAGTATTGAAAAACTGCTATAACTTCTATAATTGTGTAGTACTTGTTAGTGATATTACTGTTGGATCATGTATGTTGTTATATCTAAATATACACATAGATAAATATGGTGTGATACATCTGGTAAGGTATATACAACAGTCATGTTAGCACATAAGGATATGGATATATATATAGAGATATATATATATATATATATATATATATATATATATATATAGATATATATATATATATATATATATATATATATATATATATATATATATATACACACATATGTATATATATGTGCACATGTACATACACATATATTTTTATATATATATATATATATATATATATATATATATATATATATATACATCTGTATATTGCGTTATATATATGGCCATATATAGATCAATCTGTATATATATTTATATATATATATATATATATATATATATATATATATATATATATGTCTATATGTATATATATATATATATATATATATATATATATATGTGTGTGTGTGTGTGTGTGTGTGTGTGTGTGTATGTATATATATATATATATATATATATATATATATATATATATATATATATATATATATATATATATATATATATATATATATATATATATATATATATATATATATATATATATATATATATATATATGTATATCTCAACAACTGAATAAGGCGTTTGGTTAACTCAAATGTGCAAACTCCAGCAATACGAAACGCCACTGTACTCGCTTATCCACTCACCATTGTCAGCCAAAAAACCTTTGTAGAGGTGAAATAAACTTCTACACACAAGAATATAGTGTAAAAGCAGTTTAATCAACAAAAACGTTAAGCACTTTCACTCACTAAATGTGAGCTTCCTCAAAATGTTCAAACAGCTGTTTCAAAAAAGTTTAAATGTCCTTATTGGCGCCAAAAAACAACCTACTGAGTCAGCTTCTTAAAGCTGACACATCCTAATAATATGCATAACTCACAGCTAATACAATAATGCCCCATCTAAAAAACTAATTACTATATAAAACAAAACATTATTGATGCAATATAATAACAATATTAAATGTTGCTAACATAATTCATTCTCATAAAATACATGCATATATACACAATCATAACCCTATTTCTAATAAGGGTTTTACAGAAATGTGTTCATTTAAACCTGATGGTGTTGCTGCATCAGTCAGCAACTGCCACCTTACCTCTTTGCATGCTAATACCTTTTTGATACTACCTCCCCTAGGGTTAATTCCCACATTCTCCAAAATGGCAAATTTAAAATAGTGTTTGTCTCCTTGACTATCTATGTGTTTGAACAACGCATTATTTTGATCTTTGGTTCTAATACTATATAAATGGGAGTAAATTTGTTTCCTAAAATTTCTCTAGGTGTTCCCAATATAGTATGCTGAACATGCCATACATTTGGCTAAGTATATGACAAATTGGGTGTTACAATTACCTTGTCTGTATCATATTTTTGTCTTATTGATATTATTCAGTGTTACGCCTCTGTCTTCACAAATGGTGAAGCACTGATGACATGCACAACATTTCAATGTGTGTGTGACACTCTCTTCTGTTTTTGCTTCCAAACCTCTTTCCAAAAGTGTTTTCAAATTATTGCCCATTTAGTATACAAATGTCGGTTTGGGGCCTAATATTTCCAACTTTTCTTGATCTGTCAATAATACATGCCAATTTCTGCTAAGAATTTCCTTAATTTGATTACTGTATGGACTATACTCTAAAATGCAAGCTCTATTAAATGCTTTACTGTTACTTTCTTCCTTCCTCATATCACTGTTTCCTTGTGCTTGATTGTATTTAGCTCCTAATAAAGGGATATATTGTTCCCCCATTCACTAGTTACGTATTCTGTAACTTCCCTCATCATTTGAGGATCATATCCCCTATCTCTAAATAACTCAAAAATGTGTCTAACTTCTTCCATCATGTCCCCATAATTTAATATAATTCTCATAGCTCTTATACATTGCCCCTTATAAATGTTATACATTAATTTTCTAGGGTGATTACTATTGTATTCAACATATGAGTTAGAAAAAGTACTCTTTCTGTGAATTACTGACTTAAAGCCTGTACCATCATCGGTAATATATGTATCTAAATATGCCACCCCTATAGCATTACTTTTAGATGTGAATTTCAAAAATTCACTACTACTATTCAAGTATTCCATGAAGGTGTCGAAAGAATCCTGATCACCTTCCCATAGAGTATATATGTCGTCTAAGAACCAAGAATAATATTTTATGTTGTTAAAGTGTATACTTTTAAATACTTTCTCCTCTTCCCAATCCAGCTTGACTAGATTTGCAAAAATGGGGGTGCACGCTGACCCCATAGGAATGCCCTTAGTCTGTCTAAAAAGTTCCCCTTCATAGTAAATATAATTATGGTCTAGTACTATAGACATAAGTTCTATTATAAGACAGATCCTATCCTAATCTAGAGAACTATGTTTTCTAATACTGCTGGTAAAAGCCTCCATTCCTTCATTCCTAGGTATACATGAAAATAAGTCAACCACATCAATAGATGTGAAAAGCAAGTCCTTGTTCTTCATATCTACTGGGTAATTCATTAAAAATTCCCAGGAATCTTTTACCGTATGTGGGATGTTCTTATAAATATGTTTTAACATAGAATCCACTGCAACTCCTAAAGGAAACGTCTTGGATTTGCTGCCGATATTATTGGTCTGAATGGTGGATCATTGACATCTTTGTGGACTTTAAGTATGCCCACTAGAGTTGCCAATGTAGGATGTTCTACTTTCAAAAAATTGTATAAGTCCTCAGTAATCCGTCTGTCCAACAGAAATTCTTCAATATGCAGGTCTATCCATCTGTATGCAATATTAATCTCATTTATGAAACTGTATCGTAATTACCAGTACCATGTAGAATGTCATGCATTTTAGTACTGTATTCTAAAGCATCATATATCACAATGCCTCCGCCCTTGTCAGGTTTCATTACCCGTATACTGTTGTCTGCTCTAAGCTCTTTCAAAACCTCTGCTTCTTCCACTGTTAAATTGTATTTTAACTTCTTCCTTGTACATCTGTTGTTAAACTGATAAATCTGCTGCGTTACCATCCTATCATATAACTGTACATTAGGATTAGTCACTGGCATGAAACTACTTTTCTTTTTTAAAAGGTTGTTGTTTGTCTGTTTGTTTTCCCCTTTGTCTTTAAACATCAAAGCCAAATTTAACTTTCTTGTGTACAGTTTACACTCACTCAATCTACTATTCGAAAGCAGGTTATAGGTATAAATTTCATTCCTTTAGACAATAGGCTGAAGTGTGCTTTATCCAGACATGTTTGAGTATAGTTAAAAATTTGAAACTGTCTGTAACTGGATATTACACCTTCCTTGACAATATTAGTGTGACTTTCTGAGGCTTCTGTGTGTTTATTAGATGTCCTTACTATATTCTCACTTTCTAGATATGCTGGTGTCATGCGTCTTTCTTTTTCCACTTCCCTCCCCTTTCCCAACTGGTTGAATTGTTGTTCCTGTGTCCCTGACGAAAATTTCCAAAATTGTTCTTTTCAACATGTTGGTAATGATGTTGAGAGTTTCCAACATTACGTGTGTCCATATAATGATCTTCCTTCTGTCTGTCCCGACCCCAATGGTACACTTGCCCTTTGTTATACTGCTCAGTGTCCCTAATCATTTTCTTACTCTTTTTGTCAAAAGCTTTTTTAGTTTTAGATTCAGCTAACTCAAATTGCTTGAAATAAATTTTCTGCCAATTCTCATACATTAGGTCATTGAGAATGACTTCATTTATCTGTTCCACCTCATTAATTGTTTTACATAACTTTCCATCATTGAATATAACTAACATCTTCATATACTGCACCCCAGAAGTATCAAATAATTTGTTAAATTCTGATTTTATTTCACTAGTTAACTCAATCCCCATGGGTGCTTTATAAAAGTGTAAACCAACGGGTACTATATTCATATTAATACAATATGATAAATAGGCATTTTCAAGCTTTATAGCATTTATAACATTCATTTTTTTTCCAAACAAATATATCATATCTTTCAATGTTGTTTTCAGCTTGTTAGGTTTGAATTGTTCACTATTTTTGACATTGCATACTTTATCAAAAACACAATGAGTATCAAAAAATTGTTTTAAAACAGTGTCCTTTTTCATTTCTTGTACATTCACATTCTTCTTTAGATGATTGTGAGTATTAGAAAAAACAGTACCTTTGTTACTAATGTCAGCGACATTAGTGTGAGCATATGTACGCATTTGTTGACTATATTTTGGTCTAGTACCTGTTCTTCTAGCTTCCTCGGTTAGGTTGCTGAAAGAAAAATCAAATGTGAAATCCATAGCTGCAAGCCTGCTACTGCTAGGTTCCACATGAATAGGCATAGCAGGCATATCAATACCTTCCGTAATATGTTCTTTCTGTAACTGTCCATTAGGTATCTCCGGAGAAGAAGTAACCAAAACCAAACTGTCCTTAGTAGATTCTTTTCTGTGTGTAAGTTCAAACACATCCATATGTCCATTGCCTGTGTTCTTAATAGTTTTACAGCTGCATTTGGAGTTGTCGTGACCGGCTGCTCCATTAACCGTGTCACTATCAAACAATTCTCCTTTAAATGTGTATGTGTATGCGTACATATGCTCACACTAATGTCGCTGACATTAGTAACAAAGGTACTGTTTTTTCTAATACTCACAATCATCTAAAGAAGAATGTTAATGTACAAGAAATGAAAAAGGACACTATTTTAAAACAATTTTTTGATACTCATTGTGTTTTTGATAAAGTATGTGATGTCAAAAATAGTGAACAATTCAAACCTAACAAGCTGAAAACAACATTGAAAGATATGATATATTTGTTTGGAAAAAAATTGAATGTTATAAATGCTATAAAGCTTGACAATGCCTATTTATCATATTGTATTAATATGAATATAGTACCCGTTGGTTTACGGTTTTATAAAGCACCCATGGGGATTGAGTTAACTAGTGAAATAAAATCAGAATTTAACAAATTATTTGATACTTTTGGGGTGCAGTATATGAAGATGTTAGTTATATTCAATGATGGAAAGTTATGTAAAACAATTAATGAGGTGGAACAGATAAATGAAGTCATTCTCAATGACCTAATGTATGAGAATTGGGAGAAACTTTATTTCAAGCAATTTAAGTTAGCTGAATCTAAAACTAAAAAAGCTTTTGACAAAAAGAGTAAGAAAATTATTAGTGACACTGAGTAGTATAACAAAGGGCAAGTGTACCATTGGGGTGGGGACAGACAGAAGGAAGATCATTATATGGACACATGTAATGTTGGAAACTCTCAACATCATTGCCAACATGTTGAAAAGAGCAATTTTGGAAATTTTCATCAGGGACGCAGGAACAACAATTCAACCAGTTGGAGAAGGGGAGGGAAGTGGAAAAAGAAATATGCACGACATCAGCATCTCTAGAAAGTGAGAATATAGTAAGGACATCTTATAAATACACAGAAGCCTCAGAAAGTCACACTAATATTGTCAAGGAAGGTGTAATATCCAGTTACAGACAGTTTCAAATTTTTAACTATACTCAAACATGTCTGGATAAAGCACACTTCAGCCTATTGTCTAAAGGAATGAAATTTATACCTATAACCCACTTTCGAATAGTAGATTGTTTGAGTGAGTTTAAACTGTACACACGAAAGTTAAATTTGGCTTTGATGTTTAAAGACAAAGGGGAAAACAAACAGACAGACAAGAACCTTTTAAAAAAGAAAAGTAATTTCATGCCAGTGACTGATTCTAATGTACAGTTATATGATAGGATGGTAACGCAGCAAATGTATCAGTTTAACAACAGATGTACAAGGTTCATAGGTTCATAGATTTATACTAGGCTATCTGCCCTAGGGCATTTATAAGCCTAGCCAGAGTGTGTTTGGCTTTTGCCACCCATTTTAAATTAATTTTGCTATGCCTTTTTTTGAGGTTAGTATACTGTGCCTCTGTCTAACAGTGACACAGAAGTGATAGCCGGGGTAAACCTATGATCTCCCATCCACTCATCAAGATTCCTCTTGAAGAGAGTAAATGTGGGACTCTGCCTAACCTGGACTGGAATTTTATTCCAGAGTGAAGGGAGCCTCTGGGTTATGAATCTGTCCCTCCAGCATGTCCTATTTATTTCAGTGCTGAGGTTCAAGTCTCTCGAGCGCGTAGCTCGATGGGATTTGGATTGTCTGAGGTGCAGCATGTCCATTAATTCTGGGTTGGACATGGCTTTATACGTCAGGCACAGATTGCCTATGAGCAGGCGGTATGCCACTGAGTAGAGCTGGAGTTTCTTTAACCGGGCAGCATATGGCATCTGTTTGAGCCCTTTGATCCTCTTGGTGAGGTACTTTTGGGGTCTTTCCAGTTGCTGCAGGTGTCTGGTAAGGTACATCCCAAAAGGGGCATTGTACTAAATTATGGGCCTGATGAGGGATGAGTAAAGAGGCATGATGACCTCCCTTGATCTAGATGTGAATCCCTTCATGATTAGGTGGGCTATATAAAATGTTTTTCTAACCACTTTGGCCACGTGGTTGTCAAATGAGAGATTGCTATCAACTTGAGTCCCCAGGTCCCTAATGACTTCTTTTGTACTTAATGGATTACCACCTATGTGGTAATTTGTGGGCACTTTGTTTTTGCCAAAGGGGATGACTATACACTTTTTGGCATTTAGCTTGAGGCCATGGCTCTGGCACCAGTTGTCTGTTTCTATGAGGCCCTTTTGGAGGATGCTTGTGTCGGCTGGAGAGTTGATTATGGCGCCCAGTTTGCAGTCATCTGCGAACTTGGTCAGCCACAGTCCTTCCGTGTTGGCCTGTACCACCGAGAAATATATACCGAACAAGAGAGGTCCCAGGACTGAGCCTTGTAGGACGCCACTGTTAACTGGTTTGGAATCTGACATGGCTCCAGCAATTCTAACCATGTGGGTTCTGTCCTTGAGCCAGTTTGCAACCCATCTAGTGACATAGGGGTTTATATTTAAGCTGGTGAGCTTATCTATAATGCCCGAGTGGGGTATTGTATCGAAGGCTTTTGTGGGGTCCAGGTAGGCTGTGTGGACCACCTTCCCCTCGTCAATGGCCTTGGTGACTGTTTCAAAGAAATCGACCAGGTTTAAGAGACAGAATCTGCCCTTAACAAAGCCAAACTGGGTAGGATCCAGTGTCTGTAGTTCCCCAATATCTTTATTTATGAGGTCCATGATGATCCTTTCCATAGCTTTGCAGACCAAGCTAGTCAGGCTTATGGGGCGATAGTTTCCAGGATCCGTTGAGGCACCACCTTTGTGGAGAGGGACCACTGTTGTTGTACGCCACTCTTTGGGTACATATCCTGTAGTAAGGCTAAGACTGAACAGTAGTTTTATGTTTGGGTTTAGCTCTTCTTGGAGTTCATGTAGGACGCGGCCCGGGACACCATCTGGTCCCATTGATGCTGTATTTTTTGCTTTGGAGAGGGTGGCTCTTACCTGAGCATCTGAGATGTCAGGGGGGCAGCACTATGTTGGGATAGATATTTGCCCTTTTGGTGGGGGGGGGGGGTTTCACTGAACCTGTCAGCTAGGATGTTGGCAATGTCTGTGGGCTCGGTGTATTTTTTGTCATTTTGGACTAATTCTTAGCATATCTGGGAATTCCCACCCAGGTTCCTAACATAACTAAAGAAAGCCTTGTGATTATCCTTAGTGTCCTGTGCAATTTTTCTCTCGAAACTGGCCTTAGACAATTTTATGAGTGCCCGTAGTTTTTTGCTAATACTGATCAGAGATGCCTTCCCTTTTTGGGATTTTGCTCTATCATGTAGTAGCTTCCTCCTTCTATTGTATAGTTTGTCTATGGCTGGGGTCCACCAGACAGGACATCTGCCTTTGGAGGATTGGGTCTTGGTTTTATTTGGGATTGCATGATCCATGCATTCCTGAAGGTGTTCATAGAATGCTTTATAAAGGATTCTGCGGTCTGGGCCGTATTTTCCACAGGCCTGGGGGCTTTGAAGGATTTCGCCTCAGTTTTGAGGCGTGTGAAATTTGCTTTAGAGAAGTTTTTCACTGTGGTTTTCTGGGCAGGGGGTGGGGTCGGGATGTGAATATCCAGTGAGATTAGTTTATGGTCTGATCTTACCAGTGAGGGATACACTTCTGGTCTGGAGCATAGTGTCCCCATGTTGGTGATGATCAGGTCCAGTATGTTTTCCCCTCTTGTGGGAGTGGTAACAAGTTCTTCCATAGCATTTGAGTTTATAAATTCTAGGAACCTTTGGGCTAGGGTGTTGGAGCTAGAGTAATGCTCCCAGTCTATGTTTGGGTAGTTGAAATCGCCCAATATAATGGTGTTTGGAGAGACCTTCATATTTTCCAGTATTCTCAGGAAGGCCGAGTGGGGTTCCTGTGTTTGGGAGGGTGGTCTGTAGCAGGCTATAAACTGGAAGGCAGTTTTACCCACTGTTAGTTGCACATGGATAGTCTCTGATGCTTCGCGCTGTGCCACCAACCTGGAGGTGTGGGTATCTTTGACGAATATTAATACTCCCCCTCCTGTTTTGGTTCGGTCCAAGTTTTGGGGGGAAAAGCATGGTATGAGGTATAACCTGGTAGTGCTGGGGTGCTCTCGGGAGCCTTGAACCAGGTTTCTGTTACTGCACAGATATCGATGTTCTCCATGCTAAGGAGAGTTTTGAGTGTGTGCATCTTGAGGTTAAGACTTCTGGCATTGAGTAGCATTACTCTTAGTTTCTTATCCCTTGTGATACCTATGGAGGTGGGTTTGTCTTTTGAGCTTTGCCTAAAAAAGGCACTATGGGGGTAGCAAGAGCCCTTGCCAATATCCGAAAGCCCAGGGGTGACAGGTGCAAGCCGTCCCTAGCGAAGCATTGTGGCTTATCAAGCATGTCATCCCAGGCTGACAGGCATTGGATCCCATTTGAATGACACCAACACTTAAGCCAATTGTTGAAATTGATCATCTTGTCTTCATATTGTGGCATCATTCTTGGTGAGGGTAAGATGCTACTCAAGGTCAGTGTCATACCGGCCTGGGCTACATGCTCAGAGATCTCCTCTATGTCTCTTTTCATGTAGTCCAGGGAGGTACGTCTCAGGTCATTCACACCAGCATGGACAATGACTGAGTCATATTTGTACTTGCCTTGGAGTGACCTGAGTGCTTGTGTTATGTGGCGGATCCTAGCGCCCGACAGGCAGTTCACCATGACCTTCTCCTTGTTCAGCCTGGTGAGCGGGACGTCAGTGTGCCTGACGATAGAGTCACCTATTACAAGTGTATCAGGTGTGTTGTTTAGTCTTAAGGGCTGTGACTGTTCGGCACACTGGCTTTGTGAGCTATGTGTTGCACGTGTTTTGTTTTGGGGTAGCGGTTGCTTGGGTGTCTGCTTTGGAGGTCTCTGCTTCTTAGGCAGATTTTTATTTAGAGCCTCCGATAATGTTTTTGTGTGTTTATGTGTTTGGTTTGTTGCCGTGGTAGGTCTATGTGAGACTGGCATTGTAGTGAGTGTGGTTTCCTTCTCCTCCTGACTGGTTATGCCAGTACTGAGTTGAGAGAGCTTAGCCTCCAGTTTGGCTATATGGTTGCATCTCTCACATGTGTTGGAATTTGTTGGGAGGAGGAGAGGGTTGTCTGTGTACATGAGGCAGTTGTAACATTGCCTCAAGATTCCCAGATTCACCAGCTGGACCGGAGAGGAGATTGACAACTGACCTTTGGACATGCTAGAATAGTATTGGGAATTCCTTTATAATTGAAAAAAGGGCCAATGGGGAACAAGGTACTCAAGGGGAGTTTGTGAGGGTGTAGTGCTTTTAATTTTTAGAGCTGACTTATATAATTGCTTTAGTGAGCAAGTGCCAGGTAACTTAAATGCAATGTGTTACAGGTAACTTAAATGCAAAAACGACAAACAGTAACTTTCTTTCAAGTGAAACAAGGAAATAAGTACAGTAAGCAATGCAGATATCACTAGGGATCCACAGAAGTGCTAAAAGGCCGCGTTTTAGGTGGAATTAGCATTTCAGGGAAATAAACAAACAACAAGCATACAAACAAAGCTAGATTCAGCAGGCCTGGATCTAGTCTATGCTACAGAAAACAAGGTGTACCAATTTCAGTAAGAAACAGAATATGGAAGCACTATAAGCCTTTAACCAGAAATTCCCAGCTCAGAAGGGCAGAGTCCAGCCTCTCCTCCCACAAGAGTGCAGACCATGATCCTTCTTAATGTAAAATAACTGGCCTGAAGCCCAAGTGCTTAAACCAAAACTAATACACTTTTAGAATAACAGACACTGAGCCCTCAATCAGCAGTTCCCGACTTAGAAGGATGTAAGCTACCTGTTCTGCCACCACAGTGCAGGCCACAAACCTTCCTAATGTAAAACAACTAGTCTGAAGCCCAAGTGCTTAATTCAAAAGACTTAGAAATGATAGCTACACTTTAATCAAGTCACTACCAAGCAGTAATAAATACAACTGAATACTTTAAAGAATGCCTGGATTAGTGCTCAAGTTATACAAACAAAGCTAGATTCAGCAGGCCTGGATCTAGTCTATGCTACAGCAAACAAGGTGTACCAATTTCAGTAAGAAGCAGTTCAAATATGCAGGCACTATAAGCCTTTAACCAGAAATTCCCATCTCAGAAGGACAGAGTCCAGCCTCTCCTCCCACAAGAGTGCAGAACACGAACCCTCTTAATGTAAAATAACTGGCCTCAAGCCCAAGTGCTTAAACCAGAATTAATACACTTTTAGAATAACAGACACTGAGCCCTCAATCAGCAGTTCCCAACTTAGAACGATGTAAGCTACCTGTTCTGCCACTACAGTGCAGACCACAAACCTTCTTAATGTAAAACTGGTCTGAAGCCCAGGTGCTTAAACTAAAAGGCTTAGAATGAGTTACACCAAGCAGTAATAAATACAATTGAGTACTTTTAAGATGACACAAAAGCAAAATAAAGTAGGAAAAAACACAAATACAGTAAAAGCAGATATTTTTTTTTTTTTTTTTTCTGGAAAGAGAGAAAGGAAAGAGAGAAAGGAGTAGCAGAAACTAAGCTGATTGGCCTTCTCAAATGCTCTCCCTGTACTGGGTAGAATGAGGTAATGACACTAGACTGGGAAGAGTGTCCCAGATTAAATTTACACTAGGGGCGGGCAACTGCAAAGCCACCAACTATAAAAACACCGTACCAACAGGGAGGGTGGGAACCAATCTGCAGAAATGTTACTCACAGCTGAAAAGCAGCAGTGAGCCTTTAAATGAAAGTTTTAAACAGCTAAAGGAGCCACTAGAAAAAAGAGTTTAACTGCAACAAGTTATCATAAACAAACAACCCAGAGGAAGAAGTTAAAATACAATTTAACAGTGGAAGAAGCAGAGGTTTTGAAAGAGCTTAGAGCAGACAACAGTACACGGGTAATGAAACCAGACAAGGGCGGAGGCATTGTGATATATGATGCTTTAGAGTACAGTACTAAAATGCATGACATTCTCCATGGTACTGGTAATTACGATGCAGTTTCATAAATGAGATTAATATTGCATACAGACGGATAGACCTGCATATTGAAGAATTTCTGTTGGACAGACGGATTACTAAGGACTTATACAATTTTTTGAAAGTAGAACATCCTACATTGGCAACTCTAGTGGGCATACATAAAGTCCACAAAGATGTCAGTGATCCACCATTTAGACCAATAATATCAGGCAGCAAATCCAAGATGTTTCCTTTAGGAGTTGCAGTGGATTCTATGTTAAAACATATTTATAAGAACATCCCACATATGGTAAAAGATTCCTGGGAATTTTTAATGAATTACACAGTAGATATTAAGAACAAGAACTTGCTGTTCACATCTATTGATGTGATTGACTTGTTTTCATGTATACCTAGGAATGAAGGAATGGAGGCTTTTACCAGCAGTATTAGAAAACATAGTTCTCTAGATTGGGAAAGGATCTGTCTTATAATAGAACTTATGTCTATAGTACTAGACAATAATTATATTTACTATGAAGGGGAACTGCTTAGACAGACTACGGGTGTTGCTATGGGAGCAGCGTGTTCCCCCATTTTTGCAAATCTTGTCATGCTGGATTGGAAAGAGGAGAAAGTATTTAAAAGTATACACTTTAACAACATAAAATATTATTCTTGGTTCCTAGACGACATATATATTCTATGGGAAGGTGATCAGGATTCTTTCGACACCTTCATGGAATACTTGAATAGTAGTAGTGAATTTTTGAAATTCACATCTGAAAGTAGTGCTATAGGGGTGGCATATTTAGATACGTATATTACCAATGATGGTACAGGCTTTAAGTCAGTAATTCACAGAAAGAGTACTTTTTCTAACTCATATGTTGAATACAATAGTAATCACCCTAGAAAATTAATGTATAACATTTATAAGGGGCAATGTATAAGAGCTATGAGAATTATATTAAATTATGGGGACATGATGGAAGAAGTTAGAGACATTTTTGAGTTATTTAGAGATAGGGGATATGATCCTCAAATGATGAGGGAAGTTACAGAATACGTAACTAGTGAATGGGGGAAAAATATATCCCTTTATTAGGAGCTAAACACAATCAAGCACAAGGAAACAGTGATATGAGGAAGGAAGAAAGTAACAGTAAAGCATTTAATAGAGCTTGCATTTTAGAGTATGGTCCATACAGTATTAAAATTAAGGAAATTCTTAGCAGAAATTGGCATGTATTATTGACAGATCAAGAAAAGTTGGAAATATTAGGCCCCAAACCGACATTTGTATACTAAATGGGCAATAATTTGAAAACACTTTTGGAAAGAGGTTTGGAAGCAAAAACAGAAGAGAGTGT